>NW_019154196.1:703346-820399 GCF_002288905.1 Enhydra lutris kenyoni
TCAGAATCCTAGAGGAGAATATAGGCAGTAATCTCTTCAATATCAGCCACAGCAACTTCTTTCAAGATATGTCTCCAAAGGCAAAGGAAACAAAAGCCAAAATAAACTTTTGGGACTTCATCAAAATCAAAAGCTTCTGCAGAGCAAAGGAAACAGTCAACAAAACAAAGAGGCAACCCACGGATTGGGAGAAGATATTTGCAAATGACAGTACAGACAAAAGGTTGATATCCAGGATCTATAAAGAACTCTTCAAACTCAACACACAAAAAAAACAATCAGATTAAAAAAATGGGCAGAAGATACGAACAGACACTTCTCCAATGAAGACATACAAATGGCTATCAGACACATGAGAAAATGTTCAACGTCACTAGCCATCAGGGAGATTCAAATGAAAACCACATTGAGATACCACTTTACACCACTTAGAATGGCCAAAATTAGTACGACAGCAAACTACATGTGTTGCTAGGATGTGGAGAAAGGGGAACCCTCTTGCACTGTTGGTGGGAGTGCAGGTTGGTGCAGCCACTTTGGAGAACAGTGTGGAGATTCCTCAAGAAATTAAAAATAGAGCTTCCCTATGACTCTGTGATTGCACTACTGGGTATTTACCCCAAAGATACAGATGTAGTGAAAAGAAGGGCCATGTGTACCCCAATGTTCATAGCAGCAATGGCCACGATCGCCTAACTGTGGAAAGAACCAAGATGCCCTTCAACGGATGAATTCATAAGGAATATGTGGTCCATATACACATTGGAGTATTATGTCCCTATCAGAAAGGATGAATAGCCAACTTTTGTAGCAGCTTGAACGGGACTGAAGAGATTCTGCTGAGTGAAATAAATCAAGCAGAGAGAGTCTATTATCATATGTTTTTACTTATTTGTGGAGCATAACAAATAACATGGAGGACATGGGAGATGGAGAGGAGAAGGGAGGGAAATTGGAAAGGGAGGTGAACCATGAGAGTCTATGGACTCTGAAAAGCAATCTGAGGATCTTGAAGGGGCGGGTGTGGGAGGTTGTGGGTACAATCTCATAGGTATTAGCTAGGGCACGGAATGCATGGAGCACTGGGTGTGGTGCAAAAAACAATGAATATTGTAACAATATTGTTATGCTGAAAAGAAATAAAAAAATAAAAATAAAATGAAAAAAAAAGAATTACATTATTGTACTGTATATATTTCTTTCTCTCATCATTGGAGAAAGGACATATCAGCCTTGATCAGTCATATTTTTTGTAATATGTCAATGTTTCTGATACTGTATTATGAATATGAATATGGCCAAAATATTGTATGCCATAAAATTTTATAGCAATTCATTCATTACTGCAAAGATATAGTATTGATTACAATGGGCAACTATAAAGCAATTATATTGTTGCTTCTTCATTATCAATGTATATTACATTATATCTATAAATAAATATGAATTTCTATTTAAGTGATCTTTTCACTTCTGATGTTTGATGTTAGAAAAAATATAAAATATCTACAGTGTTTTGTATCATATAAAACAATATTGCTGTAGGTCCTGAAAGAGAATTCTTCTTGTAAATCAATGATATAAATTTACAGTATCAATAAGCACAGTAAAATACTATAAAGGAGTTTTCTATTCTTCATAATTTTTGAAATAGAATTTTATATCTCACTTACTTTATTGTAAGCATACAGTATATTAGGGGTGCCTGGGTGGCTCATTCAGTTAAGGATCTGACTTCAGCTCAGGTCATGATCTCAGGGTCCTGGGATCAAGCTCTGTGTCAGGCTTCATGCTCAGGAGTCTTTTTGTCCCTCTCTTTCTCTCTCAACTCCTACCCCTGCTGGTGTGCACTCTCTCTCTGTCTCTCTCTCTCAAATAAATGAGTAAAATCTTAAAAAAATAATGCACTGAGTGTGATGTCATAAACAATGAATCTTGGAACACTGAAAAATAAAATAAAATTTTAAAAATGAAAAAAAATATTTAGATTATTTTAAAAATTCTGTATATTATATATATAACATACAAAATAGTTGTTATTTGTTATTGATAAGTCTTCCAATCAACAATAGGCTATTAGCACTTAATGTTGGGGGAGATTGAAAAATTATATGTGGACTTTTTATTGTACGAGAGGGTTGGCACCTTTAAATACCATATTCTTTAAATGTCAACCATAATGTCCTAAAATTATTGAGTGTAACAGTTTCGTTTTTCTTGCTCTTTATTTTTTTTTTTTTATGTTATGTTAGTCACCATACAGTACATCATCAGTTTTTGAGGTAGTGTTCTTTGATTCATTGTTTGCTCATAACAGGGCTCCATGCAATACATCCTCTCCTTAATACCTATCACTGAGCTAACACATCCCCCATTCCTTTCTCCTCTGAACCCTTCAGTTTGTTTCCCAGAGTCCATAGTCTCTCAAGGTTTGTCTTTCCCTCTGATTCTCTCACTTCATTTTTTCCTTACTTCTCCTAATGTGCTCCATGTTACCTTTATGTTCCACATATAAGTGAAACCATATGATAATTGTCTTTCTCAGCTTGACTAATTTCACTCAGCATAATATCTTCCAGTTCCATCCATGTCAATGCAAATGGTGGGTATTCATCTTTTCTGATGGCTGCATTATATTCGATTGTATATATGGACCCCACCTTCTTTATCCATTCTTCTATGGAAGGGCATCTCAGCTCCAACAGTTTGGTTATTGTGGACATTGCTGCTATGAACATTGGGCTGCATGTGCCCCTTCGTTTTGCTACATTTGTATCTTTGGGGTAAATACCCAATAGTGCAATTGCTGGGTCATAGGGTAGTTCTATTTTTAAATTTTTGAGGAACCTTCATACTGTTTTCCAAAGTGGCTGTACCAACTGCATTCTTCAGCTCTTAAATATACAACAGTACATCTCACTTCTCATATTTATAAATACTTCTGGGACACATATGTAATAGAAAAAGTAAAACTATAAAACATTTTAGCAGCATCTAATAAAACTGAGAAGTGTATGGCCTATAACTAATTCTAATTATAACTACATACCTAAAAAAAATCTAGCTTATTGTACTTAAATGTATACAGAGATTAACAGTGCTATATATTTTACAATATTTTGGGGTAGCAAAAAGTAAAAGACATCAGTTTTTAAGATAAAGAAAAGTGAATTGGGGGAAATCGGAGGGGGAGATGAACCATGAGAGACTGTGGACTCTGAGAAACAAACTGAGGGTTTTGGAAGGGAGGGTAGTGGGGGAGATGTGTGACCTTGGTGATGGGTATTAAGGAGGGCATGTATTGGGTGTGATGCATAAACAATAAATCTTGGAGTACTGAAAAAATAAAATTGAATTAAAAAATACTTGGAGTAATGACCATATGGAAAGATGTTAAATAAACTTAATCAGTAAACTATAACCCTAAATATGTAATCTAGATGAAAATGGTTATATTGGCAAATATCTGTAAAGTGTAGCCAATATTCGTGGATGATTACGTTGGGATTAATGCAGAAAAGAGGTAGACAGGCTTAAGGATTTTTACCAAGTCTTGGAGAATGACCAAAAGTCACCAAAAAAAAAAAAAAAAAGGAAGCTTTTGCCAGCCTCGCTCCCAAGGGACAAGGGGAGTAGCAGTGGTTATCAGGTTCCACAGCAGCTAAAACTGCTGGAAGGATGACCACAGGTGAGGGCAGAGCCTCAGAGGGGAGGATCTTGGCCATTAATAGTCTCAGCCTAACAGACAATGTTGAGGGTATAAATACAAAGATCTATATCTTCTAACCTTTAATCATTTGCTTGGGGCCTCTCATTGGCAAACCATCCAGAAGGCTGAGGGAAAATTATCCCCTTCTGGTCACAGAACAAACATGCATGAGGGTGAGGATAGAGATTCTTCAGCACAATGAAGATGTTTGTCCTCTTTCTTCACAGATTGTGGGCGCTAAATTAGTCTAGAACTATATAGTTTGTAATTTAATACTTTGTAACAAAATTTAAAAATCATTGATTATTTGTCCTACCAAAGTAATCATGTATGTAAAGATATTTGTAGCAGACACTATTTTTTTTCAAATAATCACTATCAAGATTCAACAATGACATCATTAAGCTAATTAATAGGTAATTTATTTTGGAATTGGGGACATATCTATCCTATAGAATATAACCCAGTCTCCAAGCATTGAACTGGTAAGATCTTAAATTAGCTATTGAATTAGCTTAAATTAGCTCACTGAATTAAAAAAAAAAGAAACAAAACAAAACATGCTGCGACCTGATTTTCTCACTAAAATAGAAGTTCAAATTACACAACTCAAAGCTTTTTAACCATATTATTAGAGGTTTTCATTTTTGAAACTCAGTTTCAGTCAGGTACAATAAATTAATTGTATGTTTACAAATAATAACCTAAGAGGGGAAAGCCAATCAAAACTATGTTAAATGTTAATTTTAATGTATCTGATTATGTTTAAGAAGCTTAACTCTTTAGCCATCCTGAGAAAATTGTTTTGTTCATTATGTTTCTTCAAATGTTATTTTTGAACACATTTAAGAAAGCAGAAATTTTATGAAAATAATGGAATATTTTCTATCCAATGAACAATAATATTAATTCTGAATTAGGATGAAGAATTCCAATAATGGTCTTTAATGTGCTCTAAAGGATGTAGAAACCTGAAACCTTGTTACCATGGGATAGAAGTGGTTCCTCTGGCTGGAGATATCACTATCAAAAACACATGAATAAATTAAAAAATTGAAAATGTTAAACTATTTTAGAGCAGCTACTTATTTGATACTTGTAAGCAAGTGCATTTGAGTGCTTGTAGCTCTTCCATTTCAGTTTTTAACTAGATGCAGGAAATTTGAAACACAAATTCCAAGTATTAGGTGTTGCATATAATTTGATAAATAACTTTAGCAGCTACATAAAACTTGTAAACTTTTATTAGTAAAGATTGTGGAAATTGTATTTTAGACACATTACCTAAAAAGAAACTAATTATTCTAAAAACTTTTAAAGTGATTTTTGTTGTTGTTGTTCTTGTTCAAGATAGAGTTTTTTTGGTTGGGAAAATTGGACATCCACATACAGAAGAATGAAACTGGACCATTTCTTTGCACGACACACAAAAATAGGGTCAAACTGGATGATAGACCTAAATATGAGACAGGAATCCATCAAAATCCTTGAGGAGAACATAGGCAGCAACCTCTTTGACTTCAGCCACAGCCACTTCTTACTAGACAGTCTCCAAATGCAAGGGAAACAAAGGCAAAAATGATCTACTGAGACTTCATCAAGATAAAAAAATCTTTTGCACAGCAAAGGAAACAGTCAACAAAACCGAAAGACAACTGACAGAATGGGAGAAGATATTCACAAATTAAGGGTTAGTATCTGAAATATATAAAGAATTTATGAAACTCAGTAAGTTTCATGGAACAAATAATCCAATCAAGAAATGAGCAGAAGACATAAACAGACATTTCTGCAAAGAAGACATCCAAAAAGCAACAGACAAATGAAAAAGTGCTCAATATCACTTGGCGTCAAGGAAACACAAATCAAGACCACAATGGGATATGACCTCATACCAGTCAGAATGGTAAAATTAAGTCAGGAAATGACAAATGTTGTCCAGGATGTGGAGAAAGGGGAATCCGCCTACCCTGTTGGTGGGAATGCAAGATGGTGCAGCCTCTTTGGGACACAACATGGAGGTTCCTCAAAAAGTTGAAAAAAGAGCTACCCTATCACCCAACAATTGCCTGACTGAGTATTTACCCCAAATATGTAGTGATCCAAAGGGACATCTTCTTCCCAATGTTTATAACAGCAATGTCCACAATAGCCAAACTGTGGAAAGAGCTCAGATGTCCATCAACAGATGAATGGATAAAGAAGATGTGATTACACACACACACACACACACGCAAAATAAAACTACAATGGCATGTTACACAGCCATAAAAATGAAATCTTGCAATTTACAATAACATGGATGGAACTACAGGATATTGTGCTAGGTGAAATAAGTCAATCAGAGAAAGATAATTATCATATAATCTCACTGATATGTAGAATTTAAGAAACAAGGCAGAGGTTCAAAGAGGAAGAGAGGAAATAAATGGATCGAGACAAAATCAGAGAGGGAGACAAAGTATAAGAGACTCTTAATCTCAGGAAACAAACTGAGGGTTGTTAGATGGGAGGGCAGTGGTCGAATGTGGAGACTGAATGATGGACATTGGGGAGGATATGTGTTGCAGTAAGTGCTGTGTGTTGTGTAAGACTGATGAATCACAGACTTGTACCCCTGAAACAAATAATACATTATATGTTAATAATAAAAATAAAAAATAAAAATTTTTGAAATAAAAAAAGTCTTTGTAATAATATAGCTCAATAACACATTTTGTTTTATTTTGTCTCATTTTATTCTTCATGTCTGGGTGTTGTAAATGGAACCATGAAATGTATCATTATATTCATAAAATTGAGGGGTGATACATACATTTCTTAATTCCTTTCAGTGTCCATATTGTATTCAGTTTTATTGCAACAAAAAATATTGAGAATTGGTTTTCTGATATTGTTTTCCAAAACACTGCAAGATCTTTGTTTTACAATCATGAACTAATCAAGTGTGTCAAGAGGAAAATTAATCCGTACTTTTGAAACTGTCTGATTTTTCACAAGTTGGACACAGCCCCATTATAAAATATAGATATGTAACCATGTCCATGGTTTTATGGACCAGGTCCAAAAGGCCCCACATATTCCAAATATACCTTTCCTCCATCCAGTCCATCCTGGGGTCAAGGCATGGTCCATTCAATTTAGATCAACACCACCTACTTCACCATCCTCACTCACTTCGTCTCTCTACTTGCAGTGTTGCACTTCCCCAAATGACCACTAATTTAACATTTCTAAAGTGCAGATCTAATCATTTTGCTACTGTTTGTAAAACTCTGGGTTACAGAAGGGCAAGAAAGAAGTCTATAAAATAAAGTAGGAAAGAATGAGCGATTGAAACATTTATCCCTTATACTTTGCCAACCTTCAGACCTTTGCGCATGTTGTGCCTTTTCTGTGGCATATTGTCCCTGAGAAAGTCCCCTCTGCCACAGTCTCCTGTACTCATCTGAGGGAACATCTAGTCAACATTTGTACTGAGTTCCAGAGGCTGATCTCAGTCCCCTTTTTTGACCAAATTCATGTACCACAGATAAAACAGATGTGTCCTTATGAGTCATACACTTTCCGCATTAGCATCATATATATACTAGGCTTATCATACATTGTATAGTACCTCTTTCCATATAAAACTATAGAGGTTCAAATTCCTTGAAAACAACAACCATATAGTCCTCAGATTTTAAACTAATTTAGCTGTTATTTGGGATTATAAGAGTTTAAGTGTTTATTGAATAAATGATGAAGTTTGAATATTTGATATTATGCTTCTCTTTTTTTTTTGTTTAATAAATTACATACTTCAAAACTCGGTTAAGATATCACCTCAAGCAAGGAACCTGCCCTAAATCTTCCTTTCATTCTGAGTTCATAATTGTCCCACAGTTTCTTATGCAAGCATAGATACTAAACCTACAGTTTAACCACTAGGTGCTTTCAGTTTGGGACCATGTCCACATAGTGAATATCATTGTGGACTAGCAAATTAAAGGATGATACAAGGTAGGCAGATGACAGGATTGTACCAGTAATAATTAGTCACATTGAAATGAGCATATTTTATAAGATTGTCACACTGTCAGCAAACAGAATACAAAGTTTAAAAATATAGGACAACTGATATTTTAACTGTTTGTGTGGAATAATTTTACACTTACAGAAAAGTAGTATGAGTAAGACTGGTATAAACCACAGCCACATACCTTTTAACCAGACTCAACAGTTAGCGCTTTTTTTAACCTCTTTCTCTTCATCACCCTTCTCTCACTCCCTCATTTCAATCAATTACATAGAATCACATGATCTTTCTTTCTCTAAATATTTTAATTATGTATTTCCTAAGAATATGGGTGTTCTACAGAGTCAGAGTGAAGTTATCAACTTCAGTAAATATAACATCACTATAATATAATTGTATGATATGTTTTGAAAGAATAAGAATTTGAAAATTAAAAAGTTTTTTAAAAAATAAAAGTAAAAAAATTAAAAAGAGGTTTCTTTTTTAACACAGGGAGGCAATATACATAACTTTCCTACTATATAGTTTCTTTTTTTAAAACAATATTTTACTTATTTGAGAGAGAGAGAATGAGTGGGTGGGAGGGGCAGAAGGAGAAGGAGAAGCAGACTCCTCACTGAACAGGGAGCCCAGTGCACGGTTTGATCCCAGAACTCTGGGATCATGACCTGAGTGAAAGGCAGATGCTTAACCTACTGAACCATTCAGGTGCCCCTACTTTATAGTTTCTTGAAAGACAGGTCCCGCGTTCAACATTTTCTTCAGAGCTCCCATAACATCCTTATTTCTTAGACTATAGATGAAAGGGTTGAGCACAGGAGTGAGTATGGTGTAAAAGACAGATACCATCATGTCCTTCTCTGGTGTATGGTAGGAGCTGGGGAGCATGTAAGTATAAATGGCAGCCCCATAGAAGAGGATGACCACAGTCATGTGGGAAGAACAAGTCGCAAAGGCCTTCTGTCCTTCTGCTGAGTTCATCCTATGGATGGTGATGAGGATAAAGTAGTAAGAGCCTGAAATGACTATCACAGGAATGAGAAGCATAAGGACACAGCACAGGTACATGAAAATCTCATAGATGTAAGTGTCCAAACAAGAGAGTTTCAATACAGCAGGGACTTCACAGAAAAAAATGATGTATCTCCCGAGATCTGCAGAAAGGGAAGGTCATGGTGATGGGAGTAGACAAGAAACCATCCACTGAGCCCAGAAACCAGCCGCCAGATGCTAGAAGGTGTAACACCCGATGGTTCATGAGGACAGGGTAACGAAGAGGATGGCAGATGGCCACATAGTGGTCATAGGCCATAGAAGCTAGAAGAAAAAATTCTGAACCTGCTAGTGTCACATAGAGAAACATTTGTATCCCACATTCTATGTCTGAGATCCTGTTCATACCCATGACTTGGTCCATGAGCATCTTGGGCACAGTAACAGAAATATACATCATGTCCATGAGAGATAGCTGGCTAATGAAAAAATACATGGGGGTGTGGAGGTGGGCATCAGAATGTATCAATAGAATCAAGATGGTGTTTCCAGACAAGGCCATTAGGAAAAGCACGAAAATGACCAAACAAAGGAGAGCTGGGTGTTTGGATTCACTGAAGATTCCCACCAGGGTGAAATCTGATCACCCAGTGTGGTTAGCTAGCCAGTTGGTGTTCTCCATGTGATTTCACCTGGGCAACCTAGGGAAGCTTTGGGATTAATGAATCAATCATGAAACACCATCCACTGAAATGAATGTGTTGAGAGAGAAAGAGAGAACGAGAACCCAATTATGTTATCAGAAAAAAATTCCATGGTTTTATAGATTTAGAGATTACAAATTATCTGTAATTATATAAATTTACCATTTGGGAGGTTGCTTTATTCATTGTATCATGAGTTTTCCTTTTGCTATAGTATCCTTTACCAATAAGCATGTACATTTTTTTAGGTTAGCAGTTGCCCTAACCAAACACAAAAGATGAATCAAAATGTAAAATTTATATATATAGATAGATATATATATACATATATATATATATACACACACACACACACATATGTATACATATATATGTATATATATGTATTTAGATATGTGTGTGTGTGTGTGTGTGTGTGTGTGTGTGTGTGTGTATATCACCCCTTCTAGAATTTTTATTGTAGATAATCAAAATATCATTAATCTCTCTGGTCCAAGAATCCAACTGAGTTTTTTTTTTTTTTAATTTCATTTATTTGAAAGAGAGAGAGCATGAGCAGGGAGAGCAGCAAGCAGAGGGAGAGGGAGAAGCAGACTCCCTGCTGAGCAAGGAGCCCTATACAGAACTCAATACCAGGACCCCAGATCATGACCCTAGCCAAAAGCAGATGCCCAGCTGACTGAATCACCCAGGTGTCCCTTCAACTGAGATCTTAAAAACTCTTTAAGATGCATCTGTATAAGAAAAAAAAATAATTTCATTAATAATTTCATATAAGAAAAAATAATTTCACTGTGCACAGAATTATCAAATCATTACTTATACAACTGAAACTAGTAGAATTTTATGTAATACCCCAAAAAGAACAATTTAATGAACCACTGAACATTATACCAAAAACTAATGATTCACTAATTGAATTTAAATTTAAAAAAAGAAAAAAAATAAATAATAAAAAGAAAATGTAACCTCAACAAAATTTAGGGAAAATCTATATGAAATTCTTGAACCCCACAGTGAGGCACTGTGATTGTATGGAGTAACACACAAATCGCCCCCAAACAGATCATGATCCTAACCAATGACCAAACCCTTAGATAGCCTAGGGCCACCATTTTGGAGCTCTGACTCTGAAGCCACACTGGCTGTGGGTCCAGCTTATCCTCTATGCACTCTTCCTCCATTCATTCTACATACATAAAAAAGAGGAAAATAATAATGTTATATCTTGCATATGTTTAGGATTAAATGAGGAAAGTGCTTGGACCATTACTGCTTACAGATGACTTATGAATTAAATAGTTAATAGGTACAGTAATAATTATGCAGAATCTATGTAAGAGATGGCTGTTACTATTATCATTTGATAATATGAGATCCATTATGTCAGTTCACAAGTTTAATATCTATTTATGCATTTAAAAATTTGATTTGACCATTTCTGTAGTCCTAGATAACTTATGAGTGTATATGTGTGTATATGTATTATATATATATAAACATATATATATACTTACTGTATACATGTATAATTATTCTATAAAAATAAACTTTAAGATATATATATATATATATAATATTATTTTAACCCTGATTAAGCAGAACTTTATGAGAAATCTATCTAATTTGTATCCAGTACATGTTTTTCCAAGTTGAAATTCATCTTAGAATTTCTACCATCTACTTTATATTTCAGAGGACAGGAAGTAGTATTTAGACAGTCATTGCTATTTATCAGAGAAGGCTTTAGTTGTTT
The DNA here is from genome assembly GCF_002288905.1 of Enhydra lutris kenyoni. NCBI lineage: Eukaryota > Metazoa > Chordata > Mammalia > Carnivora > Mustelidae > Enhydra > Enhydra lutris. Next base: position 714,527 of record NW_019154196.1, read on the forward strand.
CCCCAAATGTTATCTGTTTTAATGCACAGAGCAATTAATTGTTCATGGAACTGAGATTCAGAGAGGAAAGTTGAACAACACTACGATATTTCTGACTTCAATTTACCATTTACTACTTTATCTTGCTGTTCACAGCCAGCCTCTCTATCAGATGCTAAAGATGAATCAAAAACAAATTATCTAATTACAGTTAATGAGGTCACAGTCAGTCTATTCAGAGACAAAAATAGAAATGCAATTTAAAGCAGAATTCTAAAATAGCTACAAAATAAATAAAAACAATTAACACAAAATACCTCTGACCTTTCTTAAGAGAATAATACCTCCTTTGACATTTTCTGTTCTGAAGTTTAAACTTTTGCAACCTTTTCATTTCTGACATGTCAAATCTCAAAATTCAGAAGTCCTTACTAAGAGGCAGCAAATATTGACTCCTCTTTCTGGGAAGAGCTTAGAGGCAGTTATCATGTCTAGATATTTTGAGAAGAATTTACAAGTTTCAAATATGTTTTATACTTTTAAAAATATATTTTATACTTTTTCCATAATTCTAAGACTAATTAAAACATCAAATTATTAATATTCTCAGTTGATAAAGCAGTTGAGAACCCTGAAAATGATTTTGAATTCTTAATATATTCAACAAATTTTTTTAATTTTTTAATTTCTTTTCAGCATAACAGTATATTCAACAAATTTTGACAAATTGCATCAACAATAGCCTTTCTATCACATCCCACCCTCACTGAAAGATGAAATTTGAGAACTGTGAAAAATAAAAACACAGCCTGATAAATTACAAAACACATCTGCTGACAAAGTCTGTATTTGTGGTCAAAATAAATTAAGGATCAGCACAGTGAGCAATAAATGTGAAAGCCTTGAAACCGCTTGCTAAGTGAATGAAGGGAGACCACACAAGTATTTGGGGGGTTCTAGGAAATCTTTGCTGTGCTTTTGTAAATGTGGGTCACTGCCATTAAGCCACACTGAACAGTCCACCTGGGATACCAGACACAAAACTGAACACTGTCTGTTGTATGCATGGCGACTGGCCCTTCTGTTCATAGTTACTCTTTTCTAATATAATTCCTTGAGCTTTATATAAACAACTTAATGCATAGTTAACATGTAAATTCATTGACAGTGGTGGTGGATTCATGTTAAACTTTATTTGAAGCTGACAGCATCCTAGGAATTGTTCTAATGCTTTATCATATTTTATCTTTCCCAAGACTCTACAAGGTACATATTCATCTTATTTTCTCATTTTACACATTAAGGAATTCAGATTCTTATGGTCTGCTTAACCGAACACAACTACACTGAGTTGAGCCCACAGGCTGTAACCATGCCTCAGAATTTTGGGGGACCTGGTCTTCCCTGCATAGTAGATAATTTGGGTATTAGGTCACCCACTGTCAGTTTCATTAGAAAATATAAATATGATTGAAATATTTATTTCTAACCCTCAAAAATTATCTCCACTCAAAGTAAAATCAATAGCTCATCTGCAAAATTTCAATTTCAGGAAAACAAATACATTATCCAATTATATAGGAAATGTGTATATTCTTCTGTATGCAAATAATTAGAAAGCAAAAGTACATTTTTTAATGTGCTATACAAAAAGATTCAAGAGAAAATGTAAATTTGTTTTTTCACTTATAAATAGGTAAAAAGAAAATTAAGGACATATTTTCAACAACTATAATGGAGAATATCAGAAGCAGAAGTCAAGACAGTTAGAAAATAATCACCCTTTTTTTTTTTTTCCTTTCAGTTCTGTCTGCTTCTCTGGTTGAATCCAGTCTCATTCAGATGGGATAATAGAGTGTGACCAGGTTAAGTGTACAGAGAGAAGTAGGAGGGCTTTACTATGCCCATTAAGTGAGTGGATGAATGTTTTCTGTCAGTAAATCCCCTCTGAGACTATAAAGAAGAATGCAATTATAAGAGCTGAAGAAGCTAATAGCTATCCTTATTGCACTGTCCTGCTTTTTGCTGATGTCTTTTAAAAAATCTTTTATTGTTCATCTCAATATGTATCAAAATCTTAACCGGATTAATAATATTCACACACTGTATTACTAATGAATTTTTGGCTATGACATATATGAGTTAGGATTTTTTTTAAGATTTTTTAAATTTATTATTTATTTGACAGAGATCACAAGTAGACAGAGAGGCAGGCAGAGAGAGAGGAAGGGAAGCAGGCTCCCTGCTGAGCAGAGAGCCCAATGTGGGGCTCGATCCCAGAACCCTGGGATCATGACTGGAGCTGAAGGCAGAGGCTTTAACCCACTGAGCCACCCAGGTACCCCATGAGTTAGATTTTATGTAAACTTTTCATTTTACAAAATACATATTTCATGTAGATGTGAATATATTTTTTTCTCATTTTAGGTTTAAGATAAATATTTGAAATATACATATTTTTTCTTTTTACTTTTTACTGATGTACAATCTGAAATTCATAGTTCAATACATTTTTCAAAGATAATATCATTAATTAGTACTATGGTTGAAACTAAAATTAAGATCATCTTCACATTTTTTTTAAAATTTAGATCCCAATATATTAGTGTTATTCTGTATCTCTGACTACAGTCTTTAGCTTAAAATCTAATTTATCTGATATGAGAATCGCTACCCCAGCTTTCTTTTGAGGCCCATTGGCATGAAAGATGCTTCTCCATCCCTTCACTTTCAGTCTGAATGTATCTTTAGTTTCCAAATGTGTCTCTTGTAGACAGCATATGGACAGGTCCTGTCTTTTCATCCAGTCTGCAACCCTGTACTATTTTATGGGAGAATTTAGGCTGTTCACGTTGAGAGTGATTATTGAAAGATTAGTTTTTATTGACATCCTGTTGCCTGTGAAGTCCTTGTGTCTATAGATTGCCTCTCCAAGTTTCTGTTCTATGACACTCTTGGGTTCTTTCTTCTTTTATAGAACCACCCCTAATATTTCTTGTAGTGCTGGCTTGGTGGTCATGTACTCCTTTAAATCTTGCCAGTCTTGGAAGCTCTTTATCTCTCCCTCCATTCTGACTGTCAGCCTTGCTGGATAAATTGTTCTTGTCTGCGTGTTCATCTAATTTAGTGCCCTGAATATGTCTTGCCCACCCTCTCTGGCTTCCCAGGTTTCTGTGGCCAGGTCTGACGTTATTCTGATGGTCCTGCCTCTGTAGATAAGGAATCTCTTCCCTTAGCTGCTCTTAAGACATCCTCTCTGAATTTATGACTGGTGAAATTCACAATTATTTGCCTGGAGGTTTTTCTAGACTCGTTGATCTTGGGGGCTGTCCTTTCTGCCTCTAGGACATGAAGACTTGTTCCATTACCCAGATTAGGGAAATTTTCATGGAGTGTTTATTGTATGTTCAACTATATGTTCTAGTCTTCTCTTTTTCCCACCTCCCTGAAGGATCCCAATAATTCTGACATTGGAACGTTTCATGCCATCATTTATTTCCCTAATTCTGTTTTCATGGCTTCTAAGCTGTTTGTTCCAGGCCTCCTCCTGATCCTTATTTTCTATCAGTTTTTCTTCTAGATCACTAATTTTATCTTCTCCCTTGATTACCTTCGCTGTTAGAGTAGTTAGACTAGATTGGATCTCATTGATAGCATTTTTAACTTCTGCCACGTTGGCTCTCACTTCCACCCTTAGTCAGTCTATGTTGCCAGTAATGGTCTTCTCCAACCTAGCCATTACCTGGATAATTGTTACCATGAGTTCCTTTTCCAACACATTGTTTATGTCCATATCCCATAGTCTGTGGCAGAGAATATCATCTCTGAATTTTTCCTTTGTTGGGTCTTCCTCCTTCTAGTCATTTTGGTGAGAGGTGGTTGAGGGGATGTATAGCTGATCAAGAACAATTCAGGCAAGGTGCACCTTGGAATGTTTCAGAGCAATCAGGAGTCACCATTAAAAAGAAATAAAAAAAAAGAGAGAGAGAGAAATAGGAAAAAAATTTAAAAAAAACATCCAAAATGAGCCCCAACAGTAAGATTCATAAGGTACATAAGCAAACATGAACATTTAAAAAACAAAACAAAACAACAACAACAAAAACAGAAATCCCAGCCTTAATGAACCCCAAGAATAAGAGTCATGCAGTATAAAAACAAAAACAAATGTACAGAAACACTGATAAGGGAATAAGATGGGAAGGTGGTTATGAACTCTTGATGTGGGTGAGGAAGGTTATTTAGGTTCTTCCTGAGTGTATCTTGTTATCTTTGTTAAAGAACTCAAATTTACAGAGATACAGGGAAATTAAAACTGGTTTATATGTAGGAATAGTATTGAATAGGGAAAAAGGATTACCTTGAAGCTTTCTCTCTCTCTCTCTCTATCTATATTAATAAAAAAGAAAAAGAAAAGAAAAAGAAACACAGAATTATATATGAAAAAAGTTCAAGTAAAGTTATTGTGTAGAGAGAGGGGGCAAGATGGTGGAGAAGTAGGAGATGCTGTTTCAATTGGTCCCCTAAAGTGAGCTGATTATCTACCAGAAAACTCTGAACACAAATGAAATAGGATATTACAATTCTGGATCTCTATGGGGGCAGAAATCACCAGTTACAAAGTAAAGGGGAGTTTTGAAAGATTGCACTGATATAGGAGGATAAACAGAGGGGTGAAGGAGTGGCCAGAAGCAACCCATTGGGAAATACCCCAATACAAGAGTGCCCTGTGATTTGGGGCCAGCATTAACTTGGAGTCTGATTAAAAACACTCAAAAAGAGCAAAAGATCTTAAAGGCAGCTGGTGAAATAGGGTGGTAATGGACACGGGCTTAAACCCGTGGACCCAAGACAGCCACTACTGGCAACCAACTGTGCCAGAGAGAGTGTGGTGAAATCTCCAGGCTATGGAGCCGCTGGCATGCATGAGAGAATCTGGGTGGACACCCACTGGCGCTCTCTAATACCATAGCCTTTTTTTTTTTCCAATTAGCAAACATATAGTGTATCATTAGTTTCAGATTTTGTGTACAATAATTTAGCAGTTTTACTGTTTATATTTTTTATTTTTAGTTTTTTTAATATCTTTTCAGCATAACAGTATTCATTGTTTTTGCACCACACACAGTGCTCCATGCAATACATGCCCTCCCTAATAGCCACCACCTGGTTCCCTCAACCTCCTACCCGCCCCCCTTCAAAACCCTCAGGTTGTTTTTCAGAGTCCATAGTCTCTCATGGTTCACCTCCCCTTCCAATTTTCTTCAACTCCCTTCTCCTATCCATCTCCCCATGTCCTCCATGTTATTTGTTATGCTCCACAAATAAGTGAAACCATATGATAATTGACTCTCTCTGCTTGACTTATTTCACTCAGCATAATCCTTTCCAGTCCCATCCATGTTGTTACAAAAGTTGGATATTCATCCGGATGAATACCATAGCCTTTTGCACTCTGCACACACACTGCATGACTGGGGCCTGAGCTCTCCTCCACACCCTTCCCTGAGAGAGGTCCGTGCAGGCACTAGCCAGTGGGTGCTAGGACCAGCAAGAGTCTGAACACTCCCAGCTAGGGCAGGAGTGAAAATCTCAGTGTGCTATCTCTGGTTGGGATCTCTCCAGGAGTCTGGACCTGCCCAGACAGCAGCCAGCAAAGGCATCCACTGGAAGTGGGCTCCCTGGACCAATATCACTGGTGGTTTTAGTAGCACAGGGGTGCAGAGACAAGTGGGAACTGCTGCGACCCCTGAGAAAGTGGCTGGGGATGAGGTGCCCTGCTGATGGGAGATTGTAGAGGGGGTCTGTGTGCTCTGAACTAGGAGGAGGAATGACCAACAGAGCAACAATTCAAAGACTGTGCCTTCTGCATCAGAGCTATTGGAAATGAACATAAACAGTATGCAGGCAAGGGAATTCAGGTTAACAATTATCCAGGCAATGGCTAGGTTGGAGAAAACCATTAATGATAACATGGAATCAATTAGGGCAGAAGTGAAAGCCACCTGGGAAGAAGTTAAAAATGCTATTAATTTGATCCAATCTAATCTAAATTCTCTAATAGCAAGGGTAACTGAGGCAGAAGATAGAATTAGTGATCTAGAGGAAAAACTGATAGAGAAAAGGGATCAGGAGGAAGCCTGGAGCAATCAGCTTAGAAGCCATGAAAACAGAATTAGGGAAATAAATGACACCATGAGATGTTTCGATGTCAGAATTATTGGGATCCCGGGGTGGGGGTGTGGGCAGGGAGAAAGAAAGAAGACTAGAACTTATAATTAAACAAACTCTCCATGACAATTTTTCCCAATCTGGGGAATGGAACTCCCATCGTATCCTACAGCTAGAAAGGTCTGCCCCCAAAATCATGGAATCTAGAAAGATCTCCAGACATCTGATTGTGAAACTGCTGAATCATAATTTTAGACAGGAGCTCTGGAGACCAGCTAAGGGATGAGATAGATCCCTTATGCACAGAGGAAGGCCCATCAGAATAATGGCAGACCTGTCCACAGAAACCTGGCAAGCCAGAAAGGGCTGGCAAGATGTATTCTGGGAACTAAATGAAAAGATCATGCAGGCAAGAATACTTTATCCAGCAAGGTTGACATTTAGAACAGATGAAGAGATAAAGAACTTCTCAGGCAGGCAAGATTTAAGAAGTATGAGACCACGCAGAAGACACTACAGGAAATAATAAGGGGAGGTTCTATAAAAGAAGAAAGAACCCAGTGTGTCATAGAACAGAAATTTACAGAGACAATCTATAGAAACAAGGAATTCACAGTCAACAGGATGTCAATAAAAACGTATCTCTCAATAATCATTCTCAATGTGAATGGCCTAAATGCTTCCATAAAATGGCACAGCGTTACAGATTGGATAAAACGACAGGACCTGTCCATATGTTGTATACAATACACCCATTTTGAACCTAAGGATACATCCAGACTGAAAGTAAAGGGATGGAGAAGCATCTTTCATGCCAATGGGCCTCAGAAGAAGGCTGGGGTACAGATTCTCATATAAGATAAATTAGATTTTAAGCTAAAGACTGTAGTCAGAGATACAGAAGAACACTACATCATTCTTAAAGGGTCTATCCACCAAGAAGATCTAACAATTGTAAATATTTATGCCCCCAATATGGGAGCAGTCACTACATGAGATAACTGTTAATCAAGATAAAGAGTCATATTGATATGAATACATGAATAGTAGGGAATCATTTTAAGCCACTCTCAGTAATAGACAGATCATCCAAGCAGAAATCAATAAAGAAACAAGCACATTGAATGATGTATTGGACTAGATGAAACTCAGATATATACAGAACATTCCACCCTAAAACAACAGAATACTCATTCTTCTCAAGTGCACATGCAACTTTCTCCAGAAGATACCACATACTGGGTCACAAATCAGGACTCAACCAATATCAAAAGATTGACTACCGGGTGGGAGGACAAGATGTCTGGGAAGTAGGGGGAGGCGCCTTTTCTACCTGTACCCTAAAGTGAGCTGATTACCTACCAAAGAACTCCGATCACCCATGAAATCAGCCTGATTTATACACAGAATTATACACGTCTGGATATCTACAGGGGCAGAAGGCGCCAGTGGGCAGATAAAGCAGAGTGGGAAAGGCAGACTGATATTGGAAGATAAACAAAAGGGGGAGGGAGCCACCAGAGGTGACCAGTTGGAAAGTAATACCCCTAATACGAGCGAGAATGCCCTGCATCTGGGGACAAGCATTAACTTGGAGACTGGTTGAAAGCACTACAAAAGAGCAAAAGATCGCGTGGGGGGAAATTGTGGGAATCGGGGCGGCTAGGAACAGGGGCTTAAGTCCCCGGTCCCAGGACAGCCTCCCCTGGTGCTGAGCCAGAGAGAGTGAGGTGGAGAAACCAGGTCTTGGTCCATGAGCCGCCAGCGCACCCGAGATTGCGTGGGTTCTGGCCCCTGTGAGGGGATGGGAGCCACGCTGGATGGCAGAACGCACAAGCCCTGCTACAGAGCCTAAGATGTGCACGCCCCTCATGCTCCCCTGAGAGAGGTACAAAGGCCCAGCCAGCGCTCTATGAAACACACCATTGTTTCACAGCCTAAGACTAACGCCCCAAACTCTCCCCTAAGAGAGGTGCGCAAAGGGCCAGCCTGGTGCTTTCAGACCTGTGCCCCATTCTCAGAGCCTGAGACATGCTTGCGACCCACAGCCTCCCCTGAAAGAGGTGCGCACAAGCCGGGCACTCTTAGACCCAGGAAAACCAGGCACTCACAGCCTGGGCCAGGAGGAAAATCTCAGTGTGTGATTGCTGCTTGGAACCTCACTGGTGGTCTGGAGCTGCCCAAACAGCTGCAGCAGAAGATCCTGCATCCCCAGGGACCTTGACTTGGAACCTGCTCTGCCAGCGGCCAAGGGGGGGATTTATATGGGCTCTGCAACACCCACAGAAGAACAGACTGAGGCTTCTCTATGAGATGGAGGTCAGGGTGCAGTTTGCTTTCCTCTAAACCTACAAAAACCATCAAAAGCGGTCAAGGCGAGAGGAAAAAAAAAAAAGGTGAACAGACATAGAAACCTCCAGAGAACAACAGCCTGAAAAAACCGGGTTCCTCAGAGCCCACCCCCTTGAGGGGGACTGGAGGACTTAACTCAGGGAACATCATTGACTGAAAACCCACGTGGCAGGCCCCTCCCCCAGAAAACCAACCAGGAAAGAAAGAAAAAAAAAAAGACTACAAGAGAACCAGCACCACTACTTCATAGGACAACTTTAATTTTTCATTTTTCCCACTATTCTAGCTCATTTTTTATAGATAATTTTTAACTTATTTACAATCACAGCGAGCTGTCCAGTACATCAAATTCCATAATAACCTTCTAACCTGAACTTTTTGATACATACACCTGTGTTTTTCTATTGCATTTCTATTTTTTGATTTTTTTTTAAATTTTAGTTTAGTTTAGTCTCATTTATTCCTTTTTTTATTTTTATTTTCTAATATTCATATGGAGTTAAACTTCAAAGTAATCCCCTTTCCCCAATCAATACTACCCCTATAGGTAAACCAATTTTTAATCCCCCTTTAGCCTAGGAAAGTTGAGTCCCTTAACAAGGATATCAAGATACATCCAGGAAGAATCAAAACAAGCTTCCTCGCCCACGCTGAGAATTTATAACCACTCTCCCAACTTTTTCTTCCACCAGTGTTTCCGTGTTTTTTGTTTGTCCTGATAGTACATAACTCTTATACTTGGGGTTCTTTTTGACAAGGCTCTTCCTTTATTTGCATATATATATATTTTTTCTTTTGTTATAAACTTTTATCAGTCTTTTTCTTTGTCTGTTTTTGTTTGTATACCTCATAAATCTTACCTTGGGACCCATTTGGGCTGAACATTCTCTGTCATCTTCCCTTTCTTTCCTGTCTCTCTCTCTCACTCTCTTTTTCTTTTCTTTTTTCTCTCATTTGGGTGGGGAATCCTGATTGCTCAGAAGTGTTAGGGTGCACCCAGACTGCACCACGGTATATACAACCAGTTACATCTGTTCAGTCATCTCTCACAAAAATGACTAGGAGGAGGATTGCCCAACAGAAGAAAAATACAGAGGATGGACATTCTGCAACAGACCTAATGGCTATCAACATAGACAATATGTCGGAAAGAGAATTCAGGCTAACAATTATCCAGGCAACAGCTAGGTTGGAGAAAGCCATGGATGACCAAATGTAAATGATTAGGGCCGAGCTGAAAGCGACCAGACAGGATGTTCACAATGTTAGGGCAGAGCTAAAAGCTACCAAGGATGAGGTTCACAATGCTCTCAATGAGTTCCAATCTAATCTAAATTCTCTCAAAGCTAGGGTAACTGAGACAGAAGATAGAATTAGTGATCTGGAGGACAAACAGAGAGAGAGAGAAGATCAAGAGGAAGCCTGGAACTAACAGCTTAGAAACCATGAAAACAGAATCAGGGAAATAAATGATGCCATGAAACATTCCAACGTCAGTATTATTGGAATCCCTGAAGGGGAGGAGAAAGAAAGAAGTCTAGAAGATATAGTGGAACAAGTTCTTCATGAAAATTTTCCCAATCTCGCGAATGGAACCAACGTTCATGTACTAGAGGCTGAAAGGTTTCCACCCAAGATTATAGATTCCAGAAAAACATCAAGGCACATGATAGTCAAATTGAGGAATCATAATTGTAGGTATAATCTCTTGAAAGCTGCTAGGACAAAGAGGCTCCTTACTTACAGAGGAAAGCCCATCAGAATAACGTCAGACCTGTCCACAGAGACCTGGCAAGCCAGAAAGGGCTAGCAAGATATATTCAGGGCACTCAATGAGAAGAACTTGCAGCCAAGAATACTTTATCCAGCAAGAATGACATTCAAAATAGATGGAGAGATAAAGAGTTTCCAAGACCGGCAAGACTTAAAAGACTATGGAACCCCCAAGCCAACACTGCAGGAAATATTAAGGGGGGTTCTATAAAAGAGGAAAAATCCAAAGAAAAGCATTGAACAGAAATATAGAGACAACCTACAGAAAGAAAGGCTTCAAAGGTAACACGATGTCAATAAAAACGTATCTATCAATAATCACTCTCAATGTGAATGGCCTAAATGCGCCCATAAAAAGGCACAGGGTTTCAGGTTGGATAAAACGACAGGACACATCCATATGTTGTCTACAAGAGACCCGTTTTGGACCTAAAGATACACCCAGACTGAAAGTGAAGGGATGGAGTAGCAACTTTCATGCCAATGGGCCTCAAAAGAAGGCTGGGGTAGCGAATCTCTTATCAGATAAATTAGATTTTAAACTAAAGACTGTAGTCAGAGATACAGAAGGACATTACATAATTCTTAAAGGGACTATCCACCAAGATGATCTAACAATTCTAAATATCTATGCCCCCAATATGGGAGCAGCCAATTACATAAGAAAACTGTTATCAAGACAAAGAGTCATACTGATATGAATACATTAATAGTAGGAGATCTTAACATGCTTCTCTCGGAAATAGACAGATCATCGAAGAAGAAAATCAATAAAGAAACAAGAGCATTGAATGACACATTGGACCAGATGGACCTCATAGATATATACAGAACATCACAACCTAAAACAACAGAATACTCATTCTTCTCAAGTGCACATGGAACCTTCTTGAGAATAGACCACATACTGGGTCACAAATCAGGACTCAACCGATACCAAAAGACTGAGATGATTCCCTGCATATTCTCAGATCACAATGCTTTGAAACTGGAGCTCAATCACAAGGAAAAGTTCAGAAGGAACTCAAACACCTGGAAGCTAAAGACCACCTTGCTTAAGAATGCTTGGATCAACCAGGAGATCAAAGAAGAACTGAACCAATTCATGGAAACCAATGAGAATGAAGACACTTCGGTCCAAAACCTATGGGATACAGCAAAGGCGGTCCTAAAGGGGAAATTCATAGCCATCCAAGCCTCCCTCAAAAAAATTGAAAAATCCAGAACACAGCAGCTGTCTCTACACCTTAAAGAACTGGAGAATCAACCACAAATCAAACCAACTCCACACATAAGAAGAGAAACAATCAAGATTAGAGCTGAGATCAATGAGGTAGAAACCAGAGATATAGTAGAACGTATCAATGAAACTAGAAACTGGTTTTCAGTAAGAATCAATAAGATTGATAAACCATTGGCCACACTAATCCAAAAGAAAACTGAGAACGCCCAAATTCATAAAATTATGAATGAAAAGGGAGAGATCACAACTAACACCAAGGAAGTAGAAACAATCATCAGAAGTTTTAATCAACAGTTACATGCCAATAAGCTAAGCAACCTAGATGAAATGGAAGCAGTCCTGGAAAACTATAAACTCCAAAAATTGAACCAGGAAGAAATCAACAACCTAAATAGACTGATATCTAGTAACGAGATTGAAACAGTGATCAAAACCTCCCAAAAAAACAAGAGCCCAGGACCTGATGGATTCCCTGGGGAATTCTACCAATCTTTCAAAGAAGAAATAACACCTATTCTCCTGAAGCTGTTTCAAAAAATTGAAGCAGAAGGAAAACTTCCAGACTCTTTCTATGAAGCCAGCATTACCCTGATCCCCAAACCAGGCAAAGACCACACCAAAAAGGAGAATTTCAGACCAATATCACTCATGATTATGGATGCTAAGATTGTCAAGAAGATCTTAGCAAACAGGATCCAACAGCACATTAAAAAGATTATCCACCATGACCAGGTGGGATTCATTCCTGGGCTACAAGGATGGTTCAACATTTGCAAATCAATCAATGTGATAGAACAAATCAATAAAAGAAGAGACAAGAACCACATGGTCCTCTCAAATGATGCAGAAAAACCATTTGACAAAATCCAGCATCCGTTCCTCATTAAAATGCTTCAAAGTATAGGTATAGAGGGAACATTCCTGAACTTCATCAAATCTATCTATGAAAAACTCACAGCAAATATCATCCTCAATGGGAAAAAGCTTGCAGCCTTCCCGTTGAGATCAGGAACACGACAAGGATGCCCACTCTCACCACTCTTGTTCAACATATTATTAAAAGTCCTAGCAACAGCAATCAGACAACAAAGAGAAATAAAAGGTATCCAAATTGGCAAGGAAGAAGTCAAACTCTCTCTCTTCACAGATGACGTGATTCTTTATATGGAAAACCCAAAAGACTCCACCCCAAAATGACGAGAACTCATACAGCAATTCAATAACATGGCAGGATACAAAGTCAATGTACAGAAATCAGTGGCTTTCTTATACACTAACAATGAAAATACAGAAAGGGAAATTAGAGAATCGATTCCATTTACTATAGCACCAAGAACCATAAGATACCTGGGAATAAACCTAACCAAAGAGGTAAAGGATCGTTACTCAAGGAACTACAGAACACTCATGAAAGAAATTGAATAAGACACAAAACGATGGAAGACCATTCCATGCTCTTGGATCGGAAGAATAAACATTGTTAAAATGTATATACTGCCTAGAGCAATCTATACTTTTAATGCCATTCCTTCAAAATTCCACCGGTATTCTTCAAAGAGCTGGAGCAAATAATCCAGAAATTTGTATGGAACCAGAAGTGACCCCGAATCGCTAAGGAAATGTTGAAAAACAAAAATAAAACTGGGGGCATCACTTTACCTGATTTCAAGCTTTATTACAAAGCTGTGATCACCAAGACAGCATGGTACTATCATAAAAACAGACACATAGACCAGTGGAACAGAGTAGAGAGCCCTGATATGGACCTTCAACTCTATGTTCAGTAAATCTTTGACAAAACAGGAAAAAATATACAGTGGAAAAAAGACAGTCTCTTCAATAAATGGTGTTGGGAAAACTGGGCAGCTAGATGTAGAAGAATGAAACTCGACCATTCTCTTACACCGTACACAAAGATAAACTCAAAATGGATAAAAGACCTCAACGTGAAACAGGAATCCATCAGAATCCTAGAGGAGAACATAGGCAGTAATCTCTTCGATATCAGCCACAGCAACTTCTTTCAAGATATGTCTCCAAAGGCAAAGGAAACAAAAGCCAAAATAAACTTTTGGGACTTCATCAAAATCAAAAGCTTCTGCACAGCAAAGGAAACAGTCAAGAAAACAAAGAGGCAACCCACGGAATTGGAGAAGATATGTGCAAATGACAGTACAGACAGAAGATTGATATCCAGGATGTATAAAGAACTCCTCAAACTCAACACACACAAAACAGATAATCATATCAAAAAATGGGCAGCAGATATGAACAGACACTTCTCCAATGAAGACATACAAATGGCTATCAGACACATGAAAAAATGTTCAACATCACTAGCCATCGGGGAGATTCAAATGAAAACCACATTGAGATATCACCTTACAGCAGTTAGAATGGCCCAAATTAGCAAGACAGGAAACAACATGTGTTGGAGGGGATGTGGAGAAAGGGGAACCCTCTTACACTGTTGGTGGGAATGCAAGTTGGTGCAGCTTCTTTGGAGAACAGTGTGGAGATTCCTCAAGAAATTAAAAATATAAATTTCCTATGACTCTGCAATTGCACTACTGGGTATTTACCCCAAAGATACAGATGTAGTGAAAAGAAGGGCCATCTGTACCCCAATGTTCATAGCAGCAATGGCCACGGTCGCCAAACTGTGGAAAGAACCAAGATGCCCTTCAACGGACCAATGGATAAGGAAGATGTGGTCCATATACACTATGGAGTATTATGCCTCCATCAGAAAGGATGAATACCCAACTTTTGTGTCAACTTTGACTGTACTGGAGATCATGCTGAGAGAAATAAGGTAAGCAGGGAGAGTCAAGTATCATATGGTTTCACTTATTTGTGGAGCATAACAAATAACATGGAGGACTTAGGGAAATGGTGAAGAGATGGGAGTTGAGGGAAATTGTAAGGGGAGGTAAACCATGAGACACTATGGACTCTGAAAAACTATCTGAGGGTTATGAAGGGGTGTGGCGTGGGAGGTTGGGTGAGTCAGATTGTGGGAATTAAGGTGGGCATGTATTGCATGGAGCACTAGGTGTGGTGCAAAAACAATGAATTTTGATATGCTGAAAAGAAATAAAAGATGCTCAACTTCACCAAGCATCACAAAAAAGGCAAATAAAAACCACAGGGAACAAGTATGAAAGAAATTGAAGATGACGTGAAGAAATGGGGATAAAATTCCTTGCCCAAGAATTGGAAGAAAAAAATTATTAAAATTTCTATACTACCCAAAGCAATTTATACATATAATGGTGTTCCTGTTAAAAACCAACCAGTATTTTTCACAGAGCTAGAATAAACAATCCTAAAATTTATGTGGAACCACAAAATACTCCATATAGCCAAAGCAATCCTGAAAAAGAAATCATAGCAGGACGCATTAAGATTCTAGACATAAAGCTATATTACAAAGCTGTAGTCATCAAAACAGTATGCCATGGCACAGAGAAGGACACATAGATGGAACAGAGTAGAAAACCAAGAAATGAACCCACGACTATATGGTCAACCAATCTTTGGTAAGCAGAAAAGAATATCCAATGGAAAAAAGACAGTCTCTTCAACAAAAGGTATTAGGAAAACTGGACAGCAATCCACAGAAGAATGAAACTGTGTTCATTTTCTTACATCACACACACACACACACACACACACACACTCAAAATGCATGAAAGACCTAAATGTGACACAAGAATCTATCAAAATCCTAGAAAATATCGCTAACAATCTCTAGGATCTCTGTGGTAGCAACTTCTTATTAGAGACTAAAGTCATGAGAAACAAAACCAAAAAATGAACTATTGGGACTTCATCAATATAAAAAGATAAGCTTCTGCAGAAGCAGATAGCTTCTGCACAGTGAAGTAAATAATCAACAAAACTTAAAGGCAGCCTACAGAATAGGAGACGTTATTTGCAAACAACATATCTGATAAAGGGTTAATATCCTTCAACATATGAATGGATAAAGAAGATATGGTTCATTTATACAATAGAATATTAGTCATTGAAAGAATGAATACCTACCATTTGAATGGATATGCATGGAATGGGAGAAGATTATGCTAAATGAAATAAGTTAAGCAGAGATTGACAATTACCATATGATTTCACTCATATGTTGAACATAAGGAATAGCACTGAGGACCTTAGAGGAAGGGAGGAAAACTGAATGAGAAGAAATCAGAGAGGGAGACAAACCATGAGAGACTCTGGACTCTGAGAAACACACTGAGGGTTGCAGAAGGGTGGGATAAGGGAATGGGGTAACTTAGTGATGGGTATTAAGGAGGGCATGTATTGTGATGAGCACTGGGTTTATATGCAAATAATGAATTGTTGAACACTCTATCAAAACTAATGTTCTACAGCATGTAGGGTAACTGTACAAAATAACAGTAAAAATATCTTATTTTATATATGCAACTGATAAGTCACAAAATTTTACGTCTGAAACTAATACCAAAAAAAAAAAGAAAAGAAAAGGTTTATTATCCAATTTCTATAAGAAAGTTACCAAAGTCAACACTGAACAAAAACAAAAATAAAAAACAAATAATCCAGTTAAGAAATGGGCAGAAGACATGAAGAGACATTTTTCCAAAGAAGACATTTAACAGACTCATGAAAAGATTCTCAACATCAGTCATCTTCAGAGAAATGCAAATTAAAACCACAATGGGATATCACGTGACAATTACCAAGATAGCTAAAATTAGCAACAAAGGAAACAACAGATGATGGTGAGGTTGTGAAGAAATGCAAACCCTCTTATACTGTTGGTGCAGTGCTACCTGGTACAGCCACTCTGGAAAACTGTATGGAAATCCCTCAAAAAATACTGGGTGTGGTTCATAAACAATGAATTCTGAAATACTAAAAAGAAATTTAAAAAATAAAAGTATATCCTATGATCCAGCAATTTCCCTACCAGGTGTTTACCCAAAAGATACAAAAATACAGCTTTGAAGATGTACCCTCACCCTGATGTTTACAGCAGCATATTCAACAACAGCCAAACCATAGAAAGAGTTGAAGCGTCCTTTGGATGATGAATGAATAAAGAAGATATAGTATGTGTGTATATATATATATATATACACACACATATATATATACATATATATGTATATATATATATATAATTGAATTTGACTCACCCATCAAAAAGCATGGCATCTTGCCATTGAAAGGAGGAGGATGGATCTATAAAGCATTAAGCTAAGTGAAATAAGTCATATAGAGAAAGATAAATACCATATGTTTTCATTCATGTCGAATTTAGGAATCAAAACATGAACATATGAGAAGGGGGAAAAAAGGGAAAGGGAAGAAAAACATATGGGACTTTTAATGATGGAGATCAGTGTTGGTGGAGGAAGGTGGGTGGAGTATAAGCTAAATGGCTGATGGGCATTAAGTAGGGCACTTGTTATGATGAGCACTGGGTGATATATGTAAGTAATGAATCAATAAATTCTACTCCTGAAACTGTTAGGAGTTAAATGGACACTTAGGAAGTCAGGGCAGGTTCTCAAACACAAAAGCAAAAAAGTCAGGACAACCGAGTCAAAACTGCACTAGCATCCTGTTTTACAGCTTAGACAAAACCAAAATAGCATCCTGTCTAGCAGTCTCCGCAGAAGTGACTTTTTCAAAACATCCTGATACAACAATTAACATTTAACAATTAACATTTAACAATTAACAATTAACAATAAACATTGGTAACTATCACAAGTTGAGGCAGTTAGTCTTCAAATGTCAGCCCAAAATACAATCAACATGTGAACAATAACCCAATAAATATAAGGGTGCATGATCAAAGCCCTGTTTGACACTCCTCAGCAGTCAATCCACGGGGGTCTGAAAAGAACTTATAAAAATCTCCTAGATTTGAACACCAAAATGGCAACATTCTCATTTTCCCTCCCTTTCTGGAAGCTTTGTACTATTGCTGAATTAACTTTGCTTTGCCGACAACCACTCTTCTTCAGGTATACCTCTTCATTCTTTGAAGTAGCATGATCACAAATCATGGGCACCAACGGAAAAAAAAATACTGTAATATAACCAATATTACAGTAAATGTTAACTAACTGAATTTAAATAAAATTTTGGAAAAAAGAAATAGCACAATGTGCGTAGGGATTTGTTTTTGTTTTTGTTTTTGTTTTGTTTTGTTTTGTTTCCTGCTTACATTTGACAAGTGTTTCAGAGAGGACCTCAGAAAATAAATGGTCGATGCTACAGTAAATAGAATAGATTCTCTAATTTCCCTTTCTATAATTTCATTGCTAGTGTATAAGAAAGCAACTGACTTCTGTGCATTGATTTTGTATCCTGCCACATTACTGAATTGCTATTTGAGTTCTAGTAAGTGTGGAGTCTTTTGGGTTTTCCATGTAAAGTATCATGTCATCTGTGAAGAGAGTTTGATTCTTCTTTGCCAATTTGAATACCTTTTATTTCTTTTTGTTATCTGATTGCTATTGCTAGGACTTCTAGTAGTATGTTGAACAACAGTGGTGAGAGTGGTCAGCCTTGCATTCCTGATTTCAAATGGAAGGCTAATAGTTTTTCCCCATTAAGAATGATATTCACTGTGAGTTTTTCATAGATAAATTTTATAAAGTTGAGGAATGTTCCATCTATCCTATACTTTAAAGAGTTTTGATCAGGAACAGATGTTATATTTTGTCAAATGTTTGTTTCTGCATCAATTTAGAGGAACAGGGGGATCTTCTGTCTTCTCTTGTTGATTTTTCTATCACATTGATTGATCTGTGAAGGTTGAGCTACCTTTGCATCCAAGTGATAAATCCCACCTAGTCATGCTGGATTATCTTTGTAATGTACTGTTGGATCCTATTAACTAGGATCTTGTTGATAATCTTGGCATCTATATTCATCAGGGATACTGGTGTGAAATTCTCCTTTGTGATGAGGTCTTTGCCTGGTATGGGGATCAGGGTAATGCTGGCTTCATAGAAAGAGTCAGGGAGTTTTCCTTCTGTTTCTGGTTTTTGAAACAGCTTCAGGAGAATAGGTATTATTTCTTCTTTGAATGTTTGGTAGATTTACCCAGGGAATCTGTCAGGTCCTTGACTCTTGTTTTTGGGAAGTTTTTGATCACTGCTTCAATCTCGTTACTAGTCATTGGTCTATTCAGGTTGCCAATTTTTTTTTCTTGTTTCAGTCTTGGAAGTTTATAGGTTTCAGGAATGTATCCATTTCTTCTAGGTTGTTTAATTTATTGGCATATAACTATTGATAATAATTTCTGATAATTGTTTCTATTTCCTTGGTGTTAGTCCTGATGTCTCCCCTTTCATTAATAATTTTATTATTTTGGTTCCTATCCCTTTTCTTTTGGATTAGTTTAGCCAGTGGTTTATTGATCTTATTGATTCTTTAAAAAAAAAAAAGCTTCTAGTTTTGTCAATGTGTTCTACTGTATCTCTAGATTCTAACTCATTGATCTCTGCTCTAATCTTGATTATTTATCTTCTTCTCCCTGGGGATGGATTAATTTGTTGATTTCCCAGTTCTTTAAAGTGTAAAGAAAGTTGGTGTATTCTGGGTTTTTCAATTTTTTTTGAGTGAGGCCTGGATGGCTATGTAATCCACCCCTAGGACAGACTTTGCCTATCCCATAGGTTTTGGACTTATATGTCTTCATTCTCATTGGTTTCCATGAATTGTTTAAGTTCTTTCTTGATTTCCTGGTTGATCCAAACATTTTTGAGCAGGATGGTCTTTAGTTTTCAAGTGTTTGTATTCCTTCCAAACTTTTTCTTGTGTTTGAATTCAAGTTTCAACGAATTCTGGACTAAGAATATGCAGGGAATAATATCAATCTTTTGGTATCAGTTGATCCTTGACTTGTGACCGAGTATGTGGTGTAATCTGGGGAAAGTTCCATATGCACTCCTGAAAAATGATTATTCTGTTGTTTTAGGGTGGAAGATACCTTGGAATAAACCTAACCAAAGAGGTAAATGATCTGTACTCAAGGAACTACAGAACACTCATGAAAGAAATTGAAGAAGACACAAAAAGATGGAAGACCATTCCATGCTCTTGGATCAGAAGAATAAACATTGTTAAAATGTCTATACTGCCTAGAGCAATCTATACTTTCAATGCCATCCTGATCACAATTCCACCAGTGTTCTTTGAAGTGCCAGAGAAAACAATTCTAAATTTGTATGGAACCAGAAAAGACCCCAAATTGCTAAGGAAATGTTGAAAAAGAAAAACACAAGTGGGGGCATCACGTTGCCTAATTTCAAGCTTTATTACGAAGCTGTGATCACCAGGACAGCATGTTACTGGCAGAAAAACAGACACATAGACCAATGGAACAGAGTAGAGAGTCCAGATATGGACCCTCAGCTTTATGGCCAACTAATCTTTGACAAAGCAGGAAAAAATATCCTGTAGAAAATGACAGTCTCTTCAATAAATGGTACTGGGAAAATTGGAGAGCTATGTGTAGAAGAATAAAGCTCAAACATTCTCTTTCACTGTACACAAAGATAAACTTAAAATGGATAAAAGACCTCAATGTAAGACAGGAATCTATGAAAATCCTAGAGGAGAACATAGGCAGTAGACTCTTCAACATTGGCCACAGAAACTTCTTTCAAGACATGTCTCCAAAGGCAAAGGAAACAAAAGCAAAAATGATCTTTTGGGACTTCATCAAGATCCAAAGCTTCTGCACAGCAAAGGAAACAGTCAACAAAACAAAGAGGCAACCCACGATATGGGAGAAGATATTTGCAAATGACGGTATGGACAAAGGGCTGATATCCAGGATCTATAAAGAACTCCTCAAACTCAACACTTGAAAAAGAGATAATCATATCAAAAAATGGGTGGAAGACATGAACAGACAATTGTCAAAGAGGACATACAAGTGGCTAACAGACACATGAAAAAGTGTTCATCATCATTAGCCACCAGGGAAATTCAAGTCAAAACCACACTGAGATACCATATTATACCACTTCAAAAGGCCAAAAAATCCACAGGACAGGAAAAAAAAAAAAAAAAGCATGTTGTAGAAGATGTGGAGAAAGGGGAACTCTCTTACACTGTTGGTGGGAATTCAGGTTGGTGCATTCACTTTGGAAAACAGTGTGGCGATTCCTTAAGAAATTAAAAATAGAGCTACCCTATGATCCTGAAATTCCACTACTGGATATTTACCCAAGAGATACAGATGTAGTGAAAACAAGGGCCATCTGTAGCCCCATATTCATAGCAGCAATGTCCACAATCGCCAAACTGTGGAAAGTGCTGATATGCCTTTCAAAAGATGACTGGGTAAAGAAGACGTGGTCCATATATAAAATGGAATTTTATGCAGCTATCAGAAAGAATGAATATCCAACTTTTTTATCGACATGGATGTGAATGAGGAGATTATGCTGAGTAAAATAAGTCAAGCAGAGAAAGTCAATTGTTGTATGGTTTCACTTACTTGTGGAGCATAAGGACATTAGGAGAAGTGAAGGAAAAGTAAATTGGGGCATATCGGAGGGGGAGATGAAAAATGGAAGACTGTAGATTCTGAGAAACAAACTGAGGGTTATGGAGGGGAGGGAGGTGGGTGGATGGTGAGCCTGGTGGTGGATATTAAGGAAAGCACATATTGCATGGAGCACTGGGTGTGGTGCATAAACAGTGAATCTTGGAACACTGAAAAAAATAAAATTGAATTAAGATGTTACAAAAAAAGAAAATTAAATGGGTGATAGGCACAACAGTGAAACAGAGCATATAGAGCCAGAAATGGAGGGCATTGCAGGGTTTGAAATCTTATTCTTTTGTAAACCAAGTAGGAAGGAAAGTTTTAAAAGACTTTGATCAATTTCTGGAAAAAGCCCAGATGTCCATCAACAGTTGTATGGATAAAGCAAACGTGGAATATTAGCCATCAAAAAGAATGAAATCTTCCCATTTGCCACAATGTGGATGGAACTAGAGAGTATTATTCTAAGCGAAATAAGTCAGTCTAGGAATGACAAATACCATGTGATATCACTAATATGTGGAATTAAGTAACAGAACAGGTGAACAATGGGGAAAGGAAAGAAAAATAAAATAAGATAAAAACAGAGAGGGAGGCAAACCATAAGAGACCCCCTAACTATAGGGAACTCACTGATTGTTGCTGGAGGGAAAGTGGGTGGGGGGAAGGGATAACTGGGTGATAGTCATTAAGGAAGGCACTGGATGTAATGAGCACTGGGTGTTATATGCAACTGAAGAATCACGAAATTCTATCCTTGAAACCAAAGATACACTATATGTTAACTAAATTGAATTTAAATTAAAAATAATGTTCCAGTAAAAATTTTAATCAAGTGATAATGATTAGCAAAATTTCCCAGACAACACTCAGATTAAGAGTAGGGACTTTACACTTGTTTCAGATTATTTCAAAGTAACTGTTTATATGGAGAGAAGCACAGAAGGTAAGGATTAAATAAATTGGAATTCAGCATTTGTTTTAATGCCAGTATAGTTAACATAAAGCGTTCTATTAGTTTCAGATGTACAATATAGTGATTTAATATTTTAATCATTATTCAGTGCTCATCATGATGAGTGTACTCTTTATCCTCTCAACATATTTCACCCTTCCCTGTGTTTGCTTACTCTCTTATGTGCTTTATTTTAAAAATGTACCATCAGTTAAAGATTTTATTTTAAAATAAGAACATCTTCTATGTGAATAATACTTCAGAATACATCAATCTAAAAGATATATATATGTATGTATATATATATGTACATGCATATATATATTTTAGATAGTTCTGTACATGTACATATGTACATGTACATATATATATCTTTTAGATATATATATGTACATATATATATTTTAGAATGATGTATTACATATATGTAGTAGAATGATGTATATATCGTAGAACGATATGTGTGTGTGTGTGTGTGTGTGTGTGTGTGTGTGTGTGTATGTATATATGTATATATATACATTACCTCTAAGAAAAACAGAATACAAGTTTTCTTCAAGTGCACAAAGTAGAAGGCCCTGGTTAAATACACAAAGACCTAACAAATATTACAAATTTAAGAATACTGAAATAATACCAAGTATATTTTCCAACCATAATGGTATAAGTTTAAAGATCAACAATCAAACAGGGGTGCCTGGGGGACTCAGTTGATTAAGCTTCTGACTCTGGATTTCCTTTTTTTTTTTTTAATTTTTTTCAGGGTTCCAAGATTCATTGTTTATGCACCACCCCCAGTGCTCCATGCAATACATGTCCTCCTTATATCCACCATCAGGCTCACCTATCCCCCCACGCCCACTCCTCCAAAACCTTCAGTTTGTTTCCCAGAGTCCACAGGCTCTCATGGTGTTTTTCTCCCATCCAATTAATAACAATTTATTTTTCCTTTCCTTCACCTAAATTCCTCCCTTTTATTCCTTATGCTCCAGAATTAAGTGAAACCATATCATACTGGATTTCAACCCAGGTCATTAGGGTCCTGAAATAAAGGCCTGCATGGGGCTCCATTCTGAGCATGGAGCTGGCTTAAGAGTCTCTCTTCCTCTCCCTCTGTCCCTCCCCACCCCACTCATGCTCAGGCTCTATAAATGAATAAACAAACAAACAAACAAACAAATAAATAAATAAAACCTGGAAAACCTATGTTGTAATTATCATATATGTAATAGTTAAATATTAAACAGGACACTACTACACAGAAAATGACCCAAATAAGTCAAATGGCAAATCAAAATATGTCTCAAAACAAAAGAAAAACAATATTCCAAAATCTATGGAATGCAGCAAAAGTAGGCATTAGAGTAAAATTTATGCCATAAATGTTTCTATTAAGAAAAAATGTTCAAATAAACAACATTATACTAAAGGAACTAGAGAAAAAGAAACTTAGCTGAAATCTAGTAGAGGAAGGAAACACTAAAGGAAAAATCAGAAATAAAATATGGGTGCCTGGGTGGCTCAGTTGTTAAATGTCTGTCTTCAGCTCAGGTCATGATCCTGGGGTCCTGGGATCAAGCCCCATATTGGGCTCTCTGCTTGGCGGGAAGCCTGCTTCTCCCTCTCCCACTCCCCTTGCTTTGGTTTCTGCTCTTGCTGTGTGTGTCTCTCTCTCAAATAAATAAATAAATAAATAAATAGAATATTTTAAAAAGAAGTAAATAACATAAAGAACAGAATTAACAACAACATAACATTGAAAGTAGTGGAAATTTCCCCCCAAAATAAAAAATGCTAATGCTTTAACTACATTAATTAAGAAAGAAAGAAACAAACAAACAAACAAACAAACAAGACTCAAAAACCAAAATGAGAAATGGAAGAGAAAATAGTACAACAGATAACCACAGAAATAACTAGTGTGATAATAGATTACTATAAACAATTATATACTAAAAATCAGATAACTTAGGGAAAATAAAACAACAGATACTTCCTAAAAATGCACAAGTAACCAAGATGGAGTCATCAATCTTTAATCTAAGAAGGAGGAAATCTTCTTAGACCAATAAAAAGAATGAAAGTTGAAATAGGAATAAAAAATCTCCCAGCACAGAAAAGCCCAAGAGCACATGGTTTCACCGGTGAATTTTACCAAACTTTAAAAAAAAATAATTAATGACAATCTTTATCAAATTCTTACAATTAATGGAATAGAAGAAACACATTCAAAATCATCCTATGAGGCTACTATTAACCTGATACTAAAACAGGATAAAAACAATACAAGAACAAAAATGTTCTAATTTGTCCAATGTAAATATTGCTATTCAGACTTTCTTTTGACATCCATTTTTGTGATAAATATTTCTTCACCCTCTCCTTTTCAATCTGCAAATGTCTTTACATGTAAAGTGAGTCTCTTGTAGGCAGCATATAGATGGGTCCTGTATTTTAACAATTCTGACACTGTCTTTTGTTTAGAACATTTAGCCCATTTATAGTCAAAATAATTATTAAAAAATATACATTTAGTGCCATTTAATCACATGTTTTCTGGCAATTTTCTCTTTTCCTTTCTTATCTTTTACACGTTTTGCCTCTACCTTGTACACAGAGTTTTAATAACTTCTTGCAAGGTTGGTTTAAACCGTGTTCATGAACTCTTTTAATTTTTGTTTGCATGCAAAACTCTACCTTTCCTTCTATTCTAAATGATAGCCTTGCTGGATAGAGTATTCTTGGCTGCAGCTTTTTTCCATTTAGCTCTTTCAATATATCATAACACTTTCATCTGGCTTGCCAAGTTTCTGTTAAGAAATCTCCAGCTAGCTTATGGGTGTTCCTTATAAGTTAAGGACTTCTTTTGTCATGATGATTTTAAGAGTTTATTTTTTCTTTATCACTATATTTTAAAAATTTAATTATAATACATCTTGGCATTGACCTGCTTTTGTTGACTTTGATGGGGAGTTCTTTGCGCCCCCTGGATCTGGATGTCTGCTTCCTTCCCCAAATTTGCAAAGTTTTCTGCTTATTTCTCGAAATAGCAAAAAAAAAATTCTTGCTCTTCTTCTTCTGGGACTCCTAACATACAAAGGTTATTATGTTTGATGGAGTTACTGAGTTCCTTAAGTCTATTTGCTGTCATAGTTTTTCTTTCTTGCTTTTCTTTTTTTTAAGATTTTATTCATTTATTGGAGAGAGAGAGAGAGACAGCAAGAGAGGGAACACAAGCAGGGGGAATAGGGGATGGAGAAGCAGGCTCCCAGCTGAGCAGGGAGCCTGATGCACGCTTTATCCCAGGACTCCGGGATCATGACCTGAGCCAAAGGCAGATGCTTAATGGCTAAGCCATCCAGTTGCCCCTTCTTTCTTGCATTTCTTTAGCTTCATTATTTTCCATTATTTTATTTTCTGTGTCACTAATTTATTCCTCTGTATTTCCCAGCCTGCTGTTTGTTGCATGAAGCCAGTTTCCAATCTTGCTTATTGCCTCCTTCATCACTGATTGATTCTTTTTTCCACTCTTTTATCTCTGTGGCAATGGTCTCAATGATGTCTTCTATTCTTTCCTAAAGCTCAGTGAGCATCATTATGGTTATTGCTTTATACTCTCCATCAGGCTTGTTATTTATACATGCTCTACTTAGATCTCTGGCTGTGGCCTTATCCTATTCTTTCATTAGGCAATAATTACTCCATCTTGGCATTTTGCCTAAGTCTCTGCCTTCTTTTGTGTGTGTGTGTGAGAGAGAGAGAGAGAGAGAGAGAGAGAATCCATTTATGTCTCCTGCTCCTGAAAGTAAAGTCATTATGAAGAAGAGGTCTTGTCATGCCCAGGGTCTGGCATTCAGGGAATGCCTACAGTGTTTACTTTGTGTGTTCTGCTGTTGTGTTTATGTTGCTCTATCCTTTAGGTCAGTGGGCTGCAGAGGTTCTCCTTGTGTGCTGTGGGTAGTGCTTTGTCCCTGGCCTGAATGTGGTTACTTTTTGAAAAAAATATTTTAATTAAATTATTTATTTGAGGGGGAGGGACAGAGGGTGAGAGAGAGAGAGAATCTCAAGGATTCTCAAGATTCTCAAGAATCTTAATTCAGGGATTGATCAGATGATTCTGTGATTATGACCTGAGCTGAAATCAAGAATTGGATGCTTAAAAAACTGAGCCACGAAGGCCCACCTTCATGTGATGACTTGTAACTAGGTGTGCGATGATCTGCTTGTAAAATAGGACCAGACACCACCTCCACCAGAACTGAGGTCTTGCAGAACTCCCTGGTCATGGGATACATAGTGGAGCAGGGCTTTTTTCTAGTCTTCTGGGGAAAGGGCCCACCATGATGGGACTGAAGCAAACTTAACTGAGAATGACAATCCCTCTAGGGCACTGGAGTGTGGGCTTGGTGTAAACAAGTTGGGCAACCAGTGTCCATGCTGACCTGCTGCGCTTAGGTGGTTCTGTGTTTATGTTGAATGGCAGGGTAAGGAAATGGCATTGGCCAGCTCCCCCTATTCCCAGAGAAAAGTCTCGAGGCATACATCCTTTCAGGGAAATGCTCTGAGAGGAAAAAAAAAATCTCTACCTTAAAACCCAGGCATTCTTCAGATTGTTGTTTCCATGCTGTCTGCCCTTGGGTTGTTTTCTACATTCTTTCCAGGAACAGCACAGTGCCCTCCATACTCTATCTCAGCAAAACTCACTGACCTTTAAAACTCCAGTCTTTAAGCCCCATTCGCTGCAAACAAAAATCAGCCTCTTTTGGGGGGACAAGATGGCGGGGAAGTAGGAGGAGGCGCCTTTTCAACCTATACCCTAAAGTGAGCTGATTACCTCTCAAAGAAAACCGATAAACTGTGAAATCAGCCTGAGATCAGAATTACACACATCTGGATCTCTACAGGGGCAAAGGACGCCAGTGGGCAGGTAAAGCAGAGTGGGAAAGGCAGACTGATATTGAAAGATAAACAAAAGAGGGAGGGAGCCACGAGAGGTGACCCCTTGGAAAGTAATACCCCTAATATGAGTGAGAGTGCCCTGCGTCTGGAGACCAGCATTAACTTGGAGACTGGTTGAAAGCACTTGAAAAGAGCAAAAGATCACGGAGGGGGGAAATTGTGGGAATCTGGGCGGCTAGGGACAGGGGCTTAAGTCCCCAGTCCCAGGACAGCCTCCCCTGGCACTGAGCCAGAGATAGTGCGGTGGAGAAACCAGGTCTTGGTCCCTGAGCTGCCAGCACGCCCGAGATTGTGTGGGTTCTGGCCCCTGTGAGGGGATGGGAGCCACGCTGGATGGCAGAATGTGCAAGCCCTGCTACAGAGCCTGAGATGTGCGTGCCCCTCATCCTCCCCTGAGAGAGGTACAAAGGCCCAGCCAGCGCTCTGACACGAGCCATTTTTTCAGAGCCTAAGACCCGCGCACCAAACTCTCCCCTGAGAGAGGTACACGAAGGCCCAGCCTGGTGCTTTTGGACCTGCGCCACGTTCTCAGAGCCTGAGACGTGCACGCAACCCACAGCCTCCCCTGAAAGAGGTGCTTGCAAGCCAGGTGCTCTTAGACCCTCTTAGACCCGGGCCAGCGGGAAAATCTGTGTGTGATCGCTGCTTGGAACCTCTCTGGTGGTCTGGAGCTGCCCAGACAGCTGCCTCTGCTTTGGTTTTGGGTACAAGCAGATGATCTTGCGTTCCCAGGGACAGCAACTCAGAACCTGCTCTGCCAGCAGCCAAGGGGGCATTTATATGGGCTCTGCAACACCCACAGAAAAACAGACTGAGGCTTCATCTGAGAGGGAGGTCAGGGTGCAGTTTGCTTTCCTCTAAACCTACAAAAACCATCAAAAGCGGTCAAGGCGAGAGGAAAAAAAAAAAAAAAAAGATGAACAAACATAAAAACGTCCAGAGAACAACAGCCTTAAAAAACCAGTTTCCTCAGAGCCCACCCCCTTGAGAGGCACTGGAGGACTTAACTCAGGGAACATCATTGACTGAAAACCCACGTGGCAGGCCCTCACCCAGAAAACCAACCAGGAAAGAAAAAGAAAAAAAAAGACTACAAGAGAACCACCACCATTAGTTCATTGGACAATTTTTATTTTTAATTTGTTCCCACTATTCTGGCTAATTTTTTATATATAGATAATTTTTTAACCTATTTGCCATCACAGCGAGCTGTCCAGTACATCAAATTCCACAATGACCTTCTAACCTGAACTTTTTGATACATACACATGTGTTTTTCTTTTGCATTTCTATTTTTTGAATTTTTTTAAATTTTAGCTTAGTCTAGTCTAGTTTATTCCTTTTTTATTTTTATTTTCTAATATTCATATAGAGTTAAACTTCGAAGTAATCCCATTTCCCAAAAAAATACTACCCCTATAGGTAAACCAATTTTTAATCCCCCTTTAGCCCAGGAAAGTTGAGTCCCTTAACAAAGATATCAAGATACATCCAGGAAGAATCAAAACAACCTTCCTCGCCTACACTGATAATTTATAACCACTCTCCCACCTTTTTCTTCCACCAGTGTTTCTGTGTTTTTGTGTTTGTCCTGATAGTATATAAATCTTACACTTGGGGTTCTTTTCGACAAGTTCTTCCTTTATTTGCATATATATACTTTTTTTCTCTTGATATATACTTTTATCAGTCTTTTTGTTTGTTTGGTTTTGTTTCTATACCTCATAAATCTTACCTTGGAGCCCATTTGGGCTGAACCTTCTCTTTCATCTTCCCTTTCTTTCCTCTCTCTCTCTCTCTCTCTCTCTCTTTTCTTTTATTTTTCTTTTCTTTTTTCTCTCATTAGAGTGGGGAATCCTGATTGCTCAGAAGTGTTCCAAGGTGCACCCAGACTGCACCATGGTCGATACAACCAGCTACATCTGTTCAGTCATCTCTCACCAAAATAACTAGGAGGAGGCCCAGCAGAAGAAAAATACAGAGGATGGACATTCTGCAACAGACCTAATGGCTATCAACATAGACAATATGTCGGAAAGAGAATTCAGGCTAACAATTATCCAGGCAACAGCTAGGTTGGAGAAAGCCATGGATGACCAAATGTAAATGATTAGGGCCGAGCTGAAAGCGACCAGACAGGATGTTCACAATGTTAGGGCAGAGCTAAAAGCTACCAAGGATGAGGTTCACAATGCTCTCAATGAGTTCCAATCTAATCTAAATTCTCTCAAAGCTAGGGTAACTGAGACAGAAGATAGAATTAGTGATCTGGAGGACAAACAGATATAAAGGATCAAGAGGAAGCCTGGAACAAACAGCTTAGAAACCATGAAAACAGAATCAGGGTAATAAATGACACCATGAAACGTTCCAACGTCAGAATTATTGGAATCCCTGAAGGGGAGGAGAAAGAAAGAAGTCTAGAAGATATAGTGGAACAAGTTCTTCATGAAAATTTTCCCAATCTCGCGAATGGAACCAGCGTTCAGGTACTAGAGGCCGAACGGTCTCTACCCAAGATTATAGGTTCCAGAAAAACATCAAGGCACATGATAGTCAAATCGAGGAATCATAATTGTAGATATAATCTCTTGAAAGCCACTAGGACAAAGAGGCTCCTTACTTACAGAGGAAAGCCCATCAGAATAACGTCAGACCTGTCCACAGAGACCTGGCAAGCCAGAAAGGGCTAGCAAGATATATTCAGGGCACTCAATGAGAATAACATGCAGCCAAGAATACTTTATCCAGCAAGACTGACATTCTAAATGGTTGGAGAGATAAAGAGATTCCAAGACCGTCAAGGCTTAAAAGACTATGCAACCACCAAGCCGACACTGCAGGAAATATTAAGGGGGGTTCTATAAAAGAGGAAAAATCCTGAGAAAAGCATTGAACAAAATATAGAGACAATCTACAGAAACAAAGACTTCAAAGGTAACACGATGTCAATAAAAACGTATCTATCAATAATTACTCTCAATGTGAATGGCCTAAATGCACCCATAAAACAGCATAGGGTTGCAGATTGGATAAAACGACAGGACCCATCCATATGTTGTCTACAAGAGACCCATTTTGAACCTAAAGATACACCCAGACTGAGAGTGAAGAGATGTAGAAGCATCTTTCATGCCAATGGGCCTCAAAAGAAGGCCGGGGTAGTGATTATCATATCAGACAAATTAGATTTTAAACTAAAGACTGTACTCAGAGATACAGAAGGACACTACATCATTCTTAAAGGGACTATCCACCAAGATGATCTAACAATTCTAAATATCTATGCCCCCAATATGGGAGCAGCCAATTACATAAGAAAACTGTTAATCAAGATAAAGAGTCATATTGATATGAATACATTAATAGTAGGAGATCTTAACACACATCTCTCAGAAATAGACAGATCATCGAAGAAGAAAATCAATAAAGAAACAAGAGAATTGAATGACACATTGGACCAGATGGACCACATAGATATATACAGAACATTCCACCCTTAAACAATAGAATCCTCATTCTTCTCAAGTGCACATGGAACCTTCTCCATAATAGACCACATACTGGGTCACAAATCAGGACTCAACTGATACCAAAAGACTGAGATATTCCCTGCATATTCTCAGATCACAATGCTTTGAAACTGGACCTCAAAAACAAGGAAAAGTTCAGAAGGAACTCAAACACCTGGAAGCTAAAGACCACCTTGCTTGAGAATGCTTGGATCAACCAGGGATCAAAGAACTTCAACAGTTCATGGAAACCAATGAGAATGAAGACACTTCGGTCCAAAACCTATGAGATACAGCAAAGGCAGTCCTAAGGGGGAAATACATAGCCATCCAAGCCTCCCTCAAAAAAATGGAATAATCCAGAACATACCAGCTATCTCTACACCTTAAAGAACTGGAGAATCAACAATAAATCAAACCAACTCCACACATAAGACGGGAAATCATCAAGATTAGAGGTGAGATCAATGTGGTAGAAACCAGCAATACAGTAGAACGTATCAATGAAACTACAAGTTGGTTTTCTGAAAGAATCAATAAGATCATTAAACCAATGGCCACACTAATCCAAAAGAAAAGAGAGAAAGCAGAAATTGATAAAATTATGAATGAAAAGGGAGAGATCACAACTAAAACCAAGGAAGTAGAAAAAATCATCAGAAGTTATTATCAACAGTTAAATGCCAATAAGCTAAGCAACCTAGATGAAATGGATGCATTTCTGGAAAACTATAAACTCCCAAAATTAAACCAGGAAGAAATTGACAACCTAAATAGACCAATATCTAGTACGATATTGAAGCAGTGATCCAAAAACTCCCAAAAAACAAGAGCCCAGGACCTGATAGATTCCCTGGGGAATTCTACCAAACTTTCAAAGAAGAAATAACACCTATTCTCCTGAAGCTGTTTCAAAAAATTGAAGCAGAAGGAAAACTTCCAGACACTTTCTATGAAGCCAGCATTACCCTGATCCCCAAACCATGCAAAGACCCTAACAAAAAGGAGAATTTCAGACCAATATCACTGATGAATATGGATTCTAATATTCTCAACAAGATCCTAGGAAACAGGATCCAACAGCACATTAAAAAGATTATCTTCCATGACCAGGTGGGATTCATTCCTGGGCTACAAGGATGGTTCAACTTTTGCAAATCAATCAATGTGATAGAACAAATCAATAAAAGAAGAGAAAAGAACCCCATGGTCCTCTCAATTGATGCAGAAAAAGCATTTGACAAAATCCAGCATCCAATCCTGATTTAAATGCTTCAAAGTATAGGGATAGAGGGAACATTCCTGAACTTCATAAAATCTATATATGAAAGACCCACAGCAAATATCATCCTCAATGGGAAAAAGCTTGCAGCCTTCCCATTGAGATCAGGAACACGACAAGGATGCCCACTCTCACCACTCTTCTTCAACATAGTATGAGAAGTCCTAGCGACAGCAATCAGACAACAAAGAGAAATAAAAGGTATCCAAATTGGCAATGAAGAAGTCAAACTCTCTCTCTTCACAGATGACATGATTCTTTATATGGAAAACCCAAAAGACTCCACCCCCAAACTACTAGAACTCATACAGCAATTCAGTAACGTGGCAGGATACAAAGTCAATGTACAGAAATCAGTGGCTTTCTTATACACTAACAATGAAAATACAGAAAGGGAAATTGGAGAATCGATTCCATTTACTATAGCACCAAGAACCATAAGATACCTGGGAATAAACCTAACCAAAGAGGTAAAGGATCGTTACTCAAGGAACTACAGAACACTCATGAAAGTAATTGAAGAAGACACAAAAAGATGGAAGACCATTCCATGCTCTTGGATCGGAAGAATAAACATTGTTAAAATGTTTATACTGCCTAGAGCAAGCTATACTTTTAATGCCATTCCGATCAAAATTCCACCAGTATTCTTCAAATCTGGAGCAAATAATCCAAAATTTTTTATGGAACCAGAAGAGACCCCGAATCGCTAAGGAAATGTTGAAAAGCAAAAATAAAACTGGGGGCATCACGTTACCTGATTTCAAGCTTTATTACAAAGCTGTGATCACCATGACAGCATGGTACTGGCATTAAAACAGACACATAGACCAGTGGAACAGAGTAGAGAGCCCAGATATGGACCCTCAACTCTATGGTCAGTCAATCTTTGACAAAACAGGAAAAAATATACAGTGGAAAAAAGACAGTCCCCTCAATAAATGGTGCTGGGAATACTGGGCAGCTATATGTAGAAGAATGAAACTCGACCATTATCTTATACCATAAACAAAGATAAACTCAAAATGGATAAAAGACCTCAATGTGAGACAGGAATCCATGGGTGTCCTGGAGGAGAACATAGGCAGTAAAAATTCGATATCAGCCGCAGTGGCTTCTTTCAAGATATGTCTCTAAAGGCAAAGGAAACAAAAGCCAAAATAAACTTTTGGGACTTCATCAAAATCAAAAGCTTCTGCATAGCAAAGGAAACAGTCAACAAAACAAAGAGGCAACCCACAGAATGGGAGAAGATATTTGCAAATGACAGTACAGACAAAAGGTTGATATCCAGCATCTATAAAGAACTCCTCAAACTCAACACACACAAAACAGACAATCATATCAAAAAATTGGCAGAAGAGGGGCGCCTGGGTGGCTCAGTGAGTTAAGCCTCTGCCTTCGGCTCAGGTCATGATCTCGGGGTCCTGGGATCGAGTCCCGCGTTGGGCTCTCTGCTCAGCGGAGAACCTGCTTCCTCCTCTCTCTCTCTCTATGCCTGCCTCTCTGCCTACTTGTGATCTCTCTCTGTGAAATAAATAAATAAAATCTTTAAAAAAAATGGGCAGAAGATATGAAGACACACTTCTCCATTGAAGACATATAAATGGCTATCAGATACATGAAAAAATGTTCGTCATTACTAGCCATCAGGGAGATTCAAATGAAAACCACATTGGGATACCACCTTACACCAGTTAAAATGGCCAAAATTAGCAAGACAGGAAACAACGTATGTTGGAGGGGATGTGGAGAAAGGGGAACCCTCTTACACTGTTGGTGGGAATGCAAGTTGGTGCTGCCTCTTTGGAGAACAGTGTGGAGATTCCTCAAGAAATTAAAAATAGAACTTCCCTATGACCCTGCCATTGCACTCCTGGGTATTTACCCCAAAGATACAGATGTAGTGAAAAGAAGGGCCATCTCTACCCCAATGTTTATAGCAGCAATGGCCACGGTCGCCAAACTGTGAAAAGGACCAAGATGCCCTTCAACGGACGAATGGATTAGGAAGATGTGGTCCATATACACTATGGAGTATTATGCCTCCATCAGAAAGGATGAATACCCAACTTTTGTAGCAACATGGACTGGACTGGAAGAGATTATGCTGAGTGAAATAATTCAAGCAGAGAGAGTCAATTATCATATGGTTTCCCTCATTTGTGGAGCATAACAAATAGCATGGAGGACATGGGGAGTTAAGGGAAGGGAGTTTGAGGAAATTGGAAGTTGAGGTGAACAATGAGAGACTATGGACTCTGAAAAACAATCTGAAGAGTTTGAAGAGGTGGGGGGTGGGAGGTTGGGGGAACCAGGTGGTGGGTATTAGAGAGGGCACGGATTGCATGGAGCACTGGGTGTGGTACAAAAACAATGAATACTGTTATGCTGAAAATAAATTAAAAATTATTAAAAAATTATTCCAACATTTTTTTTGTTATATAAATTAAATTAAAACCAATATTATTCAAAAAAAAATCAGCCTCTTTCATTTTCTTTGCCAATATCTTTGGGAAAATTTTCTCCTTCTGCATTTCCCTATGTGCTCCTTTCTCTTTTCTGCACTTGCCATCTATTTCTCCCCTAAAGCACATCTCTGGACTTCCTACATTCTTTGATGTGGCCTGTTCTCTCTGATATCTTTGAGATCTGAACTAAGACCTTATAGAACCTCCCTGTCTGCATGAGCAATGTTTGTATGCCTGTATGGCTGCATTACTGTGGTTTTCTGTCTCTATGTTACTCAATTCCCTCTCCTTTATTAATAGTAACAGTTCTTCAATCACGTTGTTTCTCTTTTACCACTATATAAACACTGTAACCTTTATGTTCTCTTCATGAAGATCAGATGAGAGAAATATTTTTATTTTACTTTTTATGACTGGACCAAGAGGACCAAATTTGTTTTGGGTCAACTGAAATCGTAGATCTTGAAAGGAATGCAATAACTGGACAGATTTTTATATACGTTCTTGAGAATAGTGTATTCTATGTTTAGAAAAAGGGCTACTTAGGAGTATTTGCTGACAAAAGGGACTGAATATATGTACAAAAATCAGCTTTCTTATACACTAACAATGAAAAAACAGAAAGGGAAATTAGAGAATTGATTCCATTTACTGTAGCACCGAGAACCATAAGATACCTGGGAATAAACCTAACCAAAACGTAAAGGATCTGTACTCAAGGAACTACAGAACACTCATGGAAGAAGTTGAAGAAGACAAAAAGAGATGGAAGACCCTTCCATGCTCTTGGATAAGAAAAATAAACATTGTTAAAATGTTATTGTTAAAATGTCTGTACTGCCTAGAGCAATCTATACTTTCAATGCCTCTCCAATCAATATTCCACCAGGATTTTTCAGAGATGGAGCAAACAATCCTTAAATTTATACAGAATCAGAAGGGACCCTGAATTGCTAAGGAAATGTTGAAAAAGAACAACAAGACTGGGGGCATCACGTTGCCTGATTTCAAGCTTTACTACCAAGCTGTGATCACCAAGACAGCATGGTACTGGCATAAAAACAGACACATAGACCAGTGGAACAGAGTAGAGAGCCCAGATATGGACCCTCAACTCTATGGTCAGTTAATCTTCGACAAAGCAGGAAAAAATATACAGTGGAAAAGACAGTTTCTTCAATAAATGGTGCTGGGAAAGTTGGACAGCTGTATGTAGAAGAATGAAACTCAACCATTCTCTTACACCATACACAAAGATAAACTCGAAATGGACAAAAGACTTCAACATGAGGCAGGAATCCATCAGAATTCTAGAGAAGAATATAGGCAGTAACCTCTTCGATATCAGCCACAGCAACTTCTTTCAAGATAGGTCTCCAAAGGCGAAGGAAACAAAAGTGAAAATGATTTTTTAGGACGTCATCAAGATCCAAAGCTTCTGCACAGCAAAGGAAACAGTCAACAAAACAAAGAGGCAACCCATAGAATGGGAGAAGATATTTGCAAATGACAGTACAGACAAAAGGTTGATATCCAGGATCTATAAAGAACTTCTCAAACTCAACACACACAAGACAGATAATCATGTGAAAAGATGGGCAGAAGACATGAACAAACACTTCTCCAGTGAAGATGTACAAATGGCTAACAGACACAAGACAAAATGTTCATCATCACTGACCATCAGAGAGATTCAAATTAAAACCACATTGAGATACAACCTTACAGCAGTTAGAATGGCCAAAATTAGCAAGACAGGAAACAACGTGTGTTGGAGAGGATGTGGAAAAAGGGGAACCTCTTACACTGTTGTTGGGAATGCAAGTTGGTGCATCCACTTTCGAAAATAGTGTGGAGATTTCTTAAGAAATTAAAAATAGATCTTCCCTATCACCCTGCAATTGCACTCCTGGGTATTTACCCCAAAGATACAGATGTAGAGAAAAGAAGAGCCATCTCTACCCCAATGTTCATAACAACAATGGCCATGGTTGCCAAGCTGTGGAATGAACCAAGATGCCCTTCAATAGACAAATGGATAAGGAAGATATGGTCCATATGCACTATGGAGTATTATGCCTCCATCAGAAAGGACGAATACCTAACTTTTGTATCAACATGGATGGGACTGGAAGAGATTGTGATGAGTGAAGTAAGTCAGGCAGAGAGAGTCATTTATCATATAGTTTCACTTATTTGTGGATCATAAGAAATAACACAGAGGACAAGGGGAGATGGAGAGGAGAAGGGAGTTGGGGGAAATTGGAGGGGAGATGAACCTTGAGAGACTATGAACTCTGAAATACATTCTGAGGGTTTTAAAGGGGTGGGGGGTGGAATGTTGGTGAGCCTGGTGGTGGGTATTATGGAGAGCACATATTGCATCGAGCACTGGGTGTGGTACATAAACAATGAATTCTGGTATAGTGAAAAGAAATTAATTTTTAAAAAGGGACTTAATGTGGCAGAGATGGGCAGTATTCTATTAGAAATGAATATTCTCTTATCATTATATGGAGATGTTCCTGAATGTGTTTGCCCCCTTAGGACTATATATCTCAATCTTCTTCCAACTGGATGAAACCATGTGGCTATGTTAACCCTAGGGGCCTCAATGGAAAGAAATCCTAGATGAACAGGACATCCTGTGGAATATCAGTGGAGGGTCATTTTATATGGACAGGACATTCAGTTAGATGTCACTGCAAATACATCCCATGTGCACAGGACATATTTTAGGACATCAATGAGGGTGCTATTATTTACTTATGGTACATAAGCCTTCATTCTTCCTTTCTCTCTTTTTCCCTTGCTAAAGCCTGGATATAAATAACTTATCAGACCATGTGCAGATACCTGCAAAGAGGCATTTTATGGAAGGGACCTGGATCTTTGAGTGACTGCTTGGATCACCATCACTTAAAGAATAATTTGATGAGGAAGAGTCACATGTTATTCTGCCTGACAGAGGAATTTATTTTTATGGTGTTAACCCGCTGAGATTTGAGATTAGTTCATAATAGTGTCTAGATTAAATTCCCTAACAATAGGGGAACTTTCTGGAAAAAGGTTGACTATAAATATGAAAGGTATAAAGTCAGGATTATTGTTGGAAACTAGCCAAGTGTTCTATGTGCCTGAAGTGGAGTAAGAAAATATGGATGTGGTAGAAATTAGTCTGGAGAGTTCAATGGGGATCAATTATTTTGGCCCTGGGTAAGGATTCTGTGCTCTCAAGTGACATGAAGAGTAATGGGAGGATTTCTAGAAAGACATTTTTAAAAATTTTTTTATGCTCAGTTAGCCAACATACAATACATCATTAGTTTTTGATGTAGTGCTCAATGATTCATTAATTGCATATAACACCCAGTACTCATTTTTAAAGAATTACTCAAATATCTGTGTGGAAAATGAAGAAGTGAAAAGATTGGAGAAGTAATGTGAGTTAGGAGGGTGATGGGGTGGAGAGTGGGCTGGGTTTAGGACATATTTTTCTATTATAAAGGCAAGGAATTGATGATGCCTTTGGATTTATAAGAGAAGTGAATTTTTTTAAAATATTAACTTCAAGTTTAATTGAGCCAAGACATTGAAAAAATGGAGTTTACACTTTCTGAATGGGGTGGACTGAGCAATGTACACAGGAGGAGAGGCAAGTGTTCAGTTTAGAATGGGTAAGATTAGGATGTCTATTAGCCAAGAGCAGTTATTGAATAAGAAATCTGATATCCAAGTCCAGAGAACAGGACAGAAATGGGAATGAAAGTATCCAGGTGGTAATTTTCAGGTTGTACTTGGCATTTATGGCCCTGATTCTGGATAAAGTTCTGGACAGAATCTGAACAGAGAGAGCAAGAATCTCCAAAGGGAAAAGGACAGTGAATTGAAGAATTTCCAGAATAGGTAACCAGAAAGAACAGTATCAGGTGAAGAGGGTGAAACAACAAAGAGTACCTTAGAAATTAAATAAAACTACTATTTAAGTAGTTGACCTCTGTCTCTTGCCTGTTTCTCACTTTCAATGTTTATGAATGAAGGAACTGCTTTCTCTAAGGCAACTGATTCTCTTAAAAGTCACCTCCTTACTGTTGGTAAAATGGTGTCACGTTAAAGTCCACATCGATCTTGCTATTGAAAGGAAGGAAGTCAAAAATTTGGGATCATCTAAGAATAGCTTTTTAGCACCTTCTTGTTGCAGATGAAGATGTCGAGGTCACTTTTCCAGGCTGTGCAGCTACTCACTGGGTTGGGACAGGGTGTGTTCTCTGGCTCTGGTTCTGTTTTCAGAGAGCAGTCTTCCTGAGCCTTCCCTGTAAAATCATCTTGACTGTATAGGTGTCTCTGTTCTGCCCCATTCCTGATGTGGCACAAAAGTGCAACTGAGCAGAAGATGAGCACAAGGATGTTGAACACCAGGGTGGCTCTTCACTTGGGAAGTGTTGTCTTAATTATGCAGCCCAAAGAGGATGTGTGCTCTCCTCAGGTCCCTCCTCAATGTCTTATATAGACCCTCCAGGCCTGGTGCTGACCATGGCTGCCCAGGTCACAACTGGTCTTGGCTCTGAATTCTATGCCTAATGAAAAACCCTGAGCAACCTGAGCATCAACACTAGACTACTGTCCTAAATCTCTGAGAAGTTTTTTGTTCTTATCTCCTACCACTGCTTGCACAGTGAAGAGGGAGAGCAGGTCTCAGACCCATGGAAGTTGGAAGCCAGCCACTTCCAGCCCTGTTGGGGCCTGCGAGTACTTAACAATGGTGGCCTCTACTGGTTCTGAGGGAAGGGGATGCTGCTGCCTCAGAACCGCTCAGTATGCAGTGTTTTTCCCCCTGAGGAATTTCTTCCAGCAGGAACAAGTGCATTTTTCCAGTTCTATCTCTTTCTCTCTTTTTCTTTTTTTTTCTGATTTTTAACTTTACAATTATTTCACCTTCCTTGTCCTTGGATTAAAAATCCTTGCATCCTTCATTGGATAGCTTTAGCAGATCATCTCTTAGTCTCAAATATTATTTAAAAATTATCATCTTTGAGTCTGTTTCCTCAACTGAGAAAAAATGAGAATTATCCTTATTATATAGGCTTGTGGGAATTTAATTTGATAATGCATGTGAAAAGACCTTAGAGCCATTTAAAAACTACACAGGTAGTACCGATGCTCAATTACAGGGTTGACACTATCTGTCCTGTGCTTTCTTCTGATGTTTGCATATGGGACTTTACCTACCTTTATAAGGAAACTAGAAGGTTTGTATTATTGCTATTATTGTTACTGTTGTTGTTGTTATTATTATCTGCCCCCCAACACATCATCCTCCAGTAAATCAACCACTTTTCACTACTGAGAAGGGAAAGAGAAACCAGAAAATGAGAAACTCTGCTGAGGTCATTAATAGCATCTGTGACCCTAACCTCCAGTAAATTTTATTTTTTTAATTTTTTTTCCTCCAGTACATTTTAGACAAATTACCAGAGCACTAAACTTCTCTCATTAAGTTTGATCAACTAAAAACTAATAGGCACACACTGTCTTCAGGAAACAAAACAAAAGAAAACAAAAGCCATAATATTGGTAAGCTAATCACTTTGAATGCATTAACTCATATAATCCTCATCACTAACCTAATTCATGTCTCATTTGTCAGAGAGCTTCTATGTTGATTACTAGTGTGTCAACCATTTCTGATATAGTAACTAATACATAGTGAGCACTTAAATTAATTGGTTGAATGAATCAATTTTGTCTATTCAAGTAAGTAACCTCATTTTCTTCATATAAAAGATGATATTTCATTTACAGTATACAATTGATATTTACTTATTTATTTTCCATGGTCACAGGAAGTGTTCATCTCAGAATCCATAGTTTAATTCCCCAGAGAGAAACAGAGTATATAAGTAAATGCCAGTTGACAAGTTTTATATTTGATATGTAGTATAATCAGGAAAAGCTGTGTGGCACCTGGGTGGCTCAGTTAGTTAAGCATCCTACTTTTGGCTTTTCCACTTGGACATGATCTCAGGGTCATGAGAGAGAGTCCCACATTTGGCTCTACCCTCAGCATGGAGTCTACTTGAGATTATCTCCCTCTTGCCTCTCCCCCCATTCTCTCTCTCAAATAAAATAAATAAATAAAATCTTAAAACCTGTGATACTCTCATATAATATCTCAGTCAT
Source organism: Enhydra lutris kenyoni (assembly GCF_002288905.1). Lineage (NCBI taxonomy): Eukaryota > Metazoa > Chordata > Mammalia > Carnivora > Mustelidae > Enhydra > Enhydra lutris. The sequence goes on from NW_019154196.1 coordinate 754,969, forward strand.
CTTAACTATAGTCTTCGTTCTAATTATGATGTGAAAGAGTGAAGTAAATATGCTTAATAACATGACCTAGTTAACTTTGATCCATTCATAATTATATACACGTAAATGTAACACTTGTTCTTTAGTTGGTGGAAGGACATGTGGTGTTAATATTTTTATTTACTTTCACTCACTTCCATTTTAAGTAATCACAGGAAGTATTCATTGGAGACCTCAGAGTCTGATGTTCACAGAGATAAATTGAGCATGTCAAAGTTTTCAGATTGAATTAAAACACTTCTGCTTTATTTTTGGTAATTAGTGATGAAGTGTTTTCCATGTTTTTTGAAGTTTTAAAGTGAATTGTTGCTTTAAAAGAGGAAAGTAATGTCTCATTTTTCCAAAAAGGGTGGCCTATTTATGGATTAAGAACTCCCAATATGGAATAAAGCATTTTCATCAACTTTTTTTTCTAACCATATGTTAAAGAAGGTTTCATAATAATCACCTTCATAAGCTGGATTTTTATATCAATTACACTGATAATAGGTTAAACAAAAACATATTTTCTTATCAAATTCCTCAAAGTTTTTATTAAATTGGTAATTGTATGGGTTGTCTTGGTGGCATTTTGTTAATGTGATAAGTAGATTAATGAAAGAGAATAATGACAGGATTAAAACTAACAATATTCTTGAAATGAGAAATTAAATGACCACAGGAAAAACTTCTCTTTTCTTCCTTTGGCAATCCTCCCAATGTTACTAATTTGTTCTCTAGAGAACAAAAGACATAAGTGTCTGGTGATGAAACATCCAGAAAACAGTTTTTCTCAAGCTATTAATAATGGAAAAAAAATGGAGAGAATTCAGCCCAATCATCTTAGCTTTGGAATATTTGCTTGTAATTTAGACATTTGAGTGAAGTGTTCAGTACCTTCCAGAACAGTTTAATTGATACTCTTTTGGATTCTGAGAAGATGTCTCCATGAGATAACTCAGAATGGTTATGATGACACTGTCTAGGTTATTTAAACTCTCTCTTTGGTTCCCTGGTGTTATGTGTCCCAAAGTTTTTGTGACACTGAAGTGTGAAACCCATGGCTGCAGTTAAGGGTATCATCTTTAAATACTTCTAACAATCTCCTTTTTGATGCTTTGTGTCTTACAATCTGGATCTCCTGCCATCTCTTCAAGGAAGTAAAGAGTACTTTATGAAGATAGAAGGCAAGGAAACCAAGGAAGTTCCATTTTATTTGCTAATTTTCTAAGGTCTTAACTCTTGCAATATTGTCCAAAACTAGTTTTGCCTTTGACTAATACACCTTCTTCGAGGTATATTATACTTAAAGGTGATCTACTGTAATCAAGTTCTTCACCTCCATTCTCAAGGTAAGAAACCATTTGGCCCTCTTAAATTATGCATGTGGGGGAGGCAGGGTGGGCTGGGGGAGGAGAATGGATAAGAAAGGTCAATGATTTGAGATAATTCAGATATTTTGTGTGTGTCCATTTCTCACAAATTTGATATAAGCTTAAAACATGGGGACTTAGGTAAGATTACATGATTAAATTGAATAGGTTTGGAAAGGAGAAATTTTGGAGGAGGTGTAAAGAATTAGGATATTTTAACTAAGAAGAGTGGATTGGAAATCAATGAAGCGCAACCCAAGAGTCCAGAGGCAAATAATTTAGAGAATTGATAATGCTCAAACTGTAGACTAACATCTAGTTGTCAAATCTAAAAACATGTGTTATTATTGAGTTATTTCTGAATACTGTCATATTATTCATTTATTACACATAAAGATAGCTTTCCCAGGAAAAAATTAAATACTTATAAAAAATGGGGGCAGCAGTTGGGTATAATAATAGATACAGATATAGAACAGTATATAGATTTAGTATAAAATAGGCATATAAGTATAGTATAATAATAATAATCATAGAAACATTGAGAGAATTCTGAAAGTTTTCTGTTGCTTCAACTACAAAATATCAACTCACTTGTTTAAAATAAATATCACTGTCTTGCACAAGTACTTGGGCTACAGATAAACAAATGGTAAATCGTTATGATAAAGCCGATAACTATTTCATGAACTGATTTTGTTTATTGAATTTGTGGCCCATGTTGGACACATAAAGAAGCATTATCCAAAAGATGGAAGTGCTCTTTGTTAATGGCTTGGTCAGATGTTGTTAGGCTGTGTTAAAAGTACAGAGATGATGCACCTTATGTGGTTAGAAGGGAACAAATGACTGACACCATCACCTCTTTGATTGATGTCAATTAGCTCTCTCTCTCTCTCTTTTTTTTCCCCAGAGACTCCATTTTGTTCTGATTCAAGAGGTCTTTCAAGTTAGCCTTTTAGTACAGTGTGACTTTACAGGGGATAGCAAAAGCAAATATTTATATCTTTTGTCCCCTCATGTGTACATTTGAAATGGGAAAACATTGAGTATAGAAGTCATTAAATTCTAGGAGTAATCTATTGATATTTAGACCATCTATTATATGCAAGACTGTTCTAATGGCTGTAAATATAAAGGTTATTCAGAGGATACCTCTACCCTCAAATAAGTCACATTGTAGTTGGAAAGACAGGAACAGAAACTAAAACCCCCAGGGAGACTGCTCTAAGTTGTGAAACAAGTTGAAAAACTACCATGGGGGAAGGGAGATGCTGTTCTCCTGGTCTGAAGTTTGAGGGCATGAAGGAAAGATTGAAGGTGTCTTTACAGAACTCGGATAACCATCAGGGTCTAGTCCATTTTATTTGGAAGAGGATTAAATATAAAATTTATAATATAGAGTAAGTCAGATAAATCAGATTCTAGGATGCTCTGGTAAAGTGTCTTCCTGATTCATCAAGTGCCATTCAATTCTACAGAGGCACCAGGTTGCCCTATCCTGAGTCAGTTTTCTTCCCTTGGGCTTATTCTTTCTTATCTCAGTACTAAAATTGCTAAACTAGATATAGGTTATTATGTTTAGGAATGCATTTTATTAGTTTCACACTTTTCTCCAAATTAAATGCATTACCAACTATTTCATCATTTTGTTGATATTATGTACCAATATTTTGTTGACATTATGAACAAACATGTGAACACATAATGAGGACATTCAATGCTATTAATGACACCAGAGAGCATCCATGTGGAAAGTTATGTGAGCTGAGACCTGAGGCTATAGAAACTAGAGGAAGAGAGAATTATGACCCAGGCAGGAGGAGCTTCCATGCCTGGTTATTTGCAAGGAGACAAATGCTAGAAATTGATGGAGCATCAGAGAACAGAGAATGAATATTCAGGCTACTGACAGCCATAAAACCCACATTCAGGACTATGATCTTTAGCTCACAAACAATGCAGAGCTTTACAGAGTGTTGAGATGTAGCAGGTTTATATGAACAGATTTCCAGATATGTTATTATTAATGCACTGTTGTGTTTAATGACTAATATTAACTTGGGGGATTTTAATCTACAAGTGAGAGTTGTTTATAATTATAGGGCAGTGGTGTTTTTTCTTTCAGATTCTCTGATATTTTAATGAATAATGTGCCTGTAATTTTATTTATTGGGTTTTCCTGTATAACAGAATCACTTTACTTTCTTAAGTTTTTATTTAAATTCCAGTTAGTTAGCATACAATGGATTATTAGTTTCAGGTGTACAATTTACTGATTCAACACTTCCACAAACACCCAGTGTTCCTCACAAGTGTCCTCATTGATACCCATCACCTCGCCTCTGGTTCTTTATAGTTAAAAGTCTGTTTCTTGGTTTAAAATATTCCATAGACACTTAAGTCATTCACTTTTTTTACATCTTTAAGTCTATATTTTCCATTTTTGTACCTCTTCTAATTTGCTTTCTTAGAGTGAACCTACACTTTAAAAGGAGGGGTCTTATCTATTGCATTGTTGCAAACTAACATAATTGTTTTCTATCTAATCTCATTATATGTCTTTTTTTAGTACCTCCTGCTCTATATATTTTTCTTTCATGTTTTTCAGTGTTTTAGAATGCACATACATACACACATGTTATTCTGTCTCATTCTAATAATAATACTGATTAATCACTCTTTTCCTTATAATTTTCTTTTTGAGTCATGAGTTTTAAAAAAATCTCTTTCCTGATTCACTGATTAAAAGAAAAATGATAGGCTTTTGGTAATTGTATATTCACTTATCACTGGTTCCTTCCACTAGGATATTTGTTCTGAGAGAACACTGTAATGTATCTTCAGCTCTTAAACCAAGGGATCACAATACATAGCTGAATGAATAAAAAAATGAATTAATGCAGGCTACTTTCTGGTGTTCCCTAAATTTTTCATTCAATGTAAATGAAATCCATTTTTATGTAGATAATTTAAATTCAATTTTCAGACCTTCATATAGATAGATAGATCACTGTTGCTAAGAGTTATTTTTAATTATATGCAATTTTGCAATCACATTTACAGTCTTTTAAAACAAATATACCTAAACTGACTTCAGTGGTCACTGTTAGTAGCATTACACAGTTTTTGCTTTATTCCTACTTCTCAATATTGTTTCATCTGTAGAAATATCTGGATCTATCTTAGCATTTATTCCCCACAACATATCTCAGAATATCTTCCTGGGTTATTTGTATAGTAATAATAACTCATATATAGATAATAATATTGAAAATAATCCTTTTTAAACACTTAGTGCGTTCTCTGTGTGGTCAAAGAAATTTATATTTATTAGCTGGTGTAGTACTGGAGACCTGTGTCACTTCTGACATTACAGAGCAGATGGGAAAGCTAGGGCAAAAAGAAGTTAAGTAATTTGCCAGGGGTCACACATCTGGGTACTGAAGAAAGAACCAAACCCAGGAAACTCTGGCTCTGGAACACTCAACTATTAACCAACATCATATGTCTTCGGACATGTCTTCCCTTTTATTTGGCTTTTATCATTATCAAAAAGACATTTGTGGTCAGTCTGAATTTTATTTTGTTGTAAGTGACTGTTTTTCTCCTTTCTTTTATTCTGTCTGTATATATATATATATATATATATATATAGTATATATATTACTTCTTTACTTCCTACTTTTCTTTCCTCTATTTCTCCCTTCCTTGCTTCTTTTTTTTCATTCTTCTTTCCTTCCTCTTCTCCTTTTCTCTTTCTTCCTCTTCTCCTTCCCTTTTCATATTGCTTTCACCTCAGGTAATTTACCAAGACATACATAAGTGTATGCATCATTTTATTACAGAAAATGTCAATACAGTCCATTTGTTCCTTTCCCAACAGTTTTCTTCTTTTCAACGTGTTAATAATTCTCTTATATTGTGGAAGCTCTCCTTTAAAAACCACTGATTATTTATATTTTAATTTTGTATCGCCATTATCCCATATCTATTACTTTGTTTCTTATCATTTAATCTCTGTCCTTGTATGTTTCCAGGGAGCTGTTCAAATTTTTTTCCCCACAGTTGTGATACAATTTCATATCATCAGCACTCTTCTTCCCTGCCTCTCCTATAATTTCTTATCCTAGTACCATAGTTTTAGTTGTCCTGGATAACTTTCTCTTTCCCTTTCAGGGAATGGTGAATTAATCTATGGTGTTTCTCATCTCCTTGAAACTCCCTAGCTTTCCTTGGTCTCCTTGCCTTTGCTACGAGCTCCTTTTACTATGAGTGCTTATCCTTGAGAACTTAGAAAATGTGCTGGTACCACTTTTTACAGGATCCCCACTGTGGACAAGCAGAAGCCATATAAGCAACCATCTCCTCCCTACTCCTCAACATGCAATCCATTCAGCCTTTCTAAAATTGACAAGAAAACTGTACAATTATGTTTTAATTTTTAAAGAAAGTTTAGGAAAAAGCTAGAAAAAATATTAGATTTCTAGTTAGCTTATTTGTAGTTTCCATTGAGTGTGCATGTTTCCCATTTTCCTAAGTCAGTTCTCCAATTTGTATTGAGATTAGTCTTCTAAGCACCTCCCTTATTGGTATTTTTGCAAAATTCTGCTCCTCTTCTGAATAATTGCATGATAAAATTATTTCTGGATTGTGGGTATGAGAATGGGAAAGCAGAATCTACCCCAAAGAAGATGACTCAGAGAGAGCCAGCCAGACCTTTGGCTGAGTGGATCATTACTTGCAGGCCTCCTTTAATTTGGTGGGCAAAACTGGACATAACTTTCTTCAAAAAGTATGGACTAGTGTCCACCTTTTTAGTTTTCAACATTGTTGAGAAGGAATTGTTTTTTCAGCTTCAAAATATATTAACTAACTGAATTAAAAAAAAGAAAAAACTCTGTAAAATTAAATAACAAGAAAAAAAAAGAAATTTGAGCCTGGTTATATGGGAAGGTTGTAGACACCCTCAGATGATCTTTTTAATTTTAGTTCATGCAATACTATTACCTAGTGTCTTATTCCTCAGTAATTAGTCTGAAAGTGAAATTTACAAATGATAATCTTTCTGGAATGAATTTTTCAAGAACCTAGTTTGCACAAGTCCTAACCTCTTGCTGAGAGTTCCCACAAAGGACAATTATTAGTGTGATCAAGAAGAATGTTCTAAAAGTCTATCATTTCAAGTAATTTGGAAGACAGTGCATGGGAGGAGTGGGTAATATGGGCTTCTCATGAAGTGTTCCATGCATTGTGCCTGTAAGATACACATAAGTAGCTAGAAATGAAGTGTTGCCCACAGCAACAAATTGTGAATATTCATAACACCAGAATTATCTGACTACCAGAGTAGCTTATACTAGATTAGCAAATGTATTTAACTGTGGTCTTCTGCATAAGTAATATAATATTTAATCAATACAGCAGTACATAGGGTTTCTATGATAATCTTTAATAAGGATAGTGGAACTGACACCATAAAGACCCCTTACTCCAAACTGGTATTCCTGGACCAAAACACTGCCTGCTAATTCCACACACATATGACTGCCTCTTTCCATGGTACAATAGCTCGGTACCTGCAATGGGCAAAATTATTTGCCAATTATGTTTGCGTTTGAAGAATGGCAAAACTAGAGAAGAACTTTGGGGGGGGATTCTCTTATTTTCATTCTTTATAAATATTCAAATATACTACCAGTAGGATGGATGACTTTACACTCTCTAAGACATTGCAGGATATCCTGTTGCACTTTAAACTACATAGTCCTTCATGTACTTTATTTGGATACCATGCTTAAGGCTTTTATTATTTTTTTTTATTTCTTTTCAGCATACCAAAATTCATTGTTTATGTACCACATCCAGTGGTCCATGCAATATGTGCCCTCATAATACTCAGCACCAGGCTCACCCAAAATACCAAACCCTGCCCTTCTAAACCCTCAGATTGTTTTTCAGAGTCCACAGTTTCTCATGACTCATCTCTCCCACCAAATTCCCCAAAATCCCTTCTCCTTTCCATATCTCCATGTCCTCCATGTTATTTCTTGTGCTCCACAAATAAGTGAAACCATATGATAATTGACTCTCTCTGCTTGACTTATTTCACTCAGCATAATCTCTTCCAGTCCCGTCCATGTTGCTACAAAAGTTGGCTATTCATCCTTTCCAGTGGAGGCATAATATTCCATAGTGTGTATGGTCCACATCTTCCTTATCCATTAGTCTGTTGAAGGGCATCTTGGTCCTTTCCACAGTTTGGCGACCATGGCCATTGCTGCTATGAACATTGGGGTACAGATGGCCCTTCTTTACACTACATCTGTATCTTTGGGGTAAATACCCAGTAGTGCAATTGCAGGGTCATAGGGAAGCTATGTACATTGTTTCCTGTCTTGTTAATTTTCGCCATTCTAACTGGTGTAAGGTGGCATCTCAATGTGGTTTTAATTTGAATCTCCCTGATGGCCAGTGATGGTGGACATTTTTTCATGTGTCTGATAGCCATTTGTATGTCTTCATTGGAGAAGTGTCCGTTCACGTCTTCTGCCCATTTCATCATATGACTATCTGTTTTGTGTGTGTTGAGTTTGAGAAGTTCTTCATAGATCCTGGATATCAGCCTTTTGACTGTACTGTCATTTGTGAATATCTTCTCCCATTCCATGGGTTGCCTCTTTGTTTGGTTGACTGTTTCCTTTGCTGTGCAGAAGCTTTGATCTTGATGAAGTCCCAAAAGTTCATTTTGACTTTTGTTTCCTTTGCCTTTGGAGACATATCTTGAAAGAAGTTGCTGTGGCTGATCTCAAAGAGGTTACTGCCTATATTCTCCTCTAGGATTCTGATGGATTCCTGCCTCATGTTGAAGTCTTTTGTCCATTTTGAGTTTATCTTTGTGTATGGTGTAAGAGAACGGTCGAGTTTCATTCTTCTACATACAGCTGTCCAATTTTCCCAGCACCATTTATTGAAGAGACTGTCTTTTCCACTGTATATTTTTTCCTACTTTGTTGAAGATTATTTGACCATAGAGTCGAAGGTCCATATCTGGGCTCTCTATTCTTTTCCAATGGTCTATGTGACTATTTTTATGCCTGTACCATGCTGTCTTGGTGAACGCGGCTTGTAGTAAAGCTTGAAATCAGGCAATGTGATGCCCCCAGTTTTGTTGTTCTTGTTCAACATTTCCTTAGCAAATCGGGGTCTCTTCTGATTCCATACAAATTTTAGGATTGTTTGCTCCAGCTCTTTGAAAAATGTCAGTGGAATTTTGATCAAAATGGCATTGAAAATGTAGATTGCTCTAGGCAGTATATATATTTTAACAATGTTTATTTTCTGATCCATGAGCATGGAGTGGTCTTCTATCTTTTTGTGTCTTCTTCAATTTCTTTTATGAGTGTTTGTAGTTCCTTGAGTACAGTTCTTTTACCTCTTTGGTTAGGTTTATTCCCAGGTAGCTTATGGTTCTTGGTGCTATAGTAAATGGAATTGATTCTCTAATTTCCCTTTCTGTATTTTCATTGTTAGGGTATAAGAAAGCCACTGATTTCTGAACATTGACTTTGTATCCTCCAACATTGCTGAATTGTTGTATGAGTTCTAGTAGTTTGGGGGTGGAGTCTTTTGGGTTTTCTATATGAAGAATCGTGTCTTCTGCGAAGATAGAGAGTTTGACTTCTTACTTGCCAATTTGGATAACTTTTATTTCTCTTTGTTGTCTGAGGGCTGTTGCTAGGACTTCTAATACTATGTTGAAGAAGAGTGGTGAGAGTGGGCATCCTTGTCGTGTTCCTGATCTCAATGGGAAGACTACAAGCTTTTTCCCATTGAGGATGATATTTGCTGTGGGTCTTTCATAGATAGATTTTATGAAGTTCAGGAATGTTTCCTCTATCCCTATACTTTGAAGCGTTTTAGTCAGGAACGGATCCTGGATTTTGTCAAATGCTTTTTCTGTATCAATTGAGAGGACAATGTGGTTCTTCTCTCTTCTCTTATTGATTTGTTCTATCACATTGATTGATATATGAATGTTAAACCACTCTTGCAACCCAGGGATGAATCCCACCTGGTCATGGTGGATAATCTTTTTAATGTGCTGTTGGATCCTATTTGCTAGGATCTTCTTGAGAATCTTAGCATCCATATTCATCAGGGATATTGGTCTGAAATTCTCCTTTTTGGTAGGGTCTTTGCCTGGTTTGGGGATCAGGTTAATGCTAGCTTCATAAAAAAGAGTCTGGAAATTTTCCTTCTGTGTCAATTTTTGAATCAGCTTCAGGAGAATAGGTATTATTTTTTTCAATTTATAATGAGTTTTTTTTTATTAATTTTATTTTTTTAAACATATAATATATTTTTATCCCCAGGGGTACAGGTCTGTGAATCGCCAGGTTTACACATTTCACAGCACTCACCATAGCACATACCCTCCCCAATATCCATAACCCCACCCCCCCTTCCCAACCCCCCTCCCCCCATCAACCCTCAGTTTGTTTTGTGAGATTAAGAGTCACTTCTGGTTTGTCTCCCTCCCAATCCCATCTTGTTTCATTTACTCTTCTCCTACCCCCCTAACCCCCCATGTTGCATCTCCTCTCCCTCATATCAGGGAGATCATATGATAGTTGTCTTTCTCCAATTGACTTATTTCGCTAAGCATGATACCCTCTAGTTCCATCCACGTCGTCGCAAATGGCAAGATTTCATTTCTTTTGATGGCTGCATAGTATTCCATTGTGTATATATACCACATCTTCTTGATCCATTCATCTGTTGATGGACATCTAGGTTCTTTCCATAGTTTGGCTATTGTAGACATTGCTGCCTTAAACATTCGGGTGCATGTGCCCCTTCGGATCACTACATTTGTATCTTTAGGATAAATACCTAGTAGTGCAATTGCTGGGTCATAGGGTAGTTCTATTTTCAACATTTTGAGGAACCTCCATGCTGTTTTCCAGAGTGGTTGCACCAGCTTGCATTCCCACCAACAGTGTAGGAGGGTTCCCCTTTCTCCGCATCCTAGCCAGCATCTGTCATTTCCAGACTTGTTCATTTTAGCCATTCTGACTGGTGTGAGGTGATATCTCATTGTGGTTTTGATTTGTATTTCCCTGATGCCGAGTGATATGGAGCACTTTTTCATGTGTCTTTTGGCCATCTGGATGTCTTCTTTGAAGAAGTGTCTGTTCATGTCCTCGGCCCATTTCTTGATTGGATTATTTGTTCTTTGGGTGTTGAGTTTGCTAAGTTCTTTATAGATTTTGGACACTAGCTCTTTATCTGATATGTTGTTTGCAGATATCTTCTCCCATTCTGTTAGTTGTCTTTTGGTTTTGTTAACTGTTTCCTTTGCTGTGCAAAAGCTTTTGATCTTGATAAAATCCCAATAGTTCATTTTTGCCCTTGCTTCTCTTGCCTTTGGCGATGTTCCTAGGAAGATGTTGGTGTAGCTGAGGTCGAAGAGGTTGATGCCCGTGTTCTCCTCAAGGATTTTGATGGATTCCTTTCTCACATTGAGGTCCTTCATCCATTTTGAGTCTATTTTCGTGTGTGGTGTAAGGAAATGATCCAATTTCATTTTTCTGTATGTGGCTGTCCAATTTTCCCAACACCATTTATTGAAGAGGCTGTCTTTTTTCCATTGGACGTTCTTTCCTGCTTTGTCGAAGATTACTTGACCATAGAGTTGAGGGTCTATTTCTGGGCTCTCTATTCTGTTCCATTGATCTATGTGTCTGTTTTTGTGCCAGTATCATGCTGTCTTGATGATGACAGCTTTGTAATAGAGCTTGAAGTCCAGGATTGTAATGCCACCAACTTTAGCTTTCTTTTTCAATATTCCTTTGGCGATTCGAGGTCTTTTCTGGTTCCTTATAAATTTTAGGATTATTTGTTCCATTTCTTTGAAAAAAAATGGATGGTACTTTGATAGGAATTGCATTAAATGTATAGATTGCTTTAGGTAGCATAGACATTTTCACAATATTTATTCTTCCAATCCAGGAGCATGGAACATTTTTCCATTTCTTTGTGTCTTCCTCAATTTCTTTCATGAGTACTTTATAGTTTTCTGTGTATTTATTCTTAGCCACTTTGGTTAGGTTTATTGCTAGGTATCTTATAGTTTCGGGTGCAATTGTAAATGGGATTGACTCCTTAATTTCTCTTTCTTCTGTCTTGTTGTTGGTGTAGAAAAATGCAACTGATTTCTGGGCATTGATTTTATATCCTTACACTTGACTGAATTCCTGTACAAGTTCTAGCAGTTTTGGAGTGGAGTCTTTTGGGTTTTCCACATATAGTATCGTATCCTCTGCGAAGAGTGATAGTTTGACTTATTCTTTGCCGATTTGGATGCCTCTAATTTCCTTTTGTTGTATGATTGCTGAGGCTAGGACTTCTAGTACTATGTTGAATAGCAGTGGTGTTAATGGACATCCCTGCCGTGTTCCTGACCTTAGCGGAAAAGCTTTCAGTTTTTCTCCATTGAGAATGATATTTGCGGTGGGTTTTTCATAGATGGCTTTGATAATATTGAGGTATGTGCCCTCTATCCCTACACTTTGAAGAGTTTTGATCAGGAAGGGATGCTGTACTTTGTCAAATGCTTTTTCAGCATCTATGGAGAGTATCATATGGTTCTTGTTCTTTCTTTTACTAATGTGTTGTATCACATTGATTGATTTGCGGATGTTGAACCAACCTTGCAGCCCTGGAATAAATCCCACTTGGTCGTGGTGAATAATCCTTTTAATGTACTGTTGAATACTATTAGCTAGTATTTTGGTGAGAATTTTTGCGTCTGTGTTCATCAAGGATATTGGTCTGTAGTTCTCTTTTTTGATGGGATCCTTGTCTAGTTTTGGGATCAAGGTGATGCTGGCCTCATAAAATGAGTTTGGAAGTTTTCCTTCCATTTCTATTTTTTGGAACAGTTTCAGGAGAATAGGAATTAGTTCTTCTTTAAATGTTTGGTAGAATTCCCCCGGGAAGCCATCTGGCCCAGGGCTTTTGTTTGTTTGGAGATTTTTGATGACTGTTTCAATCTCCTTACTGGTTATGGGTCTGTTCAGGCTTTCTATTTCTTCCTGGTTCAGTTGTGGTAGTTTATATGTCTCTAGGAATGCATCCATTTCTTCCAGATTGTCAAATTTGTTGGCGTAGAGTTGCTCATAGTATGTTCTTATAATTGTCTGTATTTCTTTGGTGTTCGTTGTGATCTCTCCTCTTTCATTCATGATTTTATTTATTTTGGTCCTTTCTCTTTTCTTTTTGATAAGTCTGGCCAGGGGTTTATCGATCTTATTAATTCTTTCAAAGAACCAGCTCCTCGTTTCGTTGATTTGTTCTATTGTTTTTTTGGTTTCTATTTCATTGATTTCTGCTCTGATCTTTATGATTTCTCTTCTCCTGCTGGGTTTAGGCTTTCTTTCTTGTTCTTTCTCTAGCTCTTTTAGGTGTAGGGTTAGGTTGTGTACCTGAGACCTTTCTTGTTTCTTGAGAAAGGCTTGTACCGCTATATATTTTCCTGTCAGGACTGCCTTTGTTGTGTCCCACAGATTTTGAACCGTTGTGTTTTCATTATCATTTGTTTCCATGAATTTTTTCATTTCTTCTTTAATTTCCTGGTTGACCCATTCATTCTTTAGAAGGTTACTGTTTAGTCTCCATGTATTTGGGTTCTTTCCAAATTTCCTCTTGTGATTGAGTTCTAGCTTCAGAGCATTGTGGTCTGAAAATATGCAGGGAATGATCCCAATCTTTTGATACCGGTTGAGACCTGATTTAGGACCGAGGATGTGATCTATTCTGGAGAATATTCCATGCGCACTAGAGAAGAATGTGTATTCTGTTGCTTTGGGATGGAATGTTCGGAATATATCTGTGATGTCCATCTGGTCCAGTGTGTCATTTAAGGCCTTGATTTCCTTGTTGATCTTTTGCTTGGATGATCTGTCCATTTCAGTGAGGGGAGTGTTAAAGTCCCCTACGATTATTGTATTATTGTTGATGTGTTTCTTTGATTTTGTTATTAATTGGTTTATATAGTTGGCTGCTCCCACCTTAGGGGCATAGATACTTAAAATTGTTAGATCTTCTTGTTGGACAGTTCCTTTGAGTATGATATAGTGTCCTTCCTCATCTCTTATTATAGTCTTTGGCTTAAAATCTAATTGATCTGATATAAGGATTGCCACTCCTGCTTTCTTCTGATGTCCATTAGCATGGTAAATTCTTTTCCACCCCCTCACTTTAAATCTGGAGGTGTCTTCAGGTTTAAGATGAGTTTCTTGTAGGCAACATATAGATGGGTTTTGTTTTTTTTATCCATTCTGATACCCTGTGTCTTTTGATTGGGGCATTTAGCCCATTAACATTCAGGGTAAGTATTGAGAGATATGAATTTAGTGCCATTGTATTGCCTGTAAGGTGACTGTTATTGTATATTGTCTCTGTTTCTTTCTGATCTACTACTTTTAGGGTCTCTCTTTGCTTAGAGGACCCCTTTCAATATTTCCTGTAGAGCTGGTTTGGTATTTGCAAATTCTTTCAGTTTTTGTTTGTCCTGGAAGCTTTTAATCTCTCCTTCTATTTTCAATGATAGCCTAGCTGGATATAGTATTCTTGGCTGCATGTTTTTCTCGTTTAGTACTCTGAATATATCATGCCAGCTCTTTCTGGCCTGCCAGGTCTCTGTGGATAAGTCTGCTGCCAATCTAATATTTTTACCATTGTACGTTACAGACTTCTTTTCCCGGGCTGCTTTCAGGATCTTCTCTTTGTCACTAAGACTTGTAAATTTTACTATTAGGTGACGGGGTGTGGACCTATTCTTATTGATTTTGAGGGGGGTTCTCTGAACCTCCTGGATTTTGATGCTTGTTCCCTTTGCCATATTGGGGAAATTCTCTCCAATAATTCTCTCCAATATACCTTCTGCTCCCCTCTCTGTTTCCTCTTCTTCTGGAATCCCAATTATTCTAATGTTGTTTCGTCTTATGGTGTCACTTATCTCTCGAATTCTCCCCTCGTGGTCCAGTAGCTGTTTGTCCCTCTTTTGCTCAGCTTCTTTATTCTCTGTCATTTGGTCTTCTATATTGCTAATTCTTTCTTCTGCCTCATTTATCCTAGCAGTGAGAGCCTCCATTTTTGATTGCACCTCATTAATAGCTTTTTTGATTTCAACTTGGTTAGATTTTAGTTCTTTTATTTCTCCAGAAAGGGCTTTTATATCTCCCGAGAGGGTTTCTCTAATATCTTCCATGCCTTTTTCGAGCCCGGCTAGAACCTTGAGAATCGTCATTCTGAACTCTAGATCTGACATATTACCAATGTCTGTATTGATTAGGTCCCTAGCCTTTGGTACTGCCTCTTGTTCTTTTTTTTGTGGTGAATTTTCCCGCCTTGTCATTTTGTCCAGATAAAAGTATATGAAGGAGCAAGTAAAATACTAAAAGGGTGGCAACAACCCCAGGAAAATATGCTTTAACCAAATCAGAAGAGATCCCAAATCGTGAGGGGGGAGAAAGGGGATAAAAAGAGGTTCAGAAAGAAAAAAAAAATGAAACAATTAAAAGAAGGAAACGAATAAAGAAAAATTATAAAAAGAAAAATATATATATATATATATTAGATAAACTAGTTAAAAAATATTAAAAAAGAAAAGGGTAAAAGTTAAAAAAATTAGCAGAAGAGAAAAAAATTTGAAAAAGAAAAAAAAATTAAATTAACTGCAAGGCTAAAGAATCATGGGGAGAAAGCCATGAGCTCCGTGCTTTGCTTTCTCCTCCTCTGGAATTCCGCTGCTCTCCTTGGTATTGAAACTGCACTCCTTGGTAGGTGAACTGCATCCTGGCTGGATTTCTTGTTGATCTTCTGGGGGAGGGGCCTGTTGTAGTGATTCTCAAGTGTCTTTGCCCCAATCGGAATTGCACCGCCCTTACCAGGGGCGGGGCTGAGTAATCCGCTCGGGTTTGCTTTCGGGAGCTTTTGTTCCCTGAGCGCTTCCCGTAGAGTTCCGGAGGACAAGAATGAAGATGCAGCCTCCCAGTCTCTGGCCCAGAGAAGCCGAGAGCCCGGGGCCCCACTCCTCAGTGCGCCCTCAGAGAACAGCGCCCAATTACTCCCGTCACCCTGGCCTCCAGCCGCGCTCTGAGCTGACCGAGCCTGCAACCGGTTCAATGTAACCCCGAGTTTAGAGCTCACTCCTCATCTCTGTCTCTGTAGCTGGCTTCCCTGTTCTAATACCTGTAAGCTCTGCGACACTCAGACACCCCCAATCCTTCTGTGACCTGGCTGGACCTGAGGCCACGCTGACCCTGCGTGGGCTTCACCCGGGTTAAGTCTCTGGAGCGGTGTCCCTCAGCGGAACAGACTTTTAAAAGTCCTGATTTTGTGCTCCGTTGCTCTGCCACTTGCTGGGAGCCGGCCCCTCCCCCCGCGGTCTATCTTCCCGTCGCTTTGGATTCACTTCACCGCCAGTCCTACCTTTCAGAAAGTGGTTGATTTTCTGTTTCTAGAATTGCTGTTCTTCTTCTCTTCGATCTCCCGTTGGATTTGTAGGTGTTTGCAATCTTTAGATAAGCTATCTAGCTGATCTCCCGCTACTTGAAGTAGTCTCAGCCTGCTACTTCTCTGCCATCTTGACTCCAGTATTATTTCTTCTTTGAAAGTTTGTTAGAATTCCCCAGGAAATCCATCAGGTCCAGGGCTCCTGTTTTCTGGGAGGTTTTTAATCACAGCTTCAATCTCGTTACTAGATATCAGTCTATTCAGGTTGTCAATTTCTTTCTGATTCAGTTTTGGAAGTTTATAGTTTTCCAGGAATGCATCCATTTCATCTAGGTTGCTTAATTTACTGGCATATAACTATTGATAATAATTTCTGATGATTGTTTCTATTTCCTTGGTGTTAGTTGTGATCTCTCCCTTTTCAGCCATAATTTTATTAATTTGGGCTTTCTCTCTTTTCTTTTGGATTAGTTTGGCCAATGGTTCATCGATCTTATTCATTCTTTCAAAAAACCAGCTTCTAGTGTCATTGATGCATTCTACTCTATCTCTAGTTTCTATCTCATTGATCACTGCTCTGATCTTGATTATTTCCCTACTTGTGTGTAGAGTTAGCTTAATTTGTTGTTGATTCTCCAGTTCTTTAAGGTGTAACGATAGCTGGTATATTCTGGATTTTTCAGTTTTTTTGAGGGAGGCTTGAATGGCTATGCATTTCCCTCTTAGGACCGTCTTTTTGTATCCCATAGGTTTTGGACCGAAGTGTCTTCATTCTCATTGGTTTCCATGAATTGTTTAAGTTCTTCTTTGATTTCCTGGTTGTTCCAAGCATTCTTAAGCAAGTGGTCTTTGGCCTTCAGGTGTTTGAATTCTTTCCAAAATTTTCCTTGTAGTTGAACTCCAGTTTCAAAGCATTGTGTTCTGAGAATATGCAGGGAATAATCACAATCTTGTGGTATTGGTAGAGCCCTGATTTGTGAACCAGTATGTGGTCTATTTTGGAGAAGATTCCATGTGCATTCAAGAAGAATGAGTATTCTGTTCTTATTGGGTGGAATATTCTGTATATATCTCTGAGGTATCTGGTCCAATGTGTTATTCAATGCTCTTGTTTCTTTGTTGATTTTCTGCTTGGATGATCTGTCTATTACTGAGAGTGATGTGTTAAGATCTCCTACTATTACTGTATTCCTATCAATGTGACTCTTTATCTTGATTAACAGTTTTCTTATGTAATTGGCTGCTCCCATATTGGGAGCATAAATATTTACAATTGTTAATCTTCTTGGTGGATAGTCCCTTTAAGAGTTATTTAGTGTCCTTCTGTATCTCTGACTACAGTCTGTAGTTTAAAATCTAATTTATCTGATATGAGAATTGATACCCTAGCCTTCTTTTGAACCCCATTGGCATGAAATATGCTTCTCTATCCCTTCACATTCAGAGTGGATGTACCCTTAGGTTCAAAATGGTTCTCTTGTAGACAACATATGGATGGGTCCTGTCATTTTATCCAATCTGCAACCCTATGTCGTTTTATGGGTGCATCTAGGCCATTCACATTGAGAGTGATTATTGAGAGATACATTTTTATTGACATAATATTACCTGTGAAGTCTTTATTTCTATAGATTGTCTCCATATATTTCTGTTCAATGATATTCTTAGGATTTTTCCTCTTTATAGAACCCCAGTTGATATTTCCTGCAGTGTTGGCTTAGTGGTCCCATACTCTTTTAAACCTTGCCCATCTTGGAAGATCTTTATCTCTCCATCCATTTTGAATGTCAGTCTTGCTCGATAAAGTATTCTTGGCTGCATGTTCTTCTCATTTAGTGCCCTGACTATATCTTGTCAGCCCTTCCCAGGTTTCTGTGGACATGTCTGACGTTATTCTGATGGGCTTTCCTCTGTAAGTAAGGAATCTCTTTCCCCTAGCTGCTTTCTAGAGCTCCTATCTACAATTATGATTTATCATTTTCGCAAGCAGGTGTCTCGAGGTCTTTCTAAATTCTATGATCTTGGAGGCAAACCTTTCTGCCTCTAGTACAGGGACACTGGTTTCGTTGCCAGATTGGGAAAATTTTCATGGAGAATTTGTTCAACTATATATTCTAGTCTTCTTTCTTTTTCCTCCCCCTCAGGGATTCCAATAATTCTGATGTTGGAACGTTTCATTGTGTCATTTATTTCCCTAATTCTGTTTTCGTGGCTTCTAAGCTGCTTGTTCCAGGATTCCTCCTGATCCTTTCTTTCTATGAGTTTGTCCTCCAGATCACTTATTCCATCTTCTGTCTCAGTTACCCTAGCTTTTAGAGAATTTAGATTAGATTGGAACTCATTGAGAGCATTGTTAACACCACCTCTGGTGGCCTTCACTTCTGCCCTAATCAATTCCATTTTGTCATAAAAGGCTTTCTCCAACCTAGCTATTGCCTGGATATCTGTTAGCCTATATTCCATTTCTGACATACTGTTTATGTCCATATCCAAAAGTGGTGATGGAGAGGGCCCAGTTTCTGAATTTTTCCTCTCTTGGCATTCCTCCTCCTAGTCATTTTGGTGAGAGATGGCTGAACGGATGTGTAGCTGAATGTATCGTCCATGGTGCAGGAAAGGTGCACCCTGGAACACTTCTGAGCAATCAAGAGTCCCCACCAAAAAGAAAAAAAAAAGGAAAAAGAGAGAGACAGGAAAAAAAAAGAAAGAAAAATAAAAGAGAATGCCCAGTCCAAATGAACCAAAAGGTAAGATTTATTAACTATACAAACAAAAACAGACAAACAAAAAGATGGATAAAAATAGATGACAAGAGATAAATAAATAAACAAATAAGTAAAAGAACCTCATCAAAATGATCCCCAAGTATAAGATTTATATACTACCTGAACAAAAACAAATACACAGAAACACTGACAGAAGAAAAAGATGGGAGGATGGTTATACATTCTCAGTGTGGGTGAGGAAGTTTATTTTGATTCTTCCTGGATGTATCTTGATATCTTTGTTAAAGGACTCAACTTCCGTAGATAAAGGGGGATTAAAACTAGTTTACATATAAAGGTAGCATTGATTGGGGAAAGGGGACTGCCTTGAAGCTTATATCTATATGAATATTAAAAAATAAAATAAGCAATAAAAAATAGCAAAGCAAATGAAAAACACAGGTATATGTATCAAAAAATTTCACCTTAAAATGTTATTATGAAATTTGATGTACTGAACATCTCATTGTGATGGTAAATAGGTTAAAAAGTTATAGGAAAAAAGAGAAAAGAACCAGAATAGTGGGAACAAATTAAAAATAAAAGTTGTATCTCTGAAGTAGTGGTGGCTGTCCTCTTGTTTTTTTGTTTGTTTTGGTTTGGTTTCTTTTTTTTTTTCTTTTTTTTTTTTTTTTGGGTGGATTTCTGGGGAAGGGGGCCTGCCTTGTGTTTTTCAGGCAGTCTTGTTAGAGTTGAGTCCTCCTACCCCCATCAAGGGGCTGGGTCTGAGGAAACCAGTTTTTAGGCTTTTGTTCTCTGGAGTTTTTTGTTTGTTTGTTTGTTTGTTTGTTTTTTCTCCCCTTGGTGGCTTTTGGTGGTTCTTTGGAGGTTTAGAGAAAAGCAAACTGCACCCAGACCTTTGTCACAGAGAGAAGCCTCAGTCTGTTCTCCTCCGGGTGCTCCAGAGTACAAAAATTCCCCCTAGGCCACTAGAAGAACACCTTCCCAGTCAAGGTCTCTGGGGTCACAGGAAGTCCCATTTGGACCCAAAACCTCGAGAAATACTAGCCTCTGCTGTCTGGGCAGGTCCAGATCACGAGAGAGGTCCCAACCAGAGATAGCACACTGAGATTTTCACCCTGGTCCAGGCTGAGAGTGTTCAGAATCTCCCAGTCCTAGAGAGTGCTGACTAGCACCTGCATAGACCTCTCTCAGGGGAGGATATGGAGCACGACTCAGACCCTGGTCCCGCATCTTGCCTGCAGAGCACAAAAGGCTGTTGTTCTAGAGAGCACCATCTGGCATCCACCCCAGACTCCCTCCTGGGTGCAGCCACCCAAACTATCTCAGGCACACCGGCAGCTCAGGGACCAATACCTGGCTTCTTCACTGCACTCCCTGGTTCCCCGCCTGCAGTGGCCATCCTGGGTCCATTGGCTTAAGTCCCTGTCCCTAACAGCCCAATTCCACCAATTTCCCCTTAAGATCTTTTACTCTTTTTAAGTGCTTTCAACCAGACTCCAAGTCAATGCTGGTCCCCAATTACAGTGCGCTCTCGTATTAGGATATTACTTTCTAATGGGTCGCTTCTGGTGCCCCCCTTTTGTTTATCTTCTGATATGAGTCTGATATTCCCACTCTGCTTTACCTGTCCACTGGTGTCTTCTGCCCCCGTAGAGATCCAGAAGGGTATAATTCTAATCTCAGGCTGAGTTCATGGGTAATCAGAGTTTTTGGTAGGTAATTCAGCTCACTTTAGGGGACAGGTTGAAACAACGCCTCCTACTTTACCATCTTGTCTCCCACCATGCCTAAGGCTTATGAGTGACTGTATCAGGATGCTCTTGAGAGTGAAGTAAAAGGGGGAGAGACATATGTTAAAGCAATTTCGACCCTGGGACAGGAGGCACAACCTAGACTATGCTAGATTTATCTGGATGGAAGTTCTCCTCTTGTAAATCTTCCATAGTCCAGGAAAATGCAAAATCAAGTGGAAAAAAATCATTAGCTCAAATATAAAAAAAGGGAAACTAAAAAAAAATTAAGAGTGAACATTTGTTTAAATTCTCAAAAAAAGATTACAAGTTATCAACTATATCTCAATTCTGCTGATAATATTTAGAAAATAATTTTTACTTCCTTACCTCAAAATCTTAAAATCTGCTTAAAATCTGACCTCGGACAACTCACTGCCCTCTCAGTCACAAGGCTCTGCCTGGACTGTCCTGAATATAAGCTCATTTTTGCCTTAGCATTTTAAATTAGATATTCATTCTGCAGGAACATGTTTCCCCAAAATTCTCACATGGATTCTCCTTTGTTATCCTTCATTGCTGTGTTAAACTTCTCCTCCTCGTATTTATCAACATTATCCAGAACCATAATTATCCTTTATTTGCTTATTTTCTTTATCTCACAACTACATGAGACATCTCCTCTTTTGTTTACAATAGTATCCCTAGTGTATGCAACACAAGGAACTCTCCATAAATAAAGGTTGGTGTACAAATGATTAAAAAATCAACAAATGAGTGAAGAAACAAATAACATTGATTAATGACCAAATGGACAATGCTGTGATTCAATTTACTATAGCCCATAATTTTCAACTGTATCAACAACTGAATGGTTATTTCTAGATAAGGCTGATCACTTTTACAGTTGTGATAAAAATCCCTAACTCAATAAAACATCTTACTAAATTGTTTGGTTATTTGAACTAACTCAGTTGTTTTCCAGTCATATCTATGTTTCAAATAATGGAAGTTAACTCCAGATGAAGAAGACTCTCTGGGGCCCACATGTTCTGGAATAATAACTAAACTCCCTTAAACCTATCATCAGTTGACAAATGTTCATTTGTCTTCATGCCATGGAGACTCAACTTTCAAATTTTCTTCAAGAAGAAGAAATATCCATGAAAGAAAAAGTTGTAATTCCACCCCACAACATACACACACATACAAAATGCTTAATATTAGTTATATAATTAATAATGCTTCTAAAAAATCTTTAAATCTTTAAAGGATTCATGTCATCTACTGGAATTTTCAGTAACCCCCCACTTATTTCATTATGCCCCCAGGTCCAACTCAACACCATGGATGGAGACAATAAAACCTTTTCCAGTGACTTCACCCTCACAGGGCTCTTTACTCAAAGTGCAGCCTCAGGCTTCCTTTTCAGCATCATCTGTGCAATCTTTTTCATGGCTATGATAGCTAATGGGGTCATGATCTTCCTGATCCACATAGACCCTCACCTCCACACCCCCATGTACTTCCTGCTTAGCCACCTTTCCTTTATTGACATGATGTACATCTCTACTATTGTGCCCAAGATGTTGGTCGATTATCTAGTGGGCAAGAGGACCATTTCCTTTATTGCTTGTACAGCCCAGTACTTTCTCTATATGGGCTTTGTGGGGGCTGAATTTTTCCTGCTGGGACTCATGGCTTATGACCGCTATGTGGCCATCTGCAACCCCCTTCGCTACCCTGTCCTTATGAGCCACCGGGTCTGTTGGATGATCTTGGCCAGCTCTTGGTTTGGTGGTGGTTTGGACAGCTTCCTCCTCACTCCTATCACCATGAGTCTCCCATTCTGCAGTTCCCACAACATCAATCACTTCTTCTGTGAAGCACCTACCATGCTGAGGCTGGCCTGTGGTGACAAAGCTGCCTATGAAATGGTCATGTACATTTGCTGTGTCATGATGTTGCTGATTCCCTTCTCTGTGGTGATTGCTTCCTATGCCTGGATTCTCATCACAGTACACCAGATGAAGTCAGCAGAAGGGAAGAAGAAGGCCTTTGCCACCTGCTCATCACACATAATGGTGGTGACATTATTTTATGGGGCTGCCCTATACACATATATGCTTCCCCGATCATACCACACACCGATCAAAGACAAGGTCTTCTCTGCCTTTTACACCATTCTCACTCCTTTGTTAAATCCTCTAATCTACAGCTTGAGGAACACAGATGTAACTGGGGCCTTTAAAAGGGTTTTGGCAAGATGTCAAGGGGTTTCTTGTGTGTCACGGTAAATCTGACAGTCTAAGTCATCCACAACTGCTCAGGGGTACATGGGTGCTATTATTTGGGATTATACCATGGGTCATATGAATAATGCATTCAGCAACTGCCAATGTCAGTTATGTTGAAAGGTGCATCAGCTACTTTTGTTAAAAATGTGAAACCAACTTTAATATTCACATATGAATAATGCCAGAGTGCCTTAATACCACTGGTGTTTATTCCTTCTTTGTGTCCACCCACTCTGTTACTGGAGTCCATGGGTACATTTCCTCAGTGAGTGTTAGACAGTATATCCAAGGCTTACAGTTAGTCTGGTATGGAAGGTTTTATTTACTTGGAGTAAATAAGGAGAACACTATATATACTTCCTAAAACACTGTTTCTCCTGAGGATAGTGCAGTTAGCTTTTAGTCAGAATGAAGAGGAGTCAGAGTCTAGAAGCTTGCATAAACACTGGGGAACTTATATGTATCCTATTATTTAGGCATTCTAGGTTTACTGTGTATGCTTAACATATAACACGAGTTCAAAAAATGGCCTAAGATCTACCCCTGAGAGGAGATTTTACTATTATAAAGCACTAAAGTTAACTATAGAACAGTCTTAGGGGGTCTTCTGCACATGCTTCAACTCATCTTTTCATCCTAGTTTTGTGTTAGATTTCATATCTGTGCATGTCTTTTCCTCTCCTAAAGGTGTTGGTGCTCTGCTTTTCATGTGGTTCTTCTGAGTTGGGCTGCTGTAAAACATCTTATAGAAGTAAATTTGCATGCTACCTTAGGCAACACTCTACTCTGGTTACAATGCCAGTTATTATCTCATACTTTTTCTCCTATTATAATTAATGTATATAAATGCTACCAAATGTCTAATATTACATACTTTGCTCACTTTTAGTGTTCTCATAAGAATTAGTGATTTTTATTACATTTTTTTAATGCTCCATTGGTGGAGTTCATAGAAGTGTTAGGTGAGCATACATTTGAATGATATTTAAAAAAGACTGAAATATCAAAACATTTCAAAGGGAATACTTAAATAGGCTCAAATAAATATTTCAAAAATCCAGACACCCTTTCTTTGAGTAGCAACTAAAAACATTCTTCCTTTATATAAATTTGGAGTTGGAGAAAATGAACCATGTACATATGGAGAAATGCAGACTAATCTTCTATAGGTCAATTCTATGATGTTTTAGTCATTAAGTGGTAAATAATTATATCAGAAGGCACTGAGAAAGGGGAGAGAAAATAGTGCTTCATTAATTCATAAATTCAGTAATCACTTTTAAGCTTCTTCAATTATTTAAGATTATTTAAATACTATTTTCTCATTTAATTTAATATTTTAACTTAAATTTAATTAACCAAAAGATATAAATCATTAGTTTTGGATATAGTATTCATCAGTTGCAAATAACACCCAGGGCTCATTACATTAAGTGTCCTCCTTAATGGTAGTCACCCAGTTACTGCATCCCCCCACCCACCCTCATTCCACAACCCTTAGCTTGTTTCCCAGAGTCCAGAGTTTCTCATGGCTTGTCTCCCTCTCTGATTTCTTCCCATTCAGTTTTCCCTTCTCCCTCTATGATCCTTTGCACTATTTCTTATATTTCACATGTGAGTGAAACGATATGATGATAACTGTCTTTCTCTGATTGACTTATTTCATGTAGAATAATCCCTTCTAGTTCCATCCATGTCGATGTATATGGTAAGTATTCACCTTTATAATGGCTGAGTAATATCCCATTGTACATACAAACCACATCTTCTTTATCCATTCATCTGTCAATGGACGTCTCAGCTCCTTCTACAGTTTGGCTATTGTGGACATTGCTGCTATGAACAGTGGGGTGCAGGTACCCCTTCTTATCACTATATCTGTATCTTTGAGAAAAATACCCAGTAGTGCAATTGCTGGGTCCTAAGGTAGCTCTATTTTTAACTTTTTGAGGAACCTCCATACCGTTTTCCAGAATGGCTGCACCAGCTAATATTCCCACCAACAATGTAAAGAGTCCCCTTTCTCCACATCCTTGTCAACAATTGTTGTTCTCTGTCTTGTTAATTTTTTCCATTGTAACCAGTACAAGGTGGTATCTCATTGTGGTTTTCATTTGTATTTCTGTGATGGCCAGTGATGTGGAGTATTTTATCCTGTGTCTTTGGCCATTTGCATGTCTTCTTTGGAGAAGTGTCTGTTCATGTCTTCTGCCCATTTATTGACTGGATTCATTGTCTTTTGGGTGTTGAGTTTGAGTTCTTTATAGATAGTGGATACCAACCCTTTATCTAATATATTATTGGTAAATATCATCTCCCATTCAGTATGTTGCCTTTTAGTTTTGTTGATGGTTTCCCTTGCCATGCAGAAGGTTTTTATTTTGATGAATTACCAATAATTCATTTTTGCTTTTGCTCCCCTTGCCTTTAGAGATGTGTCTTGCAAGAAGTTGCTGCAGCTGAGGTCAAAGAAATTGCTGCCTGTGTTCTCCTCTAGGATTTTTATGTGTTTTTTTTTTTTTTTTTTTTTTGGTCTCACATTTAGGTCTTTCATCTATTTTGAGTCTATTTCTGTGAATTGTGTAGAAAGTGGTCCAGTAGAAAGTGGCTGCCAAATTTTCCCAGCACAGTTTGTTGAAAAGACTGTCTTTTTTTCATTGAATGTTCTTTCCTGCTTTGTGGAATATTAGTTGACCATAGAGTAGAGGATCCATTTCTGGGGTATCTATTCTGTTCCATTGATCTATGTGTCTGTTTTTGTCCCAGTACAATGTTGTCTTGATGATCACAGCTTTTTATTATAGCTTGAAGTCAGATGGCACTAGCTTTGGTTTTTGTTTTCAACATTTCCCTGGTGATTCAGGGTCTTTTCTTGTTCCATACAAATTTTAGCAATGTTTGTGCCAGCTCTGTTGAAATTGTCAATGGTCAAGCAGAGAAAGTCAATTGCCATTTGGTTTCACTTACTTGTGGAACACAAGGAATAGCATGGAGGATATTAGGAAAAGAAAAGGAAAAATGAAGGGAGAGAATCAGATGGGGAGATGAACCATGAGAGATTGTGAACACTGAGAAATACTCTGAGGGTTTTAGAGGGGAGAGGATGGGGGATAT
This sequence comes from Enhydra lutris kenyoni, assembly GCF_002288905.1. Lineage (NCBI taxonomy): Eukaryota > Metazoa > Chordata > Mammalia > Carnivora > Mustelidae > Enhydra > Enhydra lutris. Next base: position 780,753 of record NW_019154196.1, read on the forward strand.
GTTGGCCCGGTGATGGGTATTAAGTAGGACATGTATTGCATGGAGCATTTTGTGTTATATGTAAACAATGAATCTTGGAACACTACATCAAAAAACTAATGACGTACTGTATGGTGACTAACATAACATATTAAAAAATAAAAAACTTTAAAAATGTCAATTGTTTTTTGATAGGGATTGCATTGCATGTGTAGATTGTTATGGGCAACATAAACATTTTAACAATATTTAATTCATTAACATTATTAGATTTTTGGAATCTCTAGATTTCAGTTATGGTGTGGATATTTCTATCAATCTGTTTCTTTCAAAGGGATAGTAGATAGCACATTTTTCCTTCTCTGCAGTACAGGATTTTACATTGGATGACTTTTCTTTTTGTTTCTTTTATTTTTTCTTTTCTCTTTATTTTTTCCTTTTTTAAGTAGGGATTTTTTATTATGTTCAGTTAGCCAGGATATAGTACGTCATTAGTTTTTGATGTAATGTTCAATGATTCATTGGTTGCATATAACACTTAGTGCTCATCACAACACACACCCTCCATAATACCCATCACCCAATTACCTAATACCCCATCCCCCTCCCTTTTGTAATCCTCAGTTTCTTTCCAGAGTCCAGTATTTCATTGATAACATTTCAAAATGGGAAGGAAAGAACTAGTTTTTCATTTATTGTTTTAAATTTTATTTTATATTAAGTTTTCATTTAAGTTACTGTTATTTAACATACAGTTTAATACTAATATCTGGTGTGCAACTTAATATTTCAACACTTACATACAACACTAGTACTTATCACATGTGCAGTCCTTGGCCTAGTTTTTTATTTGAAATTTGAAGCTGGAAAATTCTTTGGAAATGACTTAGTAAAATTTCTTTAGGAAACTGATATCCAGAGAATGTAGATGTATAGCCTAAATTATAGGTCCAGTTGTAAGAATCTAAACTATATTCCAGGGCCCCTGTACCATCTCTGCATGGAGCTATGCTAGGCTTCATGCTCTTAGTGGTCTGAAAATATCCTGACTGATTTCAGTGATGTTATACTGCTGGCAGACACTGGTTGTGGTGGGTGAGGTAAACACAGCCAAGCCTTCAATAAAAGCACTACAAAAGCTGTTGCATGGTAGACAAAATTATTATCCAATGAACAATACATGTTGGAATACCTGGCTACTAGTTAATGAGGAAAATAGACCTGCTTCCATTTAGTTCAGCAGAATTATCAGTTGCAAACCAGAGCTAACCTTTCTGAGGCTTTCTTTCTGAAATACTTCATTTCTTTCAATCTTGTCAGATTGCTTGGGGAGTACCATGTGTCAGATAGTAGGGAATTGCTTTCCAATTAAAAGATGGTGAAGTACAAGAAAAGCAATAAATAAAGCAGAAAAGGAGGGAACTGATCCTGAAAGCTAGGCATTCATTTCAGCTCCATTGTTTTTCTTTTTTCTTTTCTTTTCTTTTCTTCTTTCTTTTTTTTTGAAGTGCTTATTATTTTTTTGAAGTGTTTTTTAAAGTTTATTAAGGAATGGGGCGCCTGGGTGGCTCAGTGTGTTAAGCCGCTGCCTTCGGCTCAGGCCATGATCTCAGGGTCCTGGGATCGAGTCCCACATCGGGCTCTCTGCTCGGCAGGGAGCCTGCTTCCCTCTCTCTCTCTCTGCCTGCCTCTCTGTCTACTTGTGATCTCTCTCTGTCAAATAAATAAATACATAATCTTTTAAAAAAATGAAATAAAGTTTATTAAGGAAGAGGAGAACAGAAAGGAAAGAAGAATCTCTCCAGAGTGAGAGGGGTTTGAATGGGTTGCCATGAGAGCTTCTAGTGAAAGTCTTTCATTGAGAACTGACTGGGAGGCTTGTGACCCTGAGTTTCTGGTGCCAACTCGGTTTGAGCATGGAGTATTGCTACAGTGTAATCATAGCAAATAGCCAAAATTCAATGAGTTAAGTCACTAGGTGTGTTATCAAAAGTTCAGTTCCATTGTTTTCAAGAAATTCTGTCTCATTTAATGTCAATGGCACCCAATTTCTGTTTCTGTGAAATTTGAGCTAATATATATTTTTTCTTTTTAAGTTTTGAAAGATCAAAATTCTAATATTATTTTAGATATTCTTAACAAATGTAATTGCTTTCCATCCTCATTATATCCATGTTTTTCTTTTTTTACTTTCCCTAGTTCTGATTTTCTGTTCTTCACATACATAAGCACACTCTCTTGTTACATATGCTAAGGTACAAAGGATTGATAATGCATAAAATTAATATGCCAGCTATAAGGATGGAAAATAAACTTCATTATGACAATTAGAAAAAGGATAAATAGGCATACATAGCAATTAAAATAACAAATATGTACCATTGCACACCTATTAGAATGGCTACAATTCAAAATACTGACAATACCAAATGCTAATGAGATACAGGAACTGTTGTCATTCATTGCTTGTAGGAATGCAAACTAATACATCTACTTGAAGAGTTCATCTGGTGGTTTGTTAAAGAAACAAATAGTCTTACCATATAATCTGGTAATTGTGTTTCTCATGATTTACCCAACTGATTTGGAACCTTGAATTTACACAAAAACCTGCAAGTGAATGTTTATAGCAGCTTTTTTCATAATCGCCAAAAACCTAGGATTAATCAAAATAACTAGATGAACAGATAAACTACACTATATTTAAACAATAGAATAATATACAACAATAAAAAATTGAGGTATCAAGCCATGAAAAGATAGGAAAGAATTTTCAACATATAGTACTAAATGAAAGAAGATAGTATGAAAAAGCTACATATTATATCATTCCAGTTATATGATATTCTTGAAAAGGAATATCTATGGAAGCAATAAAAAGATTCATGTTTTCCAGGGGCTAAGGGAGAGGAAAGGATGAATAGGCAGAACACAAAGGGTTTTAGAGCACTGAAACTATTCTGTATGATGCCGTGGTGGGAGTTATGTGACATTGTGCATTTGAAAAAATCCATAGAACAAAATGAGTGAAACCTAATGTAAACTATAGTTTAGTTATAGACTGTAGTTAATAGTAATATATGAAATTAGTTCATCAATTGTAACAAATATACCTCACAAATACAAGTTGTTCATAATAGGGGTAAGAGAAAGAATATATGGCAATTCTCTGTACCATCTGCTAAACTTTCAGTAAACCTGAGAATAAATCTAAACAAAGAGGTAAAGGATCTGTACTTGAGGAACTACAGTAAACCAAAACCCAAACCAAAACCAAACCAAACCAAAACAAAACAAAACAAAACAAAACAAAAAAGGATATCAATTTGCTAATTTAAAATAAAAAAAAAATTTCCTACAAACCATGTAACCCTCTGATACTGAATTTCACTCAAGAAATCAGGGTAACCTGGGTGACTAAGTCAGTTAAGCATCCGCCTTTAGCTCAGGTCATGATTTCAGTGTCCTGGATCCAGCATATTGGACTCCCTGCTTAGCAGGGAATCTGCTTGTCCATCTCCCTTTGTTCCTTCCCTGGCTTCTGCATGTGCACGCTCTCTCTCTCTCTCTCTCTCTCTCTCTCAAATAAATAAAATATTAAAAAAAGAAATCTTTAGAAGCTGCCACCAAGATATAATAGAGCATTGTATAAATAGGGTGGATTGAGCATTAAATGAAAAAATTTAATTAATTAGCCTAATTTTTTAGGATTTGGTTGTGTGCATTTAGGGGATGAGGAAAAACAATGTTAACATATTTTGAAAAGAAAAATAATTAAGATAACACGGACCAAATTCTATTTTGTTTCACTTGTGTCAACAGCACATTTCCTTGAAACGCCACAACCCAAGTAGGCATAATTACCCTTCCTGAATATCTAAGAAGATACTGGAAACTTGTGTGTAAAGGATAAATAAATGATCTGTATTTCCTGTGTTCTGTATTCTTCTCCACACTAAGAGAAAACGTTTTATTTTTTAATTAATTAATTAATTAAATATATTTGCTTATTAGTTATTTATTTAGATTATTTATTTATTTATTTTATTTATTTGTATTTTTTATTTCTTTTCAGCATACAGTATTCATTGTTTTTGCACTACACCCAGTGCTCCATGCAATACGTGCCCTCTCTACTACCCATCACCAGGTTCCTCCAATCTCCCAACCCCCACCCCGTCAAAACCTTCAGATTGTTTTTCAGAGTCCATGGTCTCTCATGGTTCACCTCCCCTTCAAATTTCCCTCAACTCCCTTCTCCTCTCCATCTCCCCTTATCCTCCATGCTATTTGTTATGCTCCACAAATAAGTGGAACCATACAATTATTGACTCTCTCTGCTTGACTTATTTCACTCAGCATAATCTCTTCCAGTCGTGTCCACGTTGCTACAAAAGTTGGGTATTCATCCTTTCTGATGGAGGCATAATACTCCATAGTGTATATGGACCACATCTTCCTTATCCATTCGTCCATTGAAGGGCATCTTGGTTCCTCCCACAGTTTGGCTACTGTAGCCATTGTTGCTATAAACACTGGGGTAGAAATGGCCCTTCTTTTCACGACATCTCTATCTTTGGGATAAATACCCAGTAGTGCAATGGCAGTCATAGGGAAGCTCTATTTTTAATTTCTTGAGGAATCTCCACACTGTTCTCCAAAGTGGCTGCACCAACTTGCATTCCCACCACCAGTGTAAGAGGGTTCCCCTTTATACACATTGCCTCCAACACATGTTGTTTCCTGTCCTGGTAATTTTGTCCATTCTAACTGGTGTAAGGTGGTATCTCAATGTGGTTTTCATTTGAATCTCCCTGATGGCTAGTGATGATGAACATTTTTTCATGTGTCTGGTAGCCATTTGTATGTCTTCATTGGAGAAGTGTCTGTTCATATCTTCTGTCCATTTTCTTATATGATTGTCTGTTTTGTGTGTGTTGAATTTGAGGAGTTCTTTATAGATCCTGGATATCAACCTTTTGTCTGTACTGTCATTTGCAAATATCTTCTCCCATTCCGTGGGTTGCCTCTTTGCTTTCTTGACTGTTCCCTTTGCTGTACAGAAGCTTTTGATCTTGATGAAGTCCCAAAAGTTCATCTTCACTTTTGTTTCCTTTGCCTTTGGACACATATCTTGAAAGAAGTTGCTGTGGCTGATATTGAAGATGTTACTGCCTATGTTCTCCTCTAGGATTCTGATGGATTCCTGTCTCACGTTGAGGTCTTTTATCCATTTTGAGTTTATCTTTGTGTACGGTGTAAAAGAATGGTCGAGTTTCATTCTTCTACATATAGCTGTCCACTTTTCCCAGCACCATTTATTGAAGAGACTGTCTTTTTTCCACTGTATATTTTTTCCTGTTTTGTTGAAGATTATTTGACCATAGAGTTGAGGGTCCATATCTGGGCTCTCTACTCTGTTCCACTGGTCTATGCGTCTGTTTTTATGCCAGTACCATGCTGCCTTATTGATCACAGCTTTGTAGTAAAACTTGAAATCAGGTAATGTGATGCCTCCAGTTTTAGTTTTGTTTTTCAACATTTCCTTAGCAATTCAGAGTCTCTTCTGATTCCACACAAATTTTTGGTTTATTTGCTCCAGCTCTTTGAAAAATACCAGTGGAATTTTGATAGGAATGGCATTAAAAGTATAGATTGCTCTAGGCAGTATAGACATTTTAAAAATGTTTATTCTTCTGATCCAAGAGCCTGGAATGGTCTTCCATCTTTTTGTGTCTTCTTCAGTTTCTTTCATGAGTGTTCTGTAGTTCCTCGAGTACAGTTCCTTTACGTCTTAGATTAGGTTTATTCCCAGGTATCTTATGGTTCTTGGTGCTATAGTAAATGGAATCGATTCTCTCTATTTACACACACACAAACACACACACACACACACAGAATTTGTAAAAAAAAAAAAAAATGGTTGCCAAGACAAGGATGAAGCAAACTTTCAGTATTTGCAGATAACATTATACTCTATATAGGAAACCCAAAATATGCCACCATAAATACTAGAACTAATACTAATAAAGTTTCGGGATATAAGATTAACATACAAAAATATGTTACATTTCCTTACACCAATAATGAATCTGCAGAAAAATAAATGAAGGAATCAATACAATTTACAATTGCACCAAAAACTGCCAGATACCTAGAAATAAACCTAACCAAGCAAGTTAAAGACTTATTCTCTGGACACTATAGAACATTGATGAAATAAATTGATGATTACACAAAACAATTGAAAGACATTTCACTGTAATGAATTGGAAAAACATATATTGATAAAGTGTCTTTACTACCCAAAACAATCTACATATTTAATGCAATATTTATCACAATACCATCAGCATTTTCACTGAGCCAGAACAAAGGATCCTAAGATTTGTTTGGAACCACAAAAACCCCAAGTAGTCAAAGCAATACTGAAAAAGCAAAGCAAAGCTGGAGGCATCACAATTCCAGACTTAAAGTTATGTTACAAAGCTGTGATCCTCAAGACAGTACAGTTCTGGCACAAAAACAGAGAAATAGGTCAATGGAACAAAATAGAAAACAAAAATGAACCCAAATTACATGGTCAATTAATCTGCAACAAAGCAGGAAAGACTAACTAATGGGGAAAATACCATCTTGTCAACAAATGGTATTGGGAAAACTGGAAAGCAACATGCAGAAGAATGGACCTGGACCACTTTCTTACACCATACAGAAAAATAAATAAAAGTGAATTAAAAATGTAAATGTGACCATTCTAACTGGTCTAAGGTGGTATCTCAATGTGGTTTTAATTTTAATCTCCCTTATGGCTAGTGATGATGAACATATTTTCATGTGTCTGATAGCCATTTGTATGTCTTCATTGGAGAAGTGTCTGTTCATATCTTCTGCCCATTTTTTTATATGATTGTCTGTTTTGTGTGTGTTGAATTTGAGGAGTTCTTTATAGATCCTGGATATCAACCTTTTGTCTGTACTGTCATTTGCAAATGTCTTCTCCCATTCTGTGGGTTGCCTCTTTGCTTTCTTGACTGTTTCCTTTGCTGTACAGAAGCTTTTGATCTTGATGAAGTCCCAAAAGTTCATCTTCGCTTTTGTTTCCTTTGCCTTTGGAGACATATCTTGAAAGAAGTTGCTGTGGCTGATATCGAAGATGTTACTGCCTATGTTGTCCTCTAGGATTCTGATGGATTCCTGTCTCATGTGGAGTTCTCTTATCCATTTTGAGTTTATCTTTGTGTACGGTGTAAGAGAATGGTCGAGTTTCATTCTTCTACATATAGCTGTCCACTTTTCCCAGCACCATTTATTGAAGAGACTGTCTTTTTTCCACTGTATATTTTTTCCTGTTTTGTTGAAGATTATTTGACCATAGAGTTGAGGGTCCATATCTTGGCTCTCTACTCTGTTCCACTGGTCTATGCATCTGTTTTTATGCCAGTACCATGCTGTCTTGGTGATCACAGCTTTGTAGTAAAGCTTGAAATCAGGTAACGTGATGCCCCCAGTTTTATTTTTGTTTTTCAACATTTCCTTAGTGATCCGGGGTCTCTGCTGATTCCATACATATTTTTGGATTATTTGCTCCAGCTCTTTGAGAAATACTGGTGGAATTTTGATCGGAATGGCATAAAAAGTATAGATTGCTCTAGGCAGTATAGACATCTTAACAATGTTTATTCTTCTGATCCAAGTGCATGGAATGGTCTTCCATCTTTTTGTGTCTTTTTCAATTTCTTTCATGAGTGTTCTGTAGTTCCTCGAGTACAGATCCTTTACGTCTTTTGTTAGGTTGATTGCCGGGTATCTTATGGTTCTTGGTGCTATAGTAAATTAGCAAGACAGGAAACAACATGTGTTGGAGGGGATGTGGAGAAAGGGGAACTCTCTTACACTGTTGGTGGGAATGCAAGTTGGTGCAACCACTTTGGAAAACAGTATGGAGATTCCTCAAGAAATTAAAAATAGAGCTTCCCTATGACCCCGCCATTGCACTCCTGGGTATTTACCCCAAAGATACAGATGTCGTGAAAAGAAGGGCCATCTCTACCCCAACATTTATAGCAGCAATGGCCACGGTTGCCAAACTGTGGAAAGAACCAATATGTCCTTCAATGGACGAATGGATAAGGAAGATGTGCTCCATATACACTATGGAGTATTATGCCTCCATCAGAAAGGATGAATACCCAACTTTTGTAGCAACATGGACGGGACTGGAAGAGATTATGCTGAGTGAAATAAGTCAAGCAGAGAGAGTCAATTATCATATGGTTTCACTTATTTGTGGAGTATAACAAATAGCATGGAGGACAAGGGGAGATGGAGAGGAGAAGGGAGTTGAGGGAAATTTGAAGGGGAGGTGAACCCTGAGAGACTATGGACTCTGAAAAACAATCTGAGGGTTTTGATGGGGTGGAGGGTGGGAGGTTGGGGGAACCAGGTGGTGGGTATTGGAAAGGGCATGGATTGCATGCAGCACTGGGTGTGGTGCAAAGACAATGAATACTGTTATGCTGAAAAGAAATAAAAATTAAAAAAAAAACACAAATGTAAATGTGAAACCTGAAACCATAAAACTGCTATAGGAGAGCATAGACTAACCTGTTTGACAGCAGTCTTAGTAACTTACTAGTTATGTCTCCTGAAGCAAAGGAAACAAAAACAAAAATAAACTATTAGGATTTCATTTAAAAACAAATAAACAAACTCCTGCACAGAAAATGAAACAATCAACAAAACTGAAAGGCAACTTATGCATGGAAGATGATATTTGCAAATGACATGTCTGATAAAGTGTTAGTATCCAAAATATATAAAGTATTATAAAATTCAACAACCAAAAAATGAATAATCCCATTAAATATAGGCAGAAGACATGAATAGACTTTTTTTTCCAAAGAGATCATCCAGTTGACCAACAGACACATAAAAAGATATTCAGCATCACTCATCATCAAGGAAATGCAAAGAAGAATTATAACCAGATATCACCTCATACTGGTCAGAATTGCTAAAGTCAAGAACACAAAAGCAGCAGGTGCTGGAAGTATGTGGATAAAGTAGAACCTTTGCTCTTTGGGCAGGAATGCAAATAGGAAGACTGTATGGAGTTTTCTCAAGAAGTTTAAAATAGAACTACCCGATGATCCAGCAATCATACTACTAGTTATTTACTCCCCAAATACAAAAATACCAATTCAAAAGGATACACATATACAATAGCCAAACTACGGAAATAGCCCAAGTAACCATTACTGATGAATGTGTAAAGAAGATGTGGTGTATATACATACAATGACATTACTCAGCCTTCAAAAAAATGAAATCTTGCCATTTGCAAAAATATGTGTAGAGTTAGAGGGTATTATGCTAAGTGAAATAAGTCAGTTAGAGAAATAAAAATACCATATAATTTCACTGCTATTTGGAATTTAAGAAACAAAACAAAAGAAGAAAAGCAGCAGAGAGGAGACAGGCAAACCAAGAAACAGACTCCTAACTATAGAGGTCAAACTCATGGTTACCAGAGCAGAGGTGGGTGGGTATGTGGGTTACGTTGGTGATTGGGATTAAGAAGAGCACTTGTATGGTCACAGAACAATGCATGGAGGTGTCAAATAACTATATTGTACACCTGAACCTAATAATATACCATATGTTAACTAAGTGGAATTTGAAAAAAACTTTTTTAAAAAAAGGGATGGTTGCCAAGAGGTTAAATCTGCAATCATTTTTATAGAAAAATTTTGGAGGATTAACCCCCCCCAAAAAATGTGGAAGTATAATTCCTTACCATGACATGCTATATTTGCCTTAAACTAAGAAAGTATGCAGGTATAGTGATAAAATAATATACCCATTATTATTAAATTAAAAATAAAGACAAGAAGGGGCACCTGAGTCATTCAGTTGGTTGTGTGCAACTGTTGATTCTGGGTCAGGTCATGATACCAGGTCGTGAGATCAAGCCTTGCAGCAGACTCTGTGCTGAGCATGGAGACTGCTTAGGATTCTCTCTCTCCCTCTCCCTGTTCCTCTCTCCCTCTCTCTCTCTCTGTTTCACACATACACACACACACACACACACACACACACAAATAAATCTTTGAAAATACATACATGCATACATACATACATAAATACAAGAAAGCCATTTTCACCATGTTAATTGATTGACATAGCTTTGGAAATTCTAAACAATATAATGAAGATAAAAATAAATATGTTTTAGAATAAAGAAAATTAAATCTTTATTTCTTGCATTTGATGACTATGCAAGTAAACACAATGTGACCCTCTGCAAAACTATTTACCAATTAGATGTATGTAGGAGAGAAAGATTAAAAACACATTAATATTTGGGACACCTGGGTGGCACAGTCAGTTAAGTATCCAACTCTTGGTGTCAGCTCAGGTCATGATCTCACTGTTGTTAGATGGAGTCCCACGTTGAGCTTCATCCCCCCATGGAGACTATGATTATCTTTTTCCATCACTGCCTCACCTTCACACACTCTTGCTTTCTCTCAAAATAAATAAATAAATCTTAAAAACATGTATCAATATTTAAAAACCAGGAGTCCCCCACTTTCCCAGAAATAAACATTGGCAAATATTTAAAAAATTAAAAAGACAATCACAAATTAACTAGTTATGAGTGAATTTAATTAGAAATATACAGAAATTAATATAATGTAAAATATGCAAAAATATACAAAGCGCACACACACACAAACACACAAATACCCACATACCACATACAAATTATAACTCTTCACAAAGGAAGGTAACTGAATACCTAAGTAAAGCAGAGTCTAGTATACTCCTAGTTGAGAGGAGTCACTTTGTTAAAATGTCAATACTTTTCAAATGAATGCTAAGTTTAGTGCTATCCCAATAAGAAATATAAAAGGTTTTTGTTGCTGTTGTTTTGTTCTAGAGTTCTAGTGAAGTTCTAGATTTGTTTTCCTTTTTTAAATAAGTGGGCAGATATTTATAAAATTGTTTGGAAAAGGAAGAAAAAGACCATTATATTTAATACATGTGTTGCAGAAACAAATAACACCTTAAAATAATAGAACTGGTGAGGTACAGTTTGAAGAGTTAGAAGAGTTAGTCCCTGAAAAATGTAAAAATTTAGTATATAAAAAATTTGATGTGGGAACTCATCATCTAAAGGAACAGTTTCTCAAAAATTGATTTTAGGATAAATATTGTTTTTCAGAGAGAATACAGTAAATCTCTGCTTCATAATCATATCCCAAAATTCCAGACTTCAAAGACTTAAGTGTAAACACACACACACACACACACACACACACACAAATGATAGCTAATAAAAGTTAAAAAATATTTCTCAAGTTTAAGCTACTTAGGCATTTTCTAATCATAGAATTAGTAAAAGAAACTACGGAAGTAATGTTGATGATTTTTACTTCATAACTTAAACAAATTCTTGTTTAACAAAAAAGCCATGAAGAAAAAAAAGCCGTGAGCAATAACAAAAAATAGAAAAGAAAACAAGAAAATGTAAACAGTATTTGAAACATATTGGCAGACACATATTCATACTTAAATATGTAAAGAGAAGGCTAAATAAGAATTAAAAATAACATTTCTAATAAATAAAAATAATATTTGCAGATAATTTTTAAAATAATAAATATTAACACATTCAAGAAGTACCATCCTAAGTTTTTTAAAATAATAATTAAATTCAGTCATCTTAGGTCATTATTACCAGAAATGTAAACCTGTGTGGGCCTACTTACTTCTCCATTGTGAGGATGACAGGAAAACAGGAACTATTAACCAATAGGAAAGTAATCTGATAACGTTGCAAAATGCAACTTAAAAATGAAATAAAAAACTGATGTGACTTGACCATTTTCTTACACCACACAAAGATAAACTTGAAATGGATAAAAGACCTCAGTGTGAGGCATGACTCTATCAAAATCCTAGAGGAGAACATAGGCAGTATCCTCTTCAACATTGGCCACAGAAATTTCTTTCAAGACATGTCTTCAAACACAAAGGGGGGAAAAAAAAGCAAAAATGAACTGTTGGGACTTTATCAAGATCCAAAGCTTCTGCACAGCAAAGTAAACAGTCAACAAAACAAAGAGACAGCCTGCGGAATAGGAGAAGATATTCACAAATGACACTATGGACAAAGGGCTGATACCCAAGAACTCCTCAAACTCAACACCTGTGAAACAGATAATCATGTCAAAAGATGGGCAGAAAGCATGAACAAACACTTCTCCAATGAAGACATACAAATGGCTAATAACACATGAAAATATGCTCATCATCATTAGCCATCAGGGAGTTTTAAATCAAAACAACACTGAAATACCACCTTATACAAGTTAGAATGGTCAAAATTAACAGGGCAAGAAACAATAAGTGTTGGAGAATACGTGGAGAAGGAGGAACACTTTTATGCTGTTGGTGGGAATGCAAGTTGTTGCAGCCACTTTGGAAAACAATGTGGAGATTCCTTAAGACATTAAAAATAGAGCCTCCCTATGACCCTGCAATTGCACTACTGGGTATTTACCCCAAAGATACAGATGTAGTGAAAAGAAGGGCCATCTGTACCCCAATGTTCATAGCAGCAATTGCTACAGTCACAAACTGTGGAAAGAGCCAAGATGCCCTTCGACAGATGAATGGATAAAGAAGATATGGGCCATATATACAATGGAGTGGAATGCCTACATCAGAAAGGATGAATACCCAGTGTTTGTATCAACATGTACCAAACTGGAGGAGATTATGCTGAGTGAAATAAGTCAAGCAGAGAGAGTCAATTACCATATGGTTTCACTTACTTGTGGAGCATAAGGAATAATGTGGAGGATATTAGGAGAAGGAAAGGAAAAGTGAGTTGGGGGGAATTTGAGGGGGAGACAAAGCATGAGAGACTGTGGACTCTGTGAAACAAACTGTGGCTTTTGGAGGGGAGAGGAGTGAGGGAATTGGTGAACCTGGTGGTGGGTATTAAGGAGGGCATGTATTGCATGGAGCACTGTGTGTGGTGCACAAACAATGAATCTTGGGCCACTGAAAAAAATAAAATTAAAAAAAAAACTAATGATGTATTTTGTGGCAACTAACAACACAATAAAAAAAATTTAAATATATTTACACAAATTTATTAAATAATTCTGAATGAAGAAAATGTGAAAAAAATTCAAAAATCTACACTCAAAATTAAGTATAAGGATATTTGCCATTACACAATTTATCAGTGCCACAATTAAAGCAATATATGTATCAAAAACGAAGCATAGGTTAAATATAAGGGAGCATAGCCGTAGTGTAGAATACCCTGGGAACACTGAATTCTACCTTTGGAAGAATATTTCACATAAGAGACACTTTATATAAAGTAGTTTATGAATAATATAAATTGTCAAATTATATGAGATACATACACATACCCTTGCATATATATGTGTTGGTATGTAAATGTTATATATATGTATTACATTTATGTATGTATGCATACACATGTTGGAAATGCAATTTTGTAAGGATGACCTTCTATATATGTTTTTGGCACCTATTTCTGGATATTAAGAAAGCTTGTAAATTTGGGGGGGAATCTTTTAAATTTTTAAACATTTTCTTATTTTTCCCAGTGTATGCATTGCCTTTATACACAAATATAATAATTATTATTAGACTGCCAATAAAATGCTAAAATAAATAACATGAATTGGGCTATTTTTCATCTTTTTTTATGTCTTTTCACATTAGTCCCCCACATTTCTGTGGGAGGAAAACCAGCTAGAGGAAATTTCTGATGAAATGCTAAGAAAATCAGGGACTTGCATTTGTGAGTCCAGTGATTGAAACACTTTTCTCAAAGCCCTTATGACACTAGGGCTCACTCTCTTCTACCCCATGAAACACTTCTAATTAAACTGTGACATATCTGTCTCATTAATGTCTGCTGCAATCCATAGGGAAGAGACCTGCTCTTTCCAAGAGCACTTCATTTCATTGCCTTCTCACAAAACTATTTAAGCTCCTGCTTCTTCTCACCCTGGGACTTCCCCTTGGCACCCAGGAATCCAAACACAGAACACCCAGAGAGGATTCAGCATTCTTTAATGGTCTGCAGCTTTCTTCCTGCCTTCTCACTCTTTCACAATTGTCTTTCTTTGGTTTCTGGGTATTTTCTTGTAAAGATAGGAAGCAAGAATTAACATACTTTTGTAGAAGGCTGGAAATTTGTATGATTTGTCCTGGCAATGCAAAATATTTCAGGGATTTTAGGATGACATTCTTTTAATGATACTTCATTCTGTAGAGTTATATTGCAAAAGAGCTCTTAATAAATTGCACATCTCTCTTTGTGCTAATTCCAACATCAGTTGCTAAGGATAATTCTAGTCTATAGTTCAGGAAATTCAAGTTTATAAATCCAAATTCAAAACCCGTGTGTGCTAGACTTTCATGCAGAGGACACCTAGACATACAGATTGGCCAGATCTTGAAAGTTTTCCCATTGTAGATACCCCTGACTAAAAATAATCTTGTGTTTTTCTTTGTCAACATAAACTAGAGGATAATTTAAATCTAATCTTTATCATTTATTTATCTTCCAGTAACAGATCACCTTTATTGTCTAGAAAGTCTTTATTCATTCCTCATTCCTTTCTTAGTTATGGAAAGTTTTTATAGTTTCCTGGTGAGTTGTTGTTGTTGTTGTTGTTGTTGTTATTGCTGTTGTTGTTATTTACTAAATTTTATATGACCATCTCTACCTTTGAACAATGCACCCTACTCTGAATGGCTATCTGGAAGAGGATTCCACTCTGAGTAAGTGACAAGATGATCTTTCTTTAGTCGGACCTAAGTTTAGTATAAAATTAGGCATAGGGTGGGGCGCCTTGGTGGCTCAGAGGGTTAAGCCTCTGCTTTCAGCTCAGGTCATGATCCCAGGGTCCTGGGATCAAGCCCCACATCAAGCTCTCTGCTCAGCAGGGAGCCTGCTTCTCTGCTTACTTGTGATCTCTGTCAAGCAAATAAATAAAATCTTTAAAAAATAAAATAAATAAAATTAGACATAGGGTGATTTTCTTTATATTGATGATGTGCCTTACCTTCCTAATTTATGCATACAGGTGATTTTCTTTATATTGATGATGTGCCTTACCTTCTTAATTTATGCATACAGGTGATTTTCTTTATATTGATGATATGCCTTACCTTCCTAATTTATGCATACCAATAAATGTGTCTAGCAAGCTGTTTTTAATACATAGCATTCAGATTGCATGGCTGAGAAAAGTATTGAAGAATGTGGGGTGATGAGGCTAAACATGATATTGGGCAAATGAATAAATCATTCTGAAAGTTTCTGTAAATCAAATGATTGGATTTAATAGTTTGAAGTTTTTCTAAACAATGCAAAATTCTTGTTCAAATTTAAGCAATTCAGTGACTCATCTAAGCTTTTAGATCATCTAGAACAACTCTGTTTATTCCTTATTTCCTATTACCTTAATGAAAATCCAGGTCTGTTGAAATTTTCAAGAAAATCACAGATGACAAATCAAATCCTGATGAGCACTTAGCCTAGCTCTTCAAATGAGACTTTAAATATTTGAATAATAAGGAAATTACTGAGCTTCTTCAGTATTTCCTAGGGTTCTGATTGAATCAACTCTCTTTATAGGATGTAAATAAAATTTATGCAAGTTAAACCTAAGGAAACAGAGGCAGGGTTGTCTAAAACTCATGGGCTTCAAATCTCATGTGCAAGCTTAGTGAGGTAATGACTGCTCAATGTCCCCCACCCAACTACATTGAGATGTGGACTGTCTGTTTATTCTGGGGAAATTACCCAGAGTGTGCATTGCAAATATCCGGTTGTCATGGTGCTATTGAATAGAATAGTGCAAAGAATCTTCTTTTCTATAAAATACCTTTTTATGTCTGTGTGTATATGATCTTAGCAAAATATTTCCTGCTCTCTTTTTTTTTTTTTCTTTTTCTAAAGATTTAGGGAAGAATTGGCCTTGTGAATTAGATAGGATATGGACAATATTACTTGGAATACACAGAGAGGTTAAGTGAAAAACTTGCATTTAGTCTTAATTTATAGGGCACCAATGAAAAAAAGGCTTCCTATTTCCCTGCTGGGGTTCTCCATTACCACCACCACTGGCATGATTGCCTTTGTATTCTTGACCTCTTGTTACAAAAAAGGACACTGAAGTTTGGGAAGTGGAGGTGCTTGCCTTAACAACACATAGACAGACTCCCATAGGCCCTCTGACTTCAAGCCAAGAGTTCTTGCCTTGCTGTCAGGATGAAAATGTTTTACATATCATTTTTCCATAAATGACTTTAAAGGTTGTACTGGTGCCTATATTCTTCAATTCCAGTCTGGAAGAGGTTCGCAAGTTTTCTTGTTGTTGTTTTTGTTTGTTTGTTTGTTTTTGTTTTATGCCAATCATACCATAAAATGAACTTCAATCAGAGACAATGGGTCTCTGTAGATGTGGTTATCCAGGTATGTGATCTCTTCAAGGGCTCGGGCAGGAGGGGTATATGTTTGACAAAGGAATGTGCTTCTAAGTCACTCCTTCAAGTGATGTTCTAAAAAACAATAAACAATTGGTGAAATTGTCTAATTACATTGACATTTCATTGTCTATGATTCTTACTTCAATTTGATTTTATTATTAATGATTACAACTTTTTGAGATACTATGCCAAATTTAGGAGTACACAGAAGATTTAGGGATAAATATAAAGTTTTGTATTTAGTTTCAAAACTGCACAACTATGAATTGCCCTGGCTTGAGAGATTCTTATGTCAGGATTAAACCAGAAGAATTTAAATGTGTACAGAATGTGCCAAAAGTGTGATATATCTATATAAGAACAGAAAAATATTTCTAGAGTATTCTGCACTGAATAAACTTCACCTGAAGTAACTGTTGAAACTGAGATATTGCATTTTGACATGGACATTGCCAAAGATCATCTCAAGTTATTACCTGGAACCTGAGCATTTTGGCAAGGTCTTCATCAATGTATACAAGAACAAGGAAGCATAAATTGGCACAGAGAAGTATGAAGAAAACCTAACCATATTCACATTATGAAAGGCTTAAAGTTAAAAAAGGAAGAAGCTGCTTCTGAGAGGATCTAGAGGGCAAGAAGGAGGTTCCATGGGGCAATTTTTAATCCAAGTGAGCACAGAGCTTCCTAGCAATGGTGCCATTCCACTGGAAAAAAACAAAAACAAAAAACAAAACATAGAGTATGCTCTTTCATTTGGCAGGAAGTTCACAAGTGGCCATATAGAATCAGGAAAATGCTGCACCTTAAAACTTAGAGATTCTATTGTAACTTGATTCAAAAGATGCTCCCAATGATCATCCCAGGCCTGAGCATGAATCATATCCTGACTTCAGTTAGGTGGGAGAAGTAACTTCAAATATCTGTACTCAACTAAATATGTACCCCTTACAAAATAAGAGAGAATACTTATTTGTAAATATCATGATAGAATAAACGCATTGCTTTTCTTTCAATTTGTGATATAGTGTAAAAATTATTAATTTGAGTAATTTTTTTAAATTTATTTGACAGACAGAGATCACAAGTAGGCAGAGAGGCAGGCAGAGAGAGAGGAAGGAAAGCAGGCTCCCTGCTGAGCAGAGAGCCTGATGCAGGGCTCGATCCCAGGACCCTGGGATCATGACCTGAGCCAAAAGCAGAGGCTTTAACCCACTAAGCCACCCAGGCGCCCCAATTTAAGTAAATTTTGAAGATAATTTCATCCAATAAAGTCATGCAAATTTTAACCAATAAGTTTTTGTGTTCTTATAATTTCTAGTCCAAGCATATATAATCTTCTCATAGAAATTTTGATTCTCTTCAGGCTTAAAAGTGATGCATATATTTCCGAGAATTTTTGCTAAAGGCCATTTCCTATAATTGAAGAGAAAATTAGAGAAAAAATATAGAATTTAACAGCTGAAGTAGTTTTGCCAGGGTTACCAGAGCCCATGGAATTGAAGTTCAGGAGTATTTTACAATTCAAATTCATGCATTTTAGTTCAATATACAGATTGCTTGAATAATAATTTGGAGATTCTTACATACTTACCAATAGTTTTGAACTAACGTATATGGGTAAAACATTGGCATTTTGCTTTGCATTTTATAAAATATATTCACCTAAGTGTTTCTCATTTAATCCATAGAGCAGCCCTGCATATTATATTATTTAAATTCAATATAAATGGAAACTGAGGCTCAGAGTTTGGGAAGAGAAGCCAAAGCAACAGAATTCATTAATGTCAGGGAAAGAACTCACTTCATCTGATTTTAAATTTTGCTTTACTCTATGTCTACTACCTCATTTCAGAAGGAAATACCTATATAAAGTTACATAATAACTTTTTCTGATATTTTCTGATCATTTTTATTTGTGCTAACCATAACAAAGCAATACAATCTCTGCTCAACAGAAATTCAACTATATATATATGAATATATATAATCTATTAAATATGTATATAACACACATATATATACACAATAGTATGTACAATTATTGTATAATTATATTGCCTGTAATACAATATATATGAATATATATTTTTTTCAACAAATACAGATCCTTCTCATTGTCCTTCCTCATAGTAAGATAGCAGATGATAAATTTAACCAAATGGGATTTGTCTTTGACCAAGTAGACCTTTGTTGTTGTTGCTGTTGTTATTGTTGTTTTGTTGTTTTAGCTTCAGAGGTAGACTTTAGTGATTCAGCAGTTGAAAATAACACCCAGTGCTCAATACATTACGTGCCCTCCTTAATGTCATCACCCAATTATCCCCTAACTCCTCACTCCTTTCCAGCAACCTTCAGTTTGTTTCCTAGAGTTAAGAGTCTCTTATGGTTTGCCTCCCTCTCAATTTTCATCTTATTTTTATTTTAATTTATTTTATTTTTTCTTCCCTTCCCTTAATGTTTATCTGTTTTGTTTCTAAATTCCACATATTTATTTTCTCCCATATAATTTCATCGTATTATATATATATATATATATATATATATATATTTATACTTATTTATCCACTGATTTATTGATGGACATTTGGGCTTTTTCCATATTTTGGCACTGCTAAGTATTTACCTGAAGGATGCAAACATAATGATTTGAAGAGATACATGCTCCCCAATGTTTATAGCAGGGATGTCCACAATAGCTAATTAGACATTTTTATATACAAAAAAAAAAAAAAAAAAGGAGAATAAGGCCAATCAGATGAAAACTAGAGAAGACTTAGTGTTTGCCTTTGTTACTGTTAGGAAGATAGATGAGATAGGAAAAAAAAACAACTTGAGGGACAGACTATTTTTAAAAGATTTTAGAATGCATGTAAATGGTGAACATGTAAATCTACTAGAGCTTGGAAAGCAATACCTCATCTTCTCTCTGTTACTGGGATCTTACAACATGATAAAAGTTAGACCCAAAATGTGGGAGGTGTGGAAACAGAATTCTATTAATATATAGGCTATTCTATAAACTTGACATTTTCCCAGAGATACATATGTTAATGTGTTCCATTAATGAAATTAGAAAAGTAGAAGAAAAATGAGGCAGATTGGAAATGATGAAATGGTACTTGGTGTCAGGGAAATTTATGAAATTTGGCTCAAAGCTTTTAAAATTAGCACCAAAAGAAGAAGCTAAACAAGAAAAAATAAGAGTTTATCCTATTAAAAACCAGCAGTCATGATTATAATAATTTATGTGATGTATTTTGAGTTATGACATTTTTATTAACCACATTAATGAATACATATAGTTAAAATTTAACAGATTCACATTGTTGGCACATTTAATTTGACAAGTAATGTAAATGTCTAGGTTTTTTAGAATGTAGGTGAGAACACAGTGATTCAAAAACTGCTTGGTCCAAAAATCTCTGCCATTAACAGCATATGTGACCATTAGAACATCACTCATAATTCTGCCATCAGTGAGAAAGGTTTATTGTGAAGCTCAGCAAGTCAATAGATATGAAGCACTTGGCACAAAGTAAACTCTTCAAAATTATCATTTTTTTAAGGTTCTATTTATTACCAGAGAGAGAGAGAGGGAGAGAGAGAGGAAGAGAGAGAACAAGCAGAAGAAGGAGATGGCAGAGGGAGAAGATATGGGACTCAATCCCAGGACCCTGGAATCATGACCTGAAGGCAGATGCTTAACCGACTGTGCCACTGAGATGCCCCTTCACAATTATTCTTAATAGTTTCTTGTTTTCTGAGCAGTTGACTCAAATGTTCATATTGTTAGAATATTTATAGGAACATAGTTTAGTTTAGTCACTTAACCTCAAAAACATATTGGTAAAATATATCTTGCCTTGACATATTTAATGTTAAAGGACATGAAAAATCATCCTTAATTTTAAAAAACTTTGTTGTAGATATTTCACAACTGTAGATTTACCATCACCTGAAATTACATAAAACCATCAGTTTTTCTTAATTACTAATCACTATAAAAAATTCAATTTCCAAAAATAATAGATGGTTTATATCTTACCATATATGTTTCTGTGCTATTTACTCTGAATCCTAATTGCTAATGCTAAATGCTAATACCTGACTAATGCTGATACTTATACATAATCCTGATGCCAATTCTTCATCATCCTAAAATTAAATTTTTCTTAAAAATAAAGTAATTCTACAAGAGTAACTTGCCTCTTTTTTCTGAGTTTGCAAGAATGGTTTCCATTTTCTACTTTATTTTCTCCCATACAATTTCATCTGCAACACAGATGAACTGAAACCAAAAGGATACTCTTAATTCTTACAACCCATACAGCAGATCACTCATTTGTACCTAATGGCAGAGAAAAACTACTCATAGTCAGTAATGAGATGTTTTTAATTGGTGATAGTGTTGATTAAAATAAAAATTCATTTAATAAGGGTACCAATTTAAACACATATAAGGCAATATGTACACACACACACACACCAGGGTATGTTTAACTGAATAACATGGTTTACACCCTTATGTGTTGTTATATGTGTCACTATAGTAAAATAACATCTGTTGACATCATCTTGTCCAATGTATTTAAAGAAATATTAATTCAAGGTTATCAATTTTATGTAAAAATAACATCTAGACTATATTAGTTGTTAGATATCTGTGCCAAAGTTGTAAGAAAATATTTTTAAATGTTATCCTCCAACTTTCAGAAGTTTGTTGTCTAAGAGTCAGCTCATATGCCATTATGTTAATTCTCTTAAAATAATGTCATTTTATTCAAAAGATTCTAGGTCACAGCATCACTGTCATGGGATCAGTGGAAGTGTACAACACCTCCTCTGCAGACTTCATCTTCATGGGACTGTTCAACAGGAAGGACATCTCAGGCCTTCTTTTTGCTATCATCTCTATCATCTTTTTCACTGCACTGATGGCAAATGGGGTCATGATCTTCTTAATCCACACTGATTCACGACTTCACACTCCCATGTACTTCCTGCTTAGTCACCTATCCTTCATTGACATGATGTACATCTCCACCATTGTCCCCAAGATGTTGGTTGATTACCTGCTTGGTCAAAGAACCATCTCCTTTATGGGGTGCACAGCTCAGCATTTCCTCTACCTCACCCTTGTGGGAGCTGAGTTCTTCCTGTTGGGCCTCATGGCCTATGACCGCTATGTGGCCATCTGCAAACCCCTTCACTATCCTGTACTTATGAGTCGCCGGGTCTGTTGGATGATCATAGCAGGTTCCTGGTTTGGGGGCTCTTTGGATGGCTTCCTTCTAACTCCCATCACCATGAGCTTTCCTTTCTGCAACTCCCGGGAAATTAACCATTTCTTTTGTGAGGCACCTGCAGTCCTGCATTTGGCATGTGCAGACACAGCCCTCTATGAGACAGTAATGTATGTGTGCTGTGTTCTGATGCTGCTGATTCCTTTCTCTGTGGTGATGGCTTCTTATGCCCGAATCTTAACCACAGTCCACCACATGAGTTCAGTGGAGGGGAGGAAGAAGGCATTCGCCACCTGCTCATCTCATATGACAGTGGTGACCTTGTTCTATGGAGCTGCCATGTACACCTACATGCTTCCACACTCTTACCACAGGCCAGCCCAGGACAAAGTCTTTTCTGTGTTCTACACAATCCTTACACCAATGTTAAATCCGCTCATCTACAGTCTGAGGAACAAGGATGTGACTGGAGCTCTGAAGAGGGCACTAGGCAGATTCAAGGGTACACAAAGAGTGTCAGGAGAAATGTTTTGATAGTGGCTTCTTCTCATATCAATAGTAAACGGGAGCCTTTGTGGACACTGTGACCATGTTCTCAATGAAGGATTAAACTGGAAAGTAGGCTCAATTGTGCAGGAAAAAAAGGGAAAAGGATCAATATAAAAATGCATCCTCTTGATCTTCATTTTTTTCATCCTGTCTTCTTTCTTGTATCTTCCCTTTATTTTAATCCTGTTCACATGTATTCAAAATATGTCCAGTGTTTTTCAGGAATTGAAAATAAAATTTCTTGCTCTTCAGCTTCACCTTTTGGAAACAACATAAACTGCATGCAATTTTAAATGGCATGAACTACGTTGAGGAGTGCAAGAGAGAAGGTGACACTTTTGGTATATATGATACTGCTGTATAAGTATATGTACCATCTAAAAATAATAAAAATATTATCTTCTCTATTTTGAGGACTGATGCCTGACCCAGCCCTTTAGGAAGACAGTTGTGTAGCTACCTGTTTGTTCCAATTTGTCAGTTTGTCAGAAGAGTCAGAATAGTTTTCTTAAATAGTCATTGTGATCCCCGCAATAATTAAGTGTGTTTTACTTTAAGTAGCAATGTAGTATTTACCTTCTGTTTGTAACACATAAGTGAAAGTTATTTTTTCAGGTAAGTTAAAATTAATGGATGAGAACAAAGAATATTTTCCAGAAAAGACAATGTGAGGGTATCATATACTTAAAGGTTTACCAAATGTCAGAGAAACACACAGGGATATGGGCTGAGAGGATACTAAAATGATTTTCAAATACATCACAGGGTCATCAAGATTAATCATAAACCGGTCAGATAATAACAGTTTGCTCATATTCCATATTCATACTCCTCACTGATCCAGAAATTGAGGACAATAGAATGTGGCAAATCATGTTTAATGTTCCATTTGATTATATAAGGAGTTTACTCAGGTATCATAGGGGTCACTTCATTAAATTATTAATAATCATAATCAATCATAATCAATCTGTCAAAACCTAATTCACATACTCTGTAGGGTTCGTCACCCTCTAACAATTTCATAACAAATAAGCCACATATTAACAGCTTTAATTACAAATGAAAACAGTGGGAATCAAGGAAGTAAGGGACTTCTGTAGGGTAATATTTTAAATTTGTGTATTAAGCTGCAAAATTTCAAGGAATGTGATTGATTGAACACTGTATCTTTCAGATACAGCTTCCTCAATCATTCATCCATGTATTCATTTATTATTCATAGCTTTGAGCAAGATAAGAAAAACACCTACAGTTAAAAAGTTTACATTCTAATGGGGGAAAGGAAATGAAAAGGAAAAAAAAAATAGCAGTCAAGAAAGCAATTTATGTCCCCACAACATTGTATGTAGCAACATTGACTAAAGCTGAACATATATGTTCTCTGTGCCCCAGAAGAAACACACTCAGGTGAATTTCTAACAAATATATATGCATAATCTTCACCAAAAGATATGTAGTAGCAGACGAGAAAAAGAGAGAGAGAGAGAGAGAGAGAAGCTACCCAAAAGCTCACTGGTGGTGACATGATAAATCAATTGTGACATTGTCAAACAATAAGAATAGACATTCTACTAACATTACTTACAATGCTATAGATTAATCTCAGAAACATGTTGAACTGAAGAAGAAAGTTACAAAAGAATACACTTATATAAAGTACAGATTCATCAAAACTACCCTATGCTTGGAAGATTAGTGGCTGAAAGGGTTTGTGAGTAGGTTCTGGGGTGTTAGTGGTTTCCAGTTTCTTTGTGTAGATGCTGTTTAAACACCCAGTGTTTAGTTTAAGAAAATTTACCAAGTTCAAACTTGTTTTCTAAGATTTTATTTATTTATTTGAAAGAGAGAGAGAAAGAGAGAGATCACAATTAGGCAGGCAGAGTGAGGGGGGAAGCAGGCTTTCTGCTGAGCAGAGAGCCTGGTGATCATCTCTGCTGAAGACAGAGGCTTAACCCACTAAGCCACCTTGCTGTCCCTAAAATTCAAACTTTTTGTGTGTTTAATATTTTTGTATGTTTATTTATTTTTTTAAGATTTTATTTATTTATTTGACAGACAGAAATCACAAGTAGGCAGAGAGGCAGGCAGAGAGAGAGGGGGAAGCAGGCTCCCCACTGAGCAGAGAGCCCAATGCGGGGCTCGATCCCAGGACTCTGGGATCATTACCTGAGCCGAAGGCAGAGGCTTTAACCCACTGAGCCACCCAGGTGCCCCTGTATGTTTATTTTGCTTCAATTAAAAGTTAAAATATAACTCACATTAGTTATACATCATATTTTATTTATCCATTCATCCCTCAGTGGTTGTTTAAGATGCTTCCATGTCTTGGCTATGTGACCAATTTTGCAATTAAATGAGTACACAGGTATCCCTCTACATAGTGATTTTTTTTTTCCTTCAGATATATTTCCAGAAGTAGAATTGCTAAATTATATGGTAGTACTATTGTTTTTATTTTTGGAGGAACTTTCATACTGTTTTCCACAATGGCTGCTCTAACTTACATTATCACAAACAGTGCACAAGTGTTCCCTTGACAACACTTGTTTTCTCCTGTTTTTTTTTAGTTTTTTTAGCTTTTTTAAAAATTTTTAAATTTATTTTCAGCGTAACGGTATTCATTGTTTTTGTACCACACCAGTGCTCCATGCAATCCGTGCCCTCTCCAATATTTTGATGAAAGTCATTCTAACAGATGTAAATTTCTACTTCATTGTATTGTACACATTTTTTCTTTCTAGTACATTATTACTTTGTTTTTTTTAATGTCTTAATTTAATTTTATTTTTTTTCAGTGTTCCAAGATTCATTGTTTATGCACCACACCCAGTGCTCCATGCAATACATGCCTTCCTTAACCCCACTAGGCTCCCCTAACCCCCCATCCCCCGTTCAAAACCCTCATTGTTTCTCAGAGTCCACAGTCTCTCATGGTTCATCTCCCCTTTTAATTTCCCCTAATTCATTTTTCCTTTCCTTCTCCTAGTGTCCTCCATGTTATTCCATATATTCCACAAGTAAGTGAAACTACATGATAATTGACTTTCTCTGCTTGACTTCTTTCACTCAGCATAATCTCTTCCAGTCCCACCCATGTTGATACAAAAGTTGGGTATTCATCCTTTCTAATAGCTGTGTAATATTTCATTGTATATATTAATCATATCTTTATCCTTTCCTCTGTCGAAGGGCATCTTGCATCTTTCCACAGTTTGATGACTCTGGCCATTGCTGCTATGAACATTGGGGTACAGATGACCCTTCTTTTCACTACATCTTTGTAGTGATCTTTGGGGTTAATACCCAGTAGTATAATTGCAGGGTCATAGGGTAGCTCTATTTTTAATATTTTGAGGAATCACTTTAAACTAATGTTGGTAGTGGGTATTATGGTGGGCACATATTGCATGGAGCACTGGGTGTAGTGCATACACAATGAACTCTGGAACACTGAAAAGAAATTTTTAAAAATTAAAATTAAAAAGCTAATGCAATGTTATATGTCAATTTTATCTTAAAACTGGGAATATATAACTTGTGATATAATGAGGTGTATACAAGAAATACATTAACACAGTGAAATAATGGAGATCAGTGAAGGGTTACTCAAGCTACCATGTTCAAAGAAAGATTTTCTTAAGAGGCCCTAGTTGGACAAGAAAGGAGCCATGCATGGGAAAATCCAGGTAGAGAGGTTTCCAGTTAGGAAGAATAGCAATTGTCAATGTCCTGAAATGGGACAGGGACATTGAAATGTTAAATTTGAAGTGTCTATTGAATATATGTTGAAATATAAGATAAGAAGCTAGATATTTCAGTTTGTATATCATTTGAATTGTTAAGTGTGCAGATAGATTTTAGGAGTCTTTGATAAGCATATTGTATGTAACAACAGGAGATCACATTAGATCAACCCTAGTTGAGGGACTGCATATATGAAGAAGAAAAAACTGAAGAATAGGTCAAAATATTTTAATGTATAAATGCCAAGCCATGAAAGAAGTAGTTGACAATAAAGAGATAAAAAAAGATGGCAAATACCCAAGCAGTGTGGTATGATAGAAACATGGAAGAGATGTCTTTCTAATAGAAAGGAGGAGTCTACAATGAGAAATATTAGATATAACTTGAGTAAATTTGAAACAAAAATTTGATCACCTAAGTAAGGAAACTAATTATCTTTTTATGTCCTTGACAGAGGTTTCAATGAAGTAAGATGGTGGCTAAGTAGGACTTAGGTTTGCGTCATTCCCTGAACATAACTAGATAATTATCAAGTCATCCTTAATACCCTAGAAATCAACCTGAATATGACATAAAAACTCCACAACTTAAGGAAGAGAAGAAAAAAAAGAACACATTGTAGAAGGTAGGGAGTACAGAGACAGGGTTTGGGGGAGAAGCAGATCACAGTTGCTGTGGAGGGGAGGGAGCCATAGTTGCAGAAGAAGGCAAGAGAGAAGAGCATACAGGAAAACACACAAGAATATTTCCCTGGGGCGCCTGGGTAGCTCAGTGGGTTAAGCCTCTGCCTTTGGCTCAGGTCATGGTCTCAGGGTCATGGGATTGAGCCTCACCTTGGGCTCTCTGCTCAGCAGGGAGCCTGCTGCCCCCCCAACTCTCTGCCTGCCTCTCTGCCTACTTGTGATCTCTGTCAAATTTTTTTTTTTAAATCTTAAAAAAAAAAAAAAAAAAGAAGAATATTTCCCCAAAGCCATTGGCTGGGAAATAATAGGGACTGATTTTTCATTTCTAGCAACCAGTGGGTCTTAAAGACTGGAGTTTTAAGGGTTCCCTGAATTGTCTGGGATAGAGCCCTGAGGGTGTTGCCTCACTCTGGTAGGGAAGGCAGGCAAACAATCCTGTGAAAAAAGTGTAGAAACAGTGACCTGAAGAATATTTAGGGCATACAGGGGAGAGTTTATTTGCTCTTCTTACAACGTGTCACTGAGAGGCAAGATTCAGGGAGAAACATCTAAGGGGACAAAAGAAGAACCAGCAGACACCATTCCCACCCCCTCATTTCTCATCATATACACAGAGCAACCTGCAGAAATCAGCTCATTTCTAACACTGGCTGCCTAATCCGATGATACCATGTCCCAAAACATTGATTTCTGACATGACTGCCTTCTAGGTAAAACTCATCTCATTCCCTGCACAGTGGGACCCCTTCACAGAAAACTAAAGCAGACCCCTGCCCACACCATGGTCTTAAACCTGGAGTTTTAAAGCTTAGTAGGCTTCTTTAGGATAAAGCCCAGAGGACTCTGTGCTGCTCCTGGTAAGGAGATAGGCAAACAACCTGGAGGCTGACATTGCGGAAAAAGAAATCTGAAAAAACAAACAAACAAACATGGGACATACAGGAGGGAGATTATTTACTCTTTTTGAAATACCTGCCTTAGAGACAGTGGTGTCTTTCTGGGGAAAGGGGAGCTGGTTAGCACAATTTTCCACTCCCAACCCTCAACACCCTCAGCATAAACACAGAGCTACCTGTGGGAAGCAGTGAAGTGGATACCCTGGATGCTTAACTTGCTTACACTAAACCTCACACCTTCTCACTCAATCTTGCCACAGTCCCTGTGAGGCAGAACACTCATCCAAAAGGCCAGCAAAAACTACTGCCCACAAAGTATCTCCTACTTTTTCAGAGCCTCAGTAGTGGTGGAGGTGGTGACAGGACACATTTCACGAGCATACAAAAGAACACATGGGCAAAACTTGCCACATTCAAGTCAGAGATAAAACACTGACCACTTCATGTTAAGAGGAACCTTTGAGGATGACTGACTTGAGAATAGTGCAGGCAGAACACAACAACAGAGCACATACAACACAATGGAAGCACTCTCTTAAGCTCTGGGCCCTGGGCATGACATGATGTCTTCTTCATAAAGTGATTACTTTCATGAGCAAGAAACATAACTGGCTTTTCTATCAAGCACAAGAAGAAGGCAGAGAATAGACAAAATGAGAAGACAGTATCTATCCCAGATGAAAGATAAGACCACTGCCAGAGATCTAAGCAAAAACAGATTTGCTTAACATGCCTGATGGAAAATTTAGAGCAACAATGATAAGGGTATTTACTGGGCTTGAGAAAAGAATGGAAAGAATGGAAGCCATCAGTCTTACCATTACCACAAAGATAAAAATGTTTTTAAAAGATTCAAAGATAAACATCAGAGGAAACAAGAGCAGAAACACATGTGATGTAATTCTTCTGCTGGAAGAAGCAGAAGAATGAATGACCTGGAAGAAAAAGTAATAGAAGCAAAGAAGCTGAACAAAAGAGAAAGAACCATGAAACAGGAAAATACTTAGAAAATTCAATATTTCCACCAAACTTAAAAACATCATAACATAGATGTCCCAGAAAGATAAAAGAAAAGTTGCATAATTTTAAAAATAATTAATAGCTAAAAATGACCCTGATTTGGAAAATGAAAAAAACATCCAGATCCATGAGTCACAGAGAACTTCCATCAAAATCGAAAAAGCAAGTAGCACCAAGGCATTTTGTAATTAAATGTGCAAAATATACTGATAAAGAAAAAAAAACTTAAAAATACTAAAATAAAGGATATTTAAAAGTACATGGAAAAAAACCCATAAGACTGGAGATATCTCAACAGAATATTGGTAAGTCAGAAGGGGTGACATGATACATTCAGAATGATGAGTGGGAAAATCCACAGCCAAAACCAAGAACACTCTATTGAGAAAGGATGTCATTTAGAATAGAAGGTAAGATAAAGAATTTCTCAGATAAACAGAAATTAAAAGAGTTCATGAATACTTTTTTTTAATCATTTTTAAATTTATTTTCAGCATAACAGTATTCATTGTTTTTTACCACACCCATTGCTCCATGCAATCTGTACCCTCTCTAATACCCCCACCTGGTTCCCCCAACCTCCCACCCCCCCACCTCTTCAAACCCTTCAGATTGTTTTTCAGAGTCAATAGTCTCTCATTGTTCACCTAACCTTCCAATTTCCAACTCCCTTCTCCTAACTCCCCATGTCCTCCATGCTATTTGTTATGCTCCACAAATGAGTGAAACCATATGATAATTGACTCTCTCTGCTTGACTTATTTCACTCAGCAGAATCTCTTCCAGTCCCGTCCATGTTGCTACAAAAGTTGGGTATTCATCCTTTCTGATGGAGGCATAATACTCCATAGTGTATATGGACCACATGTTCCTTATCCATTCGTCCATTGAAGGGCATCTTGGTTCTTTCCACAGTTTGGCGACCGTGGCCATTGCTGCTATAAATATTGGGGTAGAGATGGCCCTTATTTTCACTACATCTGTATGTTTGGGGTAAATACCCAGGAGTGCAATGGCAGGGTCATAGGGAAGCTTTATTTTTAATTTCTTGAGGAATCTCCACACTGTTCTCCAAAGAGGCTGCACTAACTTGCATTCCCACCAACAGTGTAAGAGGGTTCCCCTTTCTCCACATCCTCTCCAACACATGATGTTTCCTATCTTGCTAATTTTGGCCATTCTAACTGGTATAAAGTGATATCTCAATGTGGTTTTAACTTGAATCTCCCTGATGGTTAGTGATGATGAACATTTTTTCATGTGTCTGATAGCCATTTGTATGTCTTCATTGGAGAAGTGTCTGTTCATATCTTCTGCCCATTTTTTTGATTTTTTTGAAATGATTATCTGTTTTGTGTGTGTTGAGTTTGAGGAGTACTTTATAGATCCTGGATATCAACCTTTGTCTGTACTGTCATTTGCAATATCATCTCCCATTCCGTGGGTTGCCTCTTTGTTTTGTTGACTGTTTCCTTTGCTGTGCAGAAGCTTTTGATTTTGATGAAGTCCCAAAAGTTTATTTTGGCTTTTGTTTCCTTTGCCTTTGGAGACATATCTTGAAGGAAGTTGCTGTGGCTGATATCGAAGAGATTACTGCCTATGTTCTCCTCTAGGATTCTGATGGATTCCTGTCTCACGTTGAGGTCTTTTATATATTTTGAGTTTATCTTTGTGTATGGTGTAAGAGAATGGACGAGTTTCATTCTTCTACATATAGCTGTCCACTTTTCCCAGCACCATTTATTGAAGAGACTGTCTTTTTTCCACTGTATATTTTTTCCTGTTTTGTCGAAGATTTACTGAACATAGAGTTGAGGGTCCATATCTGGGCTCTCTACTCTGTTCCACAGGTCTATGTGTCTGTTTTTATGCCAGTACCATGCTGTCTTGGTGATCACAGCTTTGTTTAAAGCTTGAAAGCAGGTAACATGATGCTCCCAGTTTTATTTTAATTTTTTAACACTTCCTTAGCGATGTGGGCTCTCTTCTGGTTCCATACAAATTTTTGGATTATTTGCTCCAGCTCTTTGAAGAATACTGTGGAATTTTGATCGGAATGGCATTAAAAGTATAGATTGCTCTAGGCAGTATATACATTTTGACAATGTTTATTCTTCCGATCCAAGAGCATGGAATGGTCTTCCATCTTTTTGTGTCTTCTTCAATTTCTTTCATGAGTGTTCTGTAGTTCCTCGAGTACAGATCCCTTACCTCTTTGGTTAGGTTTATTCCCAGGTATCTTATGGTTCTTGATGCTATAGTAAATGGAATAGATTCTATCATTTTCCTTTCTATATTTTCATTATTAGTGTATAAGAAAGCTACTGATTTCTGTACATTGACTTAGTATCCTGCCACATTACTGAATTGCTGTATGAGTTCTAGTAGTTTGGGGGTGGAGTCTTTTGGGTTTTCTATATAAAGAATCATGTCATCTGTGAAGAGAGAGAGTTTGACTTCATCATTGCCAATTTGGATACCTTTTATTTCTCTTTGTTGTCTGATTGCTGTTGCTAGGACTTCTAATACTATGTTGAACAAGAGTGGTGAGAGTGGGCATCCTTGTCGTGCTCCTGATCTCAACGGGAAGGCTGTGAGCTTTTTCCCATTGAGGATGAAATTTGCTGTGAGTTTTTCATAGATAGATTTTATGAAGTTCAGGAATGTTCCCTCTATCCCTATACTTTGAAGCATTTTAATCAGGATCAGATGCTGGATTTTGTCAAATGCTTTTTCTGCATCAATTAAGAGGACCATGTGGTTCTTCTCTCTTTTCTTATTAATTTGTTCTATCACATTGATTGATTTGCGAATGTTGAACCATCTTTGTAGCCCAGGAATGAATCCCACCTGGTCATGGTGGATAACCTTTTTAATGTGCTGTTGGATCCCGTTTGCTAGGATCTTGTTGAGAATCTTAGCATCCATAATCATCAGGGATATTGGTCTGAAATGTTCCTTTTTGGTAGGGTCTTTGCCTGGTTTGGGGATCTGGGTAATGCTGCCTTCATAGAAAGAGTCTGGAAATTTTCCTTCCGCTTCAATTTTTTTAAACAGCTTCAGGAGAATAGGTGTTATTTCTTATTTGAAAGTTTGGTAGAATTCCCCAGGGAATCCGTCAGGTCCTGGGCTCTTGTTTTTTGGGAGGTTTTGGATCACTGCTTCAATCTCCTTACTAGATATCGGTCTATTTAGTTTGTTGATTTCTTCCTGGTTCAATTTCGGGATTTTATAGTTTTCCAGGAATGCATCTATTTCATCTAGGTTGCTTAGCTTATTGGCATATCACTGTTGACAATAACTTCTGATGATTGTTTCTACTTCCTTAGTGTTAGTAGTGATCTCTCCCTTTTCATTCATAATTTTATGAATTTGGGCTTTCTCTCTTTTCTTTTGGATTAGTGTGGCCAATGATTTATCGATCTTATTGATTCTTTCAAAAAACCAGCTTCTAGTTTCTTTGATACGTTCTACTGTATCTCTGGTTTCTACCTCATTGATCTTAGCTCTAATCTTGATTATTTCCCTTCTTATGTGTGGAGTTGGTTTGATTTGTGGTTGATTCTCCAGTTCTTTAAGGTGTAGAGACAGCTGCTGTGCTCTGGATTTTTCAATTTTTTTGAGGGAGGCTTGGATGGCTATGTATTTCCCCCTTAACCGCCTTTGCTGTATCCCATAGGTTTGGGCCCAAGTGTCTTCATTCTCATTGGTTTCCATGAATTGTTTCTGTTTTTCTTTGATCTCCTGGTTGATCCAGGCATTCTTAAGCAAGGTGGTCTTTAGCTTCCAGGTGTTTGAGTTCCTTCTGAACTTTTCCTTGTGATTGAGCTCCAGTTTCAAAGCATTGTGATCTGAGAATATGCAGGGAATCATCTCAGTCTTTTGGTATCGGTTGAGTCCTGATTTGTGACGCAGTATGTGGTCTATTCTCAAGAAGGTTCCATGTGCACTTGAGAAGAATGAGTATTCTGTTGTTTTAGGTTGTGATGTTCTGTATATATCTATGTGGTCCATCTGGTCCAATGTGTCATTCAATGCTCTTGATTCTTTATTGATTTTCTGCTTTGATGATCTGTCTATTTCTGAGAGAGGCATGTTAAGATCTCCTACTATTAATTTATTCATATCAATATGACTCTTTATCTTGATTAACAGTTTTCTTAGGTAATTGGCTGCTCCCATATTGGAGGCATAGATATTTACAATTTTTAGATCGTCTTGGTGGATAGTCCCTTTAAGAATGATGTAGTGTCCTTCTGTATCTCTGACTACAGTCTTTAGTTTAAATTCTAATTTATCTGATCTGAGAATCGCTACCCCAGCCTTCTTTTGAAGTCCATTGGCATGAAAGATGCTTCTCCATCCCTTCACTTTCAGTCTGGGTGTATCTTTAGGTTCAAAACGGGTTTCTTGTAGACAACATATGGATGTGTCCTGTTATTTTATCCAATCTGAAACCCTGTGCCATTTTATGGGCGGATTTAGGCCATTCACATTGAGAGTGATTATTGATAGGTATGCTTTTACTGACATCGTGTTATCTTTGAAGTCTTTCTTTCTATAGATTGTCTCTATATTTCTGTTCAATGCTTTTCTTAGGGTTTTTCCTCTTTTATAGAACCCCCCTTAATATTTTCTGCAGTGTTGGCTTGGTGGTTGCATAGTCTTTTAAGCCTTGACGGTCTTGGAAACTCTTTATCTCTCCATCCATTTAGAATGTCAGTCTTGCTGGATAAAGTATTCTTGGCTGCATGTTCTTCTCATTGAGTGCCCTGAATATATCTTGCCAGCCTTTTCTGGCTTGCCAGGTCTCTGTGGACAGGTCTGACGTTATTCTGATGGGCTTTCCTCTGTAAGTAAGGAGCCTCTTTGTCCTAGCGGCTTTCAAGAGATTATACCTACAATTATGATTCCTCAATTTGACTATCAGGTGCCTTGATGTTTTTCTGGACTCTATAATCTTGGGTGGAGACCGTTCGGCCTCTAGTACCTGAACGCTGGTTCCATTCGCGAGATTGGGAAAATTTTCATGAAGACCTTGTTCCACTATATCTTCTAGACTTCTTTCTTTCTCCTCCCCTTCAGGGATTCCAATAATTCTGACGTTGGAACATTTCATGGTGTCATTTATTTCCCTGATTCTGTTTTCACGGTTTCTAAGCTGTTTGTTCCAGGCTTCCTCTTGATCCTTTCTCTCTATCTCTTTGTCCTCCAGATCACTAATTCTTTCCTCTGTCTCAGTTACCCTAGCTTTGATAGTATTTAGATTAGATTGGAACTCATTGAGAGCATTGTGAACCTCAGCCCTGGTTTCTTTTAGCTCTGCCCTAACATTGTGAACATCCTGTCTGGTCGCTATCAGCTCGGCCCTAATCAATTCCATTTGGTCATCCATGGCTTTCTCCAACCTAACTATTGCCTGGATAATTGTTAGCCTGAATTCTCTTTCTGACATATTTTCTATGTTGATAGCCATTAACTCTGTTACAAAAGGTCCATCCTCTGTATTTTTCTTCTGTTGGGCATTCCTCCTCCTAGTCATTTTGGTGAGAGATGACTGAACAGATGTATCTGATTGTGTCGACCGTGGTGCAGTCTGGGTGCACCCTGGAACACTTCTGACCAATCAGGATTCCCCACCCAAATGAGAGAAAAAAGAAAAGAAAAAGAAAAAGAGAGAGAGAGAGAGACAGGAAAGAAAGGGAAGATGACAGAGAAGGTTCAGCCCAAATGGCCCCATGGTAAGATTATGAGTTATACAAACAAAACAGACAAACAAAAAGACTGATTAAAGTATATAACAAGAGAAAGAATATATATATGCAAATAAAGGAAGAACCTTGTTGAAAAGAACCCCAAGTGTAAGATTTATATACTATCAGGACAAACACAAAAACACAGAAACACTGGTGGAAGAAAAAGGTGGGAGAGTGGTTATAAAAATCCCAGTGTGGGCTAGGAAGGTTGTTTTGATTCTTCCTGGATGTATCTTGATATCTTTGTTAAAGGACTCAACTTTCCTAGGCTAAAGGGGGATTAAAAATTGGTTTACCTATAGGGGTAGTATTGATTGGGGAAATGGGATTACTTTGAAGTTTAACTCTATATGAATATTAGAAAATAAAAATAAAAAAGGAATAAACTAAACTAAACTAAAATTTAAAAAAAATTCAAAAAATAGAAATGCAAAAGAAAAACACAGGTGTATGTATTAAAAAGTTCAGGTTAGAAGGTCATTATGGAATTTGATGTACTGGACATCTCACTGTGATGGCAAATAGGTTAAAAAATTATCTATATATAAAAAATGAGCCAGAATAGTGGGAACAAATTAAAAATAAATGTTGTCCTATGAAGTAGTGGTGGTGGTTCTCTTGTAGTCTTTTTTTTTTTTTTTTCTTTTTCTTTCCTGTTTGGTTTTCTGGGGGAGGGACCTGCCACGTGGGTTTTCAGTCAATGATGTTCCCTGAGTTAAGTTCTCCAGTCCCCCTCAAGGGGGTGTGCTCTGAGGAAACCGGTTTTTTCAGGCTGTTGTTCTCTGGAGGTTTTTATGTCTGTTCACCTTTTTTTTTTTTTCCTCTCGCCTTGACCGCTTTTGATGGTTTTTGTAGGTTTAGAGGAAAGCAAACTGCACCCTGACCTCCCTCTCAGAGAGAAGCCTCAGTCTGTTCTTCTGTGGGTGTTGTAGAACCCATATAAATGTCCCCTTGGCCGCTGGCAGAGCAGGTTCCAAGTTGCGGTCCCTGGGGATGCAGGATCTTCTGCTTGTACCCAAAACCAAAGCAGCGGCAGCTGTTTGGGCAGCTCCAGACCACCAGAAAGGTTCCAAGCAGCGATCACACACTGAGATTTTCCCGCTGGCCAGGGCTGGGAGTGCCTGGTTTTTCTGGGTCTAAGAGCACCCGGCTTGCATGCAACTCTTTCAGGGGAGGCTGTGGGTTGTGCGTGCGCATCTCAGGCTCTGAGAACGTGGCGCAGTTCCAAAAGCACCAGGCTGGGCCTTTGAGGACCTCTCTCAGGGGAGAGTTTGGGGCGCGCATCTTAGGCTCTGAAACAATGGCGTGTGTCAAAAAGCGCCAGCTGGGCCTTTGTACCTCTCTCAGGGGAGGATGAGGGGCGCGCGCATCTCAGGCTCTGTAGCCGGGCTGGAGTGTTCTGCCATCTGGCGTGGCTCCCATCCCCTCACAGGGGCCAGATCCCACACAATCTCGGGCGTGCTGGTGGCTCAGGGACCAAGACCTGGTTTCTCCACTGCACTCTCTCTGGCTCAGTGCCAGGGGAGGCTGTCCTGGGACTGGGGAATTAAGCCCCTGTCTCTAGCCACCCCGAATCCCACAATCCCCCCCCCTCCGCGATCTTCCCCCCCCCCCGGGATCTTTTGCTCTTTTGGAGTGCTTTCAACCAGTCTCCAAGTTAATGCTGGTCCCCAGATGCAGGGCACTCTCACTCATATTAGGGGTATTACTTTCCAACCGGTCACCTCTGGTGGCTCCCTCCCCCTTTTGTGTATCTTCTGATATCAGTCGGCCTTTCCCACTCAGCTTTACCTGCCCACTGGTGTCTTCTTCCCCTGTAGAGATCCAGATGTGTATAATTCTGATCTCAGGCTGATTTCATGGGTGATCGGAGTTCTTTGGTAGGTAATCAGCTCACTTTAGGGTACAGTTTGAAATGGTGACTCCTCCTACTTCCCCACCATCTTGTCTCCCCCTGCAAAGAGTTCATGAATACTAAAGAAAACTAAAAGAGTTCAAACCAGCCCTGAGATAAATTTTAAGGGGGACTACTTGGAGAAAAAATGACCAAGAGCAACAAAGATCAGAAAGGACTAGAGAACATCAGCAGAAACACCAACTCTACAGGTAACAAAATGGTACTAAATTCATATCTTTCAAAACCATTCTGAATATAAATGGATATATAAATGGAAAAAATGAATATAAATGGATAAAATTCCCCCATTTAAAAAAAATTAAAAACCACAGGGTATCAGAAAGGAAAAAAAAGAAAGATCTACCCATAGGCTGCATACAACACTTTAGACCTAAATTTACTTGCAGATTGAAAGTGAGGGGATGGAGAACCATCTGTCATGCTCATGGATGTAAAAATAAAATTGGGGTAGATATACATATGTATATCAGACAAACTAGATTTTAAATCAAGCACTGCAACAAGAGATGAAGAAGGACATTGCATCAGAATTAAGGGATCTATCCATCAAGAAGATCTAACAATTGTAAATATTTATGCCCCCAACTTAGGAGAACTCAAATATATAAATCAATAACAAACATAATGTAACTCAGTGATAACAATACCAACATAGTAGGGGACTTTAATACCCACATAAATCAATGGACAGATCATCTAAGCAGAAAATCAATAAAGAAATAATGGCACTGGACCAGATGGACTGAGATATATTCTGAAGAGATATATTCAGAACATTTCAAACTAAAGCAGAAAAAAATATATTCTTTATGAGTGCATATGGAACAGTCTCTAGAATAGATAACATACTGGGTGATAAATCATGCCTCAACAAGTACTAAAATAACTAGATCATACCATGCATATTTCCAGACCACAACACTAAAAACTTGAAGTCAACGACAAGAAAGAATTTGGAAGGACCACAAATACATCAAGGATAAATAACATCCTTCTAAAGAATGAATGGGGAAGAGGGCGGGGAAGTAGGAGGTGGCGGCATTTCAACCTGTACCCTAAAGTGAGCTGATTACCTACCAAAGAATTCTGATCACCCATGAAATCAGCCTGAGATCAGAATTATGCATGTCTGTATCTCTACGGGGGCAGAAGACACCAGTGAGCAGGTAAAGCAGAGTGGGAACTTTGGACTGATATCAGAAGATAAACAAAAGGGGGAGGGAGCCACCAGAGGCGACCCATTGGAAAGTAATACCCCAATACAAGAGTGCCCTGCATCGGGGACCAGCATTAACTTGGAGTCTGGTTGAAAGCACTCAAAAAGAATAAAGGATCATAGGGGGAAATTGTAGGAATCGGGGTGGTTAGGGACAGGGGCTTAAGTCCCCAGATCCAGGAGAGC
Organism: Enhydra lutris kenyoni; assembly: GCF_002288905.1. Lineage (NCBI taxonomy): Eukaryota > Metazoa > Chordata > Mammalia > Carnivora > Mustelidae > Enhydra > Enhydra lutris. The sequence continues at coordinate 818,506 of NW_019154196.1, forward strand.
CACACCTGGTGCTGAGCCAAAGAGAGTGCAGCGGAGAAACCAGGTCTTGGTCCCTGAACCACCAGCTCACCTGAGAGCACGTGGGGTCCCGTGAGGAGCTGGGAGCCTCGCCAGCTGACAGAAGCACAGCCGTTTTGCACTCTCCACATGAATGCCATGCCATGCTATCAGAGCCTGAGACATGCACGCCCCACACCCTCCCCTGAGAGAGGGGCACACAGGTGCCAGCTCGGTGCTCTTGGACCCAGAAAGACCAGGCACTCCCAGACCAGGCCAGCGGGAAAATCTCAGTGTGCGATCACTGCTTGGAACCTCCCCGGAGGTCCAGAGCTGCTCAGATAGCTGCCGCTGTAGTGGTTTTGGGTACAAGCAGGAGTTCCTGTGTCCCCAGGGACCATGATTCAGAACGTGCTATGCCAGCAGCCAAGGGGGAACTTCTGTGCTCTGGAGCACCCAGAGAGGAACAGACTGAGGCTTCTCTTTAATAGGGAGGCCGGGGTGCAGTTTGCATTCCTCTAAACTTCCAAAACCCATCAAAAACTGTCAAGGCAAGAGAAAAACAAAACAAAACAAAACAAAAAACAAAAACCGAACAAACAAACATAAAAACCTCCAGGGAACAAAAGCCTGAAAAACAGGTTTCCTCAGAACCCACCCACTTGAAGGGGGTGGGAGGATATAACTCAGGGAACATTGCATAAAAACTCAGGTGGCAGGCCCTTCCCCAAGAAAACCAACGGGGGGGGGGGGAGGGAAGACGACAAGAGAACAACCACCACTGCTTCATAGATACGACATTATTTTTAATTCCTTCCCACAATTCTGGTTCATTTATTTTACTATATATAGATAATTTTTTAAGCTATTTACCATGACAATGAGATGTCCAGTATATCAAATTCCATAATAACCTTAAAACCAGAAATTTTTGATACATATACCCATGCTTTACTTTTCCTTTTCTATTTTTTAATTTTTTTAAAATTTCAGTTTAGTTTAGTCTAGTATTTCTTAAATTTTTATTTTTTAAATATTCGTATAGAGTTAAAAGTCGAGGTAATCCTCTTTCCCCAATCAATGCTACCCATATAGGTAAACCAATTTTTTTTTTATTTTTCTTTAATTTTTTAAATTTATTTTCAGTGTAACAGTATTCATTGTTTTTGCAACACACCCAGTGCTCCATGCAATCCGTGCCCTCTCCAATACCCACCACCTGGTTCGCCAACCACCCACCCCCCGCCCCTTCAAAACCCTCAGGTTGTTTTTCAGAGTCCATAGTTTCTCATGGTTCACCTCCCCTTCCAATTTCCCCCAATTCCCTTCTCCTTTCTAACTCCCCTTGTCCTCCATGTTATTTGCTATGCTCCACAAATAAGTGAAACCATACGATTAATGACTCTCTCTGCTTGACTTATTTCACTCAACATAATCTCTTCCAGTCCCGTCCATGTTGCTACAAAAGTTGGCTATTCAACCTTTCTGATGGAGGCATAATACTCCATAGTGTATATGGACCACATCTTCCTTATCCATTCGTCCGTTGAAGGGCATCTTGGTTCTTTCCACAGTTTGGCGACTGTGGCCAGTGCTTCTATAAACATTGGGGTACAGATGGCCCTTCTTTTCACTACATCTATATCATTGGGGTAAATACCCAGTAGTGCAATGGCACGGTCCTAGGGAAGCTCTATTTTTAAATTCTTGAGGTGTCACCACACTGTTCTCCAAAGTAGCTGCACCAACTTGCCTTCCCACCAAAAGTGTAAGAGGGTTCCCCTTTCTCCACATCCCCTCCAACACATGTTGTTTCCTGTCTTGCTAATTTTGTCCATTCTAACTGGTGTAAGGTGGTATCCCAATGTGGTTTTCATCTGAATCTCCCTGATGGCTA
>NW_019154196.1:830399-852030 GCF_002288905.1 Enhydra lutris kenyoni
TTTATTTATTTATTTGACAGAGAGAGATCACAAGTAGACGGAGAGGCAGGCAGAGAGAGAGAGGGAAGCAGGCTCCCTGCGGAGCAGAGAGCCCGACGCGGGACTCGATCCCAGGACCCTGAGATCATGACCTGAGCCGAAGGCAGTGGCTTAACCCACTGAGCCACCCAGGCGCCCCCCAGGCTTCCTCTTGATCCTTTCTCTCTATCTCTTTGTCCTCCAGATCACTAATTCTTTCCTCTGTCTCAGTTACCCTAGCTTTGAGAGTATTTAGATTAGATTGGAACTCATTGAGAGCATTGTGAACCTCATCCCTGTTTTTTTTTAGCTCTTCCCTAACATCGTGAACATCCTGTCTGGTTGCTTTCAGCTTGGCCCTAATCAATTCCGTTTGGTCATCCATGGCTTTCTCCAACCTAGCTATTGCCTGGATAATTGTTAGCCTGTACTCTCTTTCCAACATATTGCCTATGTTGATAGCCATTAGCTCTGTTGCAGAAGGTCCATCCTCTATATTTTTCTTCTGTTGGGCATTCCTCTTCCTTGTCATTTTAGTGAGAGATGGCTGAACGGATGTAGCTTGATGTATCGACTGTGGTGCATTCAAGGTGCAACCTGGAACACTTCTGAGCAATCAGGATTCCCCACCCAAATGAGAGAAAAAAGAAAAGAAAAAGAAAAAAAGAGAGAGAGAGAGACAGGAAAGAAAGGGAATATAAAAGAGAAGGCTCACCCCATTGGGCCCCAAGGTAAGATTTATGAAGTGTACAAACAAAAACAGACAAACTAAAAGACTGATAAAAGTATATGACAAGAGCAAAAAAAAATTATATATATATATATATATATATATATTATATATATACTAATAAAGGAAGAACCTCGTCAAAAAAAAAAACCCCAAGTGTAAGATTTATGTACTATCAGGGTAAATACAAAAACACAGAAACACTGGTGGAAGAAAAAGATGGGAGAGTGGCTATAAATTCTCAGTGTGGGCAAGGAAGCTTGTTTTGATTCTTCCTGGATGTATCTTGATATCTTTGTTAAAGGACTCAAATTTCCTAAGATAAAGGGGGATTAAAAATTGGTTTACCTAAAGGGTAGCATTGATTGGGGAAAGGGGATTACCTTGAAGTTTAACTCTATATGAATATTAAAAAATAAAAGTAAAAAAGGAATAGACTAGACTAAACTAAAATAAAAATTAAAAAAAAAATTAAAAAAAAGAAATTCAAAAGAAAAACACAGGTTTTGTATCAAAAAGTTCAGGTTAGAATGTTATTACGGAATTTGATGTACTGGACATCTCACTGTGATGGTAAATGGTTAAAAATTATCTCTATACAAAAAAAATGAGCTAGGATAGTTGGAACGAAATAAAAATAAATGTTTTCCTATGAATTAGTGTTGGTTGTTCTCCTGTAGTCTTTTTTTTTTTTTTTTCTCTTTCCTGGTTGGCTTTCTGGGTGAGGGGCCTGCCATGTGGGTTTTCAGTCAATGTTCTATGAGTTAAGTCCTCCCACCCCCCTCAAGGGGGTGGGCTCTGAGGAAACTGTTTTTTTCAGCCTTTTGTTCTCTGGAGGTTTTTATGTTTGTTCACTTTTTTTTTCTTCTCTCTTGCCTTGACTGCTTTTGATCTTTTTTTAGGTTTAGAGGAAAGCAACCTGCACCCTGACCTCCCTTTCTGAGAGAAGCCTCAGTCTGGCTGCAGAGCCCAAATAAATTCCCCCTTGGCTGCTGGCAGAGCAGGTTCCAAGTCGCGGTCCCTGGGGACGCAGCATCTTCTGCTTGTACCCAAAACCAGGGCAGCAGCGGCTGTCTGGGCAGCTCCAGACTGCCAGAGAGGCTCCAAGCAGGGATCGCACACTGAGATTTTCCCGCTGACCCTGGCTGGGTGTGCCTGGTCTTTCAGGGTCCAAGAGCACCAGGCGGGCGCCTGTGCGCACCTCTCTCAGGGGAGGGCGCGGGGCGTGACTCTGACTCAATGCACTGCAGGGCACTCGCATGGGGACCCCAAAAAGGCTGTGCTTCTCCTGGCTGGCGAGGCTCAAAGCCCCTCACGGGAGCTGGACCCCACGCACTTTCAGGAGCGCTGGTGCCTCAGGGACCAAGACCTGGTTTTTCCGCCGCACTCTCTGGCTCTGCACCAGGCGTGGCTGTCCTGGGTCTCAGGACTTAAGCCCCTGTCCCTAGCTGTCCAGATTCCCACAATTCCCCCACCCCCCGTGATCCTTTGCTCTTTTGGAGTGCTTTCTACCAGACTCCAAGTTAATACTGGTCCCCAGATGCAGGGCACTCTCCTATTGGGATATTACTTTCCAATGGGTCGCCTCTGGTGTCTCCCTCTCCCTTTTGTTTATCTTCCGATATCAGTCCAACATTCCCACTCCGCTTTACCTGCCCACTGGCGTCTTCTGCTCCGGTAGAGATCCAGATGTGTATAATTCTGATCTCAGGCTGATTTCATGGGTGATTGGAGTTCTTTGGAAGGTAATCAGCTCACTTTAGGGTACAGGTTGAAAGGGCGCCTCCTCCTACTTCCCCGCCATCTTGTCGGTAAACCAATTTTTAATCCCCCTTTATCTGAGGAAAGTTGAGTCCTTTAACAAAGATAACAAGATACATCCAGTAAGAATCAATTAACCTTCCTCGCCCACACTGAGAATTTATAACCACTCTCCATTGTTTTCTTCCACCAGTGCTTCTCTGTACTTGTGTTTGTCCTGATATCATATAAATCTTCTACTTGGTTTTTTTTTTTTTAATTTCTTTTCAGCATAACTGAATTCATTGTTTTTGCACCACACTCAGTGCTCCATACAATATGTGCCTTCCTTAATATGCACCACCTGGCTCCCCCAACCTCCCACACCTCGCCCCTTCACAACACTCAGATTGTTTTTAAGAGTCCATAGTCTCTCATGGTTCACCTCCCCTTCAAATTTTCCTAACTCCCATCTCCTCTCCATATCACTATGTCCTCCATTTTATTTGTTATGCTCCACAAAAAAAGTGAAACCATATGATACTTTACTGTCTCTGCTTGACTTATTTCGCTCAGCATAATCTCTTCCAGTCCCATACATGTTGCTACAAAAGTTGAGTATTCATCCTTTCTGATGAAGGCATAATACTCCATAGTGTATATGGACCTCATCTTCCTTATCCATTCGTCTGTTGAAGGGCATCTTGGTTCTTTCCACAGTTTGGCGACCGTGATCATTGCTGCTATGCACATTGGGGTACAGATGGCCCTTCATTTCACTACATCTGTATCTTTGGGGTAAATACCCAATAGTGCAGTTGCAGGTTCATAAGGTATTTTTCAAAAAGCTGGAGCAAATAATCCTAAAATTTGTATGGAATCAGAAGAGACCCCAAATCGCTAAGGAAATGTTGAAAAACAAAAATAAAACTGGCAGCATCACGTTACCTGATTTCAAGCTTTACTACAAAGCTGTGATCACCAAGACAGCATGGTACTCACATAAAAACAGACACATAGACCAGTGGAACAGAGTAGAGAGCCCAGATATGTTCCTCCACTCTATGGTCAAATAATCTTTGACAAAGCAGGAAAAAATATACAGTGGAAAAAAGTCTCTTCAATAAATAGTGCTGGGAAAATTGGACAGTTAAATGTAGAAAAATGAAGCTCGACCATTCTCTTACACCATACACAAAGATAAACTCGAAATGGATAAAAGACCTCAATGTGAGACAGGAATCCATCAGAATCCTAGAGGACAACATAGGCAGTAACCTCTTCGATATCAGCCACAGCACTTCTTTCAAGATATGTCTCCAAAGGCAAAGGAAACAAAAGCGAAAATGAACTTTTGGCACTTCATAAAAATCAAAAGCTTCTTCACAGCAGAGGAAATGGTCAAGAAAAAAAGGGGCAACCCACGGAATGGGAGAAGATATTTGCAAATGACAGTACAGGCAAAAGGTTGATATCCAGGATCTATAAAGAACTCAAACTTAACACACACAAAACAGATAATCATATCAAAAAATGGGCAGAAGTTATAAACAAACACTTGTCCGATACAGACATACAAATGTCTATCAGGCAAATGAAAAAAATGTTCATCATCACTAACCATTAGGGAGATTCAAATGAAAACCACATTGAGATACCACCTTACACCAGTTAGAATGGCCAAAATTAGCAAGACAGGAAACAATGTGTGTTGGAGAGGATGTGGAGAAAGGGGAGCCCTTTTACACCATTGGTGGGAATGCAAGTTGGTGCAGCCACTTTGGAGAACTGTGTGGAGATTCCTCAAGAAATTAAAAATAGAACTTCCCTAGGACCCTGCCATTGCACTACTGGTATTTACCCCAAAGATACAGATGTAGTGAAAAGAAGGGCCATCTGTACCCCAATGTTTCTAGCAGCAATGGCCACGGTCGCCAAACTGTGGAAATAGCCAAGATGCCCTTCAACGGATGAATGTTTAAGGAAGATGTGGTCCATATACACTATGGAGTATTATGCCTCCATCAGAAATGATGAATAGCCAACTTCTGTAGCAACATGGACGGGACTGGAAGAGATTATGCTGAGTGAAATAAGTCAAGCAGAGAGAGCCAATTATCATATGGTTTCACTTATTTGTGGAGCATAACAAATAACATGGAGGACATGGGGAGATGGAGAGGAGAAGGTAGTTGAGGGAAATTTGAAGGGGAGTTGAACAATGAGAGACTATGGACACTGGAAAACAACCTGAGGGTTTTGAAGGTGTGGGGTGTGGGAGGATGGGGAACCAGTTGGTTCGTATTGGGGAGGGCACATATTGCGTGGAGCACTGGGTGTGGTGCAAAAACAATGAATACTGTTATGCTGATATGAAATAAAAAAAAAACATAAAAGTATAAAATAAATAAAATAAATTAAAAAGGATACATGGAAACAAAAACACGACAGTCCAAAATTTTTTGGATGTATCAAAGGCAATCCTAAGAAGGAAGAATATTGCAATAAGGCTTATCTCTTTCCAAAATTTGGCTACTGTGGCCATTTCTGCTTATGAACATTGGGGTACAGATGGAGAGAGCCAAGATACCCTTCAACAGATGAATGGACAAAGAAGTTATGGTCCATATATACAATGGAATATTATGCCTCCATCAGAAAAGATGAATATCCAACTTTTGTATCAACATGGATGGGACTGGAGGAGAGTATGCTGAGTGAAAGAAGTCAAGCAGAGAAAGCCAGTTATCATATAGTTTCATTTACTTGTGGAGCATGAGGAATAACATGGAGGACATTAGGAGAAGAAAAGTAAAAGTGAATTGGGGGAAATCAGAGGGGGAGATGAACCATGAGAAACTGTGTGCTCTGAGAAACAAACTGAGGGTTTTGGAGGGGAGGGGATGGGGGTTTAGTTGAACCTGGTGTCGGGTATTAAAGATGGCATGTATTGCATGGAGCAATGAGTGTGGTGCATAAACAATGAATCTTGGAATACTGAAAAAAATAAAATAAAATAAAATAAAATAAAATAAAATTAAGAAGGGCTTATCTCAAGAGGCAAGGAAAATCTCAAATATATAAACTAAACTAACACCTAAAAGGTCTAGAAAAGGAACATCAAATAAAACCTAAAGTCACAGGAGAATGGAAATAAGAAAGTTTAGAGCAGAAATAAATGATATAGAAATGAAACAATAGAACAAATTAATAAAACTAAGAGCTGATTCTTCCATGGAATTAATAAAATTGATAAGCCCCTATCCAGATGTATCAAAAAGAAAGGAGAAAGGACCTGGATAGGAAAAACAAAAACAAAAACAAAACAAAACAAAACAAAACAAAAAAAAAACAACTAATGAATTAAAGAGGAAAAATCACAACCAACACCACAGAAATAAAAATAATTATAACAATACTATGAAAATTATATGCCAACCAACAGGGCAGTGTCAAAGAAGTGGAAAAATTCCTAGAAACCTACAAATTAACAAAACCAAAACAGGAAGAAATAGAAAATTTGAACACACCCATAAAGAGCAAAGAAATTGAGTCAGTAATCACTCTCCCAACAAACAAAATTTCTGGGTCAGATGGTTTCCCAGGGGAATTCTACCAAACATTTAAAGAAGAGTTAATACCTACTCTTCTCAAAGTGTTCCAAAGAATGGAAATGGAAGAAAAACGCTAACGAGAATGTCCACTCACCACTTTTATTCAGCATAGTTCTGGAAGTCCTGGCCACACCAATCAAAGAAGAAAAAAATATAAAAGGCATCCAAATTCATAAGCAAGAAGTAAAACAGTCACATGTTTTACACATGATATTAACTTTAGAAATTCCGAAATCCTCCATCATACATTACCAAGCTTGATAAATGAATTTGATAAAGTCACATGATACAAATTAATATGTAGAAATCTATTGCATTTCCATACACTAATAATAAAGTAGCAAAAAAGAGTTAAGAAAATCACTTTTATATATGTACCAAAAAATAATAATAATAAATTACCTAAGAATAAACTTAACCAAAAAAGGTAAAAGATCTGCACTCCAAAAACTATAAAACATTGATGAAATAAATTGAAGATGACATAAACAAATGGAAAGATATTTTATGCTTATAGATTGGAAGAACTAACATTGTTAAGATCCCTTTACTAGGGGTGCCTGGGTGGCTAAGTGGGTTAAGCCTCTGCCTTCGGCTTAGGTTATGATCTCAGGGTCCTGGGATCGAGTCCCGCATCAGCCTCTCTGCTTGGCAGAGAGCCTGCTTTCTCCTCTCTCTCTCTGCCTGCCTGTCTACCTATTTGTGATCTCTCTCTGTCAAATAAATAAATAAAATCTTAAAAAAAAAGATCCCTTTACTATCCAAGCAATATACTTATTTAATGCAATCCCTGTCAAAATTCCAATGTTTTCCATATAACTAGAACAAATAATCTTAAAATTTTTGTGGAACTACAAAATACCTTGAAGAGCCATGGTGATCTTGAAAAAGAAGAACAAAGCTGAAGGTGTTACAACCTTAGATTTCAAGATAGACTACAAAGCTGTAATAAAACGGTATGGTACAAGGGCAAAAAGAAACACATAGATCAATGGAACAGAATTCGTGGTCCAGAATTAAATCCACACTTTTATGGTCAATTAATCTATGACAAAAGAACCAAAAGTTTACAGTGGAAGAAAAGACAATCTCTTCAACAAATAATGATGGGAAAACTAATAACTACATGCAAAAGAATGAAACTAGACCACTTACTTAAGCCACACATAAAAATAAACTTAAACTGGATTAAAGACCTAAGTGCAATATCTGAAACAAATTCCTAGAAGAAAACATATCTAAAATATATAGAGAACTTATACAAGGCAACATCAAACACACAAATAATCTGATTTAAAAATTGGCAGAGAACATACGGATTTTTTATAAACACATGGAAAGATAATTGACATCACTTAGAATCAGAGAAATGTAAATTAAGACCATAGCGAGATATCACTTTACACTTGTCACAATGGCTAAATAAAAACACAAAGGAAATAACAACTGTTGGTGAATATGTGATGAAAAAGAAACACTTGTGCACTGCTGGTGGGAATGCAAATTTGTGCAGCGACTGTAGACACACATTATCCACAGCCTGGATAACCTCAAAAAATTAAAAATACACTTACCATATGATCTAGTAGTTACACTACAGGGTATTAACCAAAAGAAAATGAAAACACTAATTCAAAAATATATACCCACCCTTGTTCACTGAAGCATTATTTACAACATCCAAATAAGGAAGCAATCCAAGTGTCCATCCATAGATAAATGGAAAAGAAGATGTGGTACGTAAATAGTATGGAATATTATGAATATGAATGTAAACTTGCATTTACAATATAGATGATCTAGAGGGGATAATGCTAATTTAAATGTCAAAAAAAGACAAATGCTATATGATTTCACTTATGTGGTATTCAGAAACAAACAAAGGAAAGAAGAGTCATGAACAACAATAAAAAAAAAAGAATCTTAAATACAGAAAACAAACTGGTGGTTGTTGGGGGAATACAGGTGGAAGATTAGGTAAAAAAATAAAGTGGATTAAGAGTACATTTATTCAATAAACACTGAGAAATATATAGATTTGTTGAATCATTATATTGTACACCATTATATATAACACTGATAAATTCACTTTCATAAAAATTTTAAAAATAATAAAATTTTTTAAATTAAAATGGATTAAAAAATAAAATTAAAATTAAAATTAAAATGGGATGAGAAGACAAAAGCAGGACCTATTATGCCCTACCATTTGTTTTCAATTGCAGACCCAACTTGCAAGTAAATACTACTTTAGTACTCTAGCATAAGGTGGAAAACTTTTCTTGTCCCCTTGCAACAGCCCAGCCCATGAAAAACATTTACAACTCAGCCAATGAAAGCCCACTCTACTTCACATTTCTAGTTTACTCCAATAGACATTTTTTTACATATGTATTTATTTTTTAAAAATTCTTTCCTGTGTACTAGAATTCATTGTTTATGTACCACACCCAGTGTTCCATGCAATATGTGCCCTCCATAATACCCACCACCAGACTTTTTTAAAAGATTTTATTTATTATTTGAGAGAGAGAGAGAGAAAAAAAAACAAGCAGGGGGAGTTGCAGGCAGAAAGAGAGGGTAAAGCAGGTTCCCTATGGAGCACAGAGTCCAATGCAGAGCTAATCTCAGGACCCTGAGATCATGACCTGAGACAAAGGTAGATGCTTAACTGACTGAGCCATCCAGGCACCATGGCTTTTTGTTTATAAAAGCTTCTGCCAATTCTTCCTTTTCCTATAAAAATTAGTTTTTCTCTCTTGTTCTCCACTCTTGCCATGGTTTTGCCTTGGCTCACACATCCCAAGTAGCAATTCTCTGTAATTCCCAAATAAACCCATTTTTTCCTGGTAAAGGAACTGGAAGTTTTAAAACTTACACACCTAAGAAAAACTACACTGGATTTTTTTTTCTCCCTTCTTGGGATTCCCTTTTCCCAGCTATCTTCATGCTAAATTCTTTATCTCTCTAAGAATTTGCTCACATTATCCTTCCCAAATGATCTGTGATATTAATGATCCTATAAAAAGTAACAAACACTACCTCATCCTAATTAATTCCTATCTTTACTATACTCTCTTTTTCTTTAAAGTTTGTGTTTACAGGATTATCAGGTCAACTTTGCTATGCTAGTCAATTCTAATGTTTACCTCTCTGGAGCAGAGTCCTTTGCCTCTTTTGCACACTAATATATCTCAATAACCTCCAGAAATTACTGTGCACAGTAGAAATTCAGTAAATATTTAATCACATAAATTAATGCCTCATAAAATGGCCCCATATGTATGGATCCATTTCTTTTTTTTTTTTTAAAGATTTTATTTATTTCTGACAGAGAGCAGGGGGAGCAAAGCATGGGGAAGATGGAGAGGAAGAAGCAAATTCCCTGTTGAAGAGGGAACCTGATATGGGGCTCGATATGGGGCTCGATCCCAGGATGCTAGGATCATGACCTGAGTTGAAGGCAGATGCCTAAACACTGAGTCAGTCAGGCCTCCTGGACCTATATCTGAATTCTTTTTTCTTTCTCTGTGATCTATTTGTCTCACAACATGCCCATTTCACACTGTTTTGCTCAGATAGCTTTAAAATAAATCTGGATTTCTGGTATGACAATTATAGCTGAGTTCTTCTTATTTAACATTGTCTTGGCTGTTGTTGATCCTTTAATTTTTAAAAGAATAGCTTTTCAAATTAGAAATATATTTAATATTTATTGAGACTGCAATGAATCTATACTTCTATTTCTGTCTTTATTTCTTCCTCTACTTCTATGTATCTAACTCTATCAATCTCTATATCTATATATAATCAATGTCTCAATTAACCAATTTTATTTTTAACTCAATTCATATTATGTTTAAGTATCTCAAGGTAAATTAACAACGTTTTTGTATTCTACTCCTCAATATATTATTATGCTTCCATAAACAGCAAGAATAGTACACCATTGCTTACACTAAGCACTGTCATATACAACACCACAAATATCAGGATTTCATACTAAAACTAGCTTTTGTCTACTTTCGATGTCCTTGTTTGCTATTGAGAAGCCAGCTGTTAATTTAGCTGTCATTACTTCAAGTAATCTCTTTATTCTGTAGCTGATTTTGTAATTTTTTGTTTATCTTTACTCTTCTGCAATTTCACTGTGAGATCTACTTCTGGTTATCTTTTTTTTTTTTTTTTTTTCCTGACAAGGAGTTATTAGGTCTTTCATACTGCTGTCTTTAACCAGTTCTGGAAAATTATCTGTAGTTATCACTTACAGACCACTGTCAGAAACCCTGGAAATGTGTTCAAGTGCCATTTGTTTAACATAGGACATGATTCCTTTTGCAAATTTTCAAAAGAAAGACATTTTTACCGTAAACTAACTCCATTTCTATTTTGCATATCTGATAACTGGAATAATGACTCACAGAATCTTCTAGCACTGATATTTCAAGTACTTTAAAATTCATTTGTAATCTCATGGGAACCCAAACAGACTAAATAATTTTGAAAATTAAAATAAAAGTTGAAGACCACACACATTTCATTTTAACTCAAAGTGAATCAAAGGTCTAAATGTAGGAGCTAAAACTTTAAAACTCATAAAAAACTGGAGGAAATCTTTAATAAATTGGTTTTGGCAATGTTTTATTTTTCTTTCCTTTTTTAAATTTTTAAATGTTTTATTAACATATAATGAATTATTAGCCCCAGGGGTACAGGTCTGTGAATTGTAAGGTTTACACTTCACAACACGTACCATAGCACATACCTTCCCCAAAGTCCATAACCCAACCACCCTCTACCTATACCCCACCCCACTGGACACCCTCAGTTTGTTTTGTGAGATTAAGAGTCTTTTATGGTTTGCTCCCACCTGATCCCCTGTTGTTTCATTTTTTTCTTTTCTACCCCCTAAACCCCCCAGGTTGCTTCTCAATGTCCTCATATCAGGGAGATCATATGATAATTGTCTTTCTCTGATTGAGTTATTTTGCTAAGCATAATACCTTCTAGTTCCATCCATGTTCTAGCAAATGACCAGATTTCATTTCTTTTGATGGCTACATAGTATTCCATTGTATATATATACTGCATCTTCTTTATCCATTCATCTGTGGATGGACATCTAGGTTCTTTCCATAGTTTGGTTATTGTAGACATTGCTGCTATAGACATTCAGGTACACGTGACCCTTCAGATCACTACGTTTGTATATTTAGGGTAAATACTCAGTAGCACAATTGCTGGGTCATATGGTAGCTGTATTTTTAACTTTTTGAGGAACCTCCATGCTGTTTTCCAGAGTGGTTGCACCAGTTTGCATGCCCACCAACAGTGTATTTCTCTGCATTTTCTCTGCATCCTAGCCAGCATCTGTCATTCCCTGACTTGTTAATTTTAGCCATTCTGACTGGTGTGAGGTGGTATCTCATTGTGGTTTTGATTTGTATTTCCCTGATGCCAAGTGATGTAGAGCAATTTTTCATGTGTCTGTTGACCATCTGGATGTCTTCTTTGCAGAAATATCTGTTCATATCCTGCCCATTTCTTGATTGGATTATTTGTTCCTTGGTTGTTGAGTTTCATATGTTCTTTACAGATTTTGGATACTAGCCCTTTATCTGATATGTTGTTTGCAAATATCTTCTCCTATTCCGTCAGTTTTCTTTTGGTTTTGTTAACTGTTTTCTTTTCTGTGCAAAAGCTTTTGATCTTGATGAAGTCCTGATAGCTCATTTTTGCTCTTGCTTCCCTTGCCTTTGGCGATGTTCCTAGGAAGAAGTCGCTGGGGCTGAGGTCCAAGAGGTTGCTATTTCTGTTCTCCTCAAGGATTTTAATGGATTCCTTTCTCACATTGAGGTCCTTCATCCATTTTGAGTCTATCTTCGTGTGTGGTGTAAGGAAATGGTCCAGTTTCATTTGTCTGCATGTGGTTATCCAATATTCCCAACAACATTTGTTGAAAAGACTGCCTTTTTTTCCATTGGACATTCTTTCCTGATTTGTCAAAGATTAGTTGGCCATAATGATGAAGGTCTCTTTCCGGGATTTCTATTCTGTTCCATTAATCTATGTGTCTGTTTTTGTGCAAGTACCATACTGTCTTGATGATGACAGCTTTGTAATAGAGCTTAAAGTCTGGAATTGTGATGCCACCAACTTTGGCTTTGTTTTCCAATATTCCTTCAGCTCTCTGAGGTCTTTTCTGGTTCCATATAAATTTTAGGATTATTCATTCCATTTCTTTGAAAAAAATGGATGAGATTTTGATAGGGATTGCATTAAACGTATAGATTGCTTTAGGTAGCACAGACATTTTCACAATATTTATTCTTCCAATCCAGGAGCATGGAACATTTTTCCATTTCTTTGTTTCTTCCTCAATTTCTTTCATGAGTACTTTATAATTTTCTGAGTACAGATTCTTTGCCTCTTTGGTTAGGTTTATTCCTAAGTACCTTATGGTTTTGGGTGAAATTATAAATGGGATTGACTCCTTAATTTCTCTTTCTTCTGTCTTGTTGTTGGTTTATAGAAATGAAACTGACTTCTGTGCATTGATTTTATATCCTGACACTTTACTGAATTCCTGTACAAGTGCTAGCAGATTTAGAGTGGAGTCTTTTGGGTTTTCAACAAAAAATATGATATCATCTGCAAAGAGTGATAGTTTGACTTCTTCTTTGTCGATTTGGATGCCTTCAATTTCTTTTTGTTGTCTCATTGCTGGAGGACATCTAGTAATATGTTGAATAGCAGTGGTGATAATGGACATCCCCACTGTGTTCCTGACCTTAGTGGAGAAGCTCTCAGTTTTTCTCCATTGAGAATGATATTTGCTATGGGACTTTCATAAATGGCTTTGATTATATTGAGGTATGTATCCTCTATCCCTACACTTTGAAGAGTTTTGATCAAGAAAGGATGTTGTACTTTGTCAAAAGCTTTTTCATATTGAGAGTATCATGTGGTTCTTGTTCTTTCTTTTATTAATGTATTGTATCAAATTGATTGATTTGCAGATGTTGAACCAAACTTACAACCCTGGAATAAATCCCACTTGGCCGTGGTGATTCATCCTTTTAATGTACTGTTAGATCCCATTGGCTAGAATTTTGGTGAGAATTTTCCTATCTGTGTTCATCAAGGATATTGGTCTGTAATTCTCTTTTATGATGGTATCCTTGTCTGGTTTGGGGATCAACGTGATGCTGGCCTCATAAAATGAGTTTGGAAGTTTTCCTTCCATTTCTATTCCTTAGAACAGTTTCAGGAGAATAGGGATTGATTCTTCTTTAAATCTTTGGTAGAATTCCTCTGGGAAGCCCTCTGGCCCTGGGCTCTTGTTTATTGGGAGATTTTTGAAGACTGCTTCAATCTCCTTACTGGTTATGGGTCTGTTCAGGTTTTTTATTTCTTCCTGGTTCAGATTTGGAAATTTATATGTCCCTAGGAATGCATCCATTTCTTCCAGATTGTCAAATTTGTTGGTGTATAGTTGCTCAATATATGTTCTTACAATTGTTTATATTTCTTTGGTTTTGATCTCTCTTCTTCCATTCATGATTTTATTTATTTGGGTCCTTTTTCTTTTCTTTTGAGAAGTCTGGCCAGGGGTTTATAAATCTTATGAATTCTTTCAAAGAACCAGCTCCTAGTTTCATTGATTTGTTGTACTGTTTTCTTTTTTTGTTTGTTTGTTTCTATTTCATTGATTTCTGCTCTGATCTTTATGATTTCTCTTCTCCTGCTGGGTTTAGGCTTTCTTTGTTGTTCTTTCTCCAGCTCCTTTAAGTGTAGAGTTAGGTTGTGTACTTGAGACCTTTCTTGGTTCTTGAGAAAGGCTTGCATCACCATATATTTTCCTCTCAGGACTGCCTTTGCTGTGTCCCACAGATTTTTTTAAAAATATTTTATTTATTTATTTCACAGACAGAGATCTCAAGTAGGCAGAGAGGCAGGTAGGGAAAGAGGAGGGTAGCAGGCTCCCTGCTGAGCAGAAAGCCTGATGCAGGCTTCATTCCAGGACACTGGGATCATGACCTGAGCCGAAGGCAGAGGCTTTAACCCACTGAGCCACCCAGCCACCCCTATGTCCCACAGATATTGAACCGTTGTGTTTTCATTATCATTTGTTTCCATGAATTTTTTCAATTCTCCTTTAATTTCCTGGTTGATCCATTCATTCTTTAGAAGGATGCTCTTTAGCCTCCATATACTTGGATTCTTTCCAAATTTCCTCTTATGATTGAGTTCTAGCTTCAGTGCATTGTGGTCTGAAAATATGCAGGGAACAATTCCAATCTTTTGGTGCCTGTTGAGACCTGGTTTGTGACCAGGATATTATCTATTCTGGAAAATATTCCATGTGCACTAGAGAAGAATGTGTATTCTGTTGCTTTGGGATGGAATGTTCTGAATATATCTGTGATGTCTTTCTGGTCCAGTGTGTCATTTAAGACCTTTATTTCCTTGTTGATCTTTTGCTTGGATGATCTGTCCATTTCAGTGAAAGGAGTGTTAACGTCCCCTACTATTATTGTATTATTGTCAATGTGTTTCTTTGATTTTGTTATTAATTGGTTTATATAGTTGGCTGCTCCCATGTTAGGGGCATATATATTTAAAATTGTTAGCATAACAGTATTCATTGTTTTTGCACCATACCCAGTGCTCCATGCAATACATGCCCTACTAATACCCAACACCTGGTTCCCCCAACCTCCCACCCCCCACCCCTTCAAAACCCTCAGATTGGTTTTCAGTGTCCATAGTCTCTCATGGTTCTCCTCCCCTTCCAATTTCCCTCAACTCCCTTCTCCTCTCCATCTCCCTATTTCCTCCCTGTTATTTGTTATGCTCCACAAATAAGTGAAACCATATGATAATTGACTCTCTCTGCTTGACTTATTTCACTCAGCATAATCTCTTCCAGTCCCGTCCATGTTGCTACAAAAGTTAGGCATTCGTCCTTTCTAATGGAGGCATAATACTCCATAGTGTATATGGACCACATGTTCCTTATCCATTCCTCCCAAGAAGGGCATCTTGCTTCTTTCCACAGTTTGGCGACCGTGGCCATTGCTGCTATAAACATTGGTGTATACATGGCCCTTCTTTTCACTACATCTGTATCTTTGGGGTAAATACCCAGTAGTGCAATTGCAGGGTCATAGGGAAGCTCTATTTTTAATTTCTTGAGGAATCTCCACACTGTTAAATCTTCTTATTGGACAGACCCTTTGAGTATGATATAGTGTCCTTCCATCTCTTATTATAGTCTTTTGCTTAATTTCTAATGGATCTGATATAAGGATTGCCACCCCAGCTTTCTTTTTGATATCCATAAGCATGGTAATTTTTTTTCCACCCCCTCACTTTAAATCTGGAGGTGTCTTTGGATCTCAAACGAGTTTCTTGTAGGCAGCATATTAATTTTTTTAATTCATTCTGATACCCTGTGTCTTTTAATTGGGGCATTTAGCCTATTTACATTCAGGGTAACTATTGAGAGATATGAATTTAGAGACATTTTATTGCCTGTAAGGTGACTGTTACTGTATATTATCTCTGTTCCTTTCTGGTCTACTACTTTTTGGGTGTCTCTTTGCTTAAAGGACCCCTTTCAATATTTCGTGTAGCGCTGGTTTGGTGTTTGTAAATTCTTTTAGTTTTTGTTTGTCCTGGGAGCTTTTTATCTCTCCTATTTTCAGTGATAGCCTAGCTGGATATAGTATTCTTCGCTGCATGTTTTTCTCATTTAGTGCTCTGAATATATCATGCCAGTTCTTTCTAGCCTGTCAGGTCGCTGTGGATAAGTCTGCTGCCAATCTAATATTTTTACCATTGTATGTTACACACTTCTTGTCCCCAGCTGCTTTCAGGATTTTCTTTTTGTCACTAAGACTTGTAAGTTTTACTATTAGATGATAGGTGTGGAACTATTCTTATTGATTTTGAGGGGGATTCTCTGTGCCTCCTGGATTTCGATGCCTGTTCCCTTTGTGATATTAGGGAAATTCTCTACAATAATTTGCTCCAAAGTACCTTCTGCTCCCCTCTCTCTTCTTCTTCTGGAATCCCAATTATTCTAATGTATTTTTGTTTGTTTGTTTGTTTGTTTTATGGTATCATTTATCTCTCGATTTCTCCCCTCATGGTCCAGTAGTTGTTTGTCTCTCTTTTGCTCAGCTTCTTTATTTTCTGTCATTTTGTCCTCTATATCAATAATTCTCTCTGCTGCTTCATTTATCCTAGCAGTAAGAGCTTCCATTTTTTTTTGTAAGGAAATAGTTGTTTTTTTAATTTTATTTTTCATAAACATATGATATCTTTTTATCCCCAGGGGTACAGGTCTGTGAATCGCCAGGTTTACACACTTCACAGCACTCATCATAGCACATACCCTCCCCAATGTCCATAATCCCACCCCCCCAACCCCCCTCCCCCCATTAACCCTCAGTTTGTTTTGTGAGATTAAGAGTCACTTATGGTTTGTCTCCCTCCCAATCCCATCTTGTTTCATTTACTCTTCTCCTACCCCCTTAACCCCCCATGTTGCATCTCCTCTCCCTCATATCAGGGAGATTATATGATAGTTGTCTTTCTCTGATTGACTTATTTCGCTAAGCATGATACACTCTAGTTCCATCCATGTCGTCGCAAATGGCAAGATTTCATTTCTTTTGATGGCTGCATAGTATTCCATTGTGTATATATACCACATCTTCTTTATCCATTCGTCTGTTGATGGACATCTAGTTTCTTTCCATAGTTTCTTTCCATAGTTTCTTTCCATAGTAGACATTGCTGCTATAAACATTCGGGTGCACATGCCCCTTCGGATCACTACATTTGTATCTTTAGGGTAAATACCCAGCAGTGCAATTGCTGGGTCATAGGGTAGTTCTATTTTCAACATTTTGAGGAACCTCCATGCTGTTTTCCAGAGTGGTTGCACCAGCTTGCATTCCCACCAACAGTGTAGGAGGGTTCCCCTTTCTCCGCATCCTCGCCAGCATCTGTCATTTCCTGACTTGTTAATTTTAGCCATTCTGACTGGTGTGAGGTGGTATCTCATTGTGGTTTTGATTTGTATTTCCCTGATGCCGAGTGATGTGGAGCACTTTTTCATGTGTCTCTTGGCCATCTGGATGTCTTCTTTGCAGAAATGTCTGTTCATGTCATCTGCCCATTTCTTGATTGGATTATTTGTTCTTTGCGTGTTGAGTTTGCTAAGTTCTTTATAGATTTTGGACACTAGCCCTTTATCCGATATGTCATTTGCAAATATCTTCTCCCATTCTGTTAGTTGTCTTTTGGTTTTGTTAACTGTTTCCTTTGCTGTGCAAAAGCTTTTGATCTTGATGAAATCCCAATAGTTCATTTTTGCCCTTGCTTCCCTTGCCTTTGGCGATGTTCCTAGGAAGATGTTGCTGCGGCTGAGGTCGAAGAGGTTGCTGCCTGTGTTCTCCTCAAGGATTTTGATGGATTCCTTTCTCACATTGAGATCCTTCATCCATTTTGAGTCTATTTTTGTGTGTGGTGTAAGGAAATGATCCAATTTCATTTTTCTGCATGTCACTGTCCAATTTTCCCAACACCATTTGTTGAAGAGGCTGTATTTTTTCCATTGGACATTCTTTCCTGCTTTGTCGAAGATTAGTTGACCATAGAGTTGAGGGTCTATTTCTGGGCTCTCTATTCTGTTCCATTGATCTATGTGTCTGTTTTTGTGCCAGTACCATGCTGTCTTGATGATGACAGCTTTGTAATAGAGCTTGAAGTCCGGAATTGTGATGCCACCAACTTTGGCTTTCTTTTTCAATATTGCTTTGGCTATTCGAGGTCTTTTCTGGTTCCATATAAATTTTAGGATTATTTGTTCCATTTCTTTGAAAAAAATGGATGGTACTTTGATAGGAATTGCATTAAATGTGTAGATTGCTTTAGGTAGCATAGACATTTTCACAATATTTATTCTTCCAATCCAGGAGCATGGAACATTTTTCCATTTCTTTGTGTCTTCCTCAATTTCTTTCATGAGTACTTTATAGTTTTCTGTGTATAGATTCTTAGTCTCTTTGGTTAGATTTATTCCTAGGTATCTTATAGTTTTGGGTGCAATTGTAAATGGGATTGACTCCTTAATTTCTCTTTCTTCTGTCTTGTTGTTGGTGTAGAGAAATGCAACTGATTTCTGTGCATTGATTTTATATCCTGACACTTTACTGAATTCCTGTACAAGTTCTAGCAGTTTTGGAGTGGAGTCTTTTGGGTTTTCCACATATAGTATCATATCATCTGCAAAGAGTGATAGTTTGACTTCTTCTTTGCCAATTTGGATGCCTTTAATTTCCTTTTGTTGTCTGATTGCTGAGGCTATGACTTCTAGTACTATGTTAAATAGCAGTGGTGATAACGGACATCCCTGCCGTGTTCCTGACCTTAGTGGAAAAGCTTTCAGTTTTTCTCCATTGAGAATGATATTTGCGGTGGGTTTTTCATAGATGGCTTTGATAATATTGAGGTGTGTGCCCTCTATCCCTACACTTTGAAGAGTTTTGATCAGAAAGGGATGCTGTACTTTGTCAAATGCTTTTTCAGCATCTATGGAGAGTATCATATGGTTCTTGTTCTTTCTTTTATTAATGTGTTGTATCACATTGATTGAATTGTGGATGTTGAACCAACCTTGCAGCCCTGGAATAAATCCTACTTGGTCGTGGTGAATAATCCTTTTAATGTACTGTTGAATCCTATTGGCTAGTATTTTGGCAAGAATTTTTGCATCTGTGTTCATCAAGGATATTGGTCTGTAGTTCTCTTTTTTGATGGGATCCTTGTCTGGTTTTGGGATCAAGGTGATGCTGGCCTCATAAAATGAGTTTGGAAGTTTTCCTTCCATTTCTATTTTTTGGAACAGTTTCAGGAGAAAAGGAATTAGTTCTTCTTTAAATGTTTGGTAGAATTCCCCCGGGAAGCCATCTGGCCCTGGGCTTTTGTTTGTTTGGAGATTTTTGATGACTGTTTCAATCTCCTTACTGGTTATGGGTCTGTTCAGGCTTTCTATTTCTTCCTGGTTCAGTTGTGGTAGTTTATATGTCTCTAGGAATGCATCCATTTCTTCCAGATTGTCAAATTTGTTGGCGTAGAGTTGCTCATAGTACGTTCTTATAATTGTCTGTATTTCTTTGGTGTTCGTTTTGATCTCTCCTCTTTCATTCATGATTTTATTTATTTGGGTCCTTTCTCTTTTCTTTTTGATAAGTCTGGCCAGGGGTTTATCGATCTTATTAATTCTTTCAAAGAACCAGCTCCTCGTTTCGTTGATTTGTTCTATTGTTTTTTTGGTTTCTATTTCATTGATTTCTGCTCTGATCTTTATGATTTCTCTTCTCCTGCTGGGTTTAGGCTTTCTTTCTTGTTCTTTCTCTAGCTCTTTTAGGTGTAGGGTTAGGTTGTGTACCTGAGACCTTTCTTGTTTCTTGAGAAAGGCTTGTACCGCTATATATTTTCCTGTCAGGACTGCCTTTGTTGTGTCCCACAGATTTTGAACCGTTGTGTTTTCATTATCATTTGTTTCCATGAATTTTTTCAATTCTTCTTTAATTTCCTGGTTGACCCATTCATTCTTTAGAAGGATGCTGTTTAGTCTCCATGTATTTGGGTTCTTTCCAAATTTCCTCTTGTGATTGAGTTCTAGCTTCAGAGCATTGTGGTCTGAAAATATGCAGGGAATGATCCCAATCTTTTGATACTGGTTGAGACCTGATTTAGGACCGAGGATGTGATCTATTCTGGAGAATGTTCCATGTGCACTAGAGAAGAATGTGTATTCTGTTGCTTTGGGATGGAATGTTCGGAATATATCTGTGATGTCCATCTGGTCCAGTGTGTCATTTAAGGCCTTGATTTCCTTGTTGATCTTTTGCTTGGATGATCTGTCCATTTCAGTGAGGGGAGTGTTAAAGTCCCCTACGATTATTGTATTATTGTCGATGTGTTTCTTTGATTTTGTTATTAATTGGTTTATATAGTTGGCTGCTCCCATGTCAGGGGCATAGATATTTAAAATTGTTAGATCTTCTTGTTGGACAGTTCCTTTGAGTATGATATAGTGTCCTTCCTCATCTCTTATTATAGTCTTTGGCTTAAAATCTAATTGATCTGATATAAGGATTGCCACTCCTGCTTTCTTCTGATGTCCATTAGCATGGTAAATTCTTTTCCACCCCCTCACTTTAAATCTGGAGGTGTCTTCGGGTTTAAGATGAGTTTCTTGTAGGCAACATATAGATGGGTTTTGTTTTTTTATCCATTCTGATACCCTGTGTTTTTTGATTGGGGCATTTAGCCCATTAACATTCAGGGTAAGTATTGAGATATATGAATTTAGTGCCATTGTAGTGCCTGTAAGGTGACTGTTATAGTATATTGTGTCTGTTCCTTTCTGATCTACTACTTTTAGGGTCTCTCTTTGCTTAGAGGACCCCTTTCAATATTTCCTGTAGAGCTGGTTTGGTGTTTGCAAATTCTTTCAGTTTTTGTTTGTCCTGGAAGCTTTTAATCTCTCCTTCTATTTTCAATGATAGCCTAGCTGGATATAGTATTCTTCGCTGCATGTTTTTCTCGTTTAGTACTCTGAATATATCATGCCAGCTCTTTCTGGCCTGCCAGGTCTCTGTGGATAAGTCTCCTGCCAATCTAATATTTTTACCATTGTATGTTACAGACTTCTTTTCCCGGGCTGCTTTCAGGATCTTCTCTTTGTCACTAAGACTTGTAAATTTTACTATTAGGTGATGGGGTGTGGACCTATTCTTATTGATTTTGAGGGGGGTTCTCTGAATCTTCTGGATTTTGATGCTTGTTCCCTTTGCCATATTGGGGAAATTCTCTCCAATAATTCTCTCCAATATACCCTTTGCCCCCCTCTCTGTTTCCTCTTCTTCTGGAATCCCAATTATTCTAATGTTGTTTCGTCTTATGGTGTCACTTATCTCTCGAATTCTCCCCTCGTGGTCCAGTAGCTGTTTGTCCCTCTTTTGCTCAGCTTCTTTATTCTCTGTCATTTGGTCTTCTATGTCGCTAATTCTTTCTTCTGC
This sequence comes from Enhydra lutris kenyoni, assembly GCF_002288905.1. Taxonomy (NCBI): domain Eukaryota; kingdom Metazoa; phylum Chordata; class Mammalia; order Carnivora; family Mustelidae; genus Enhydra; species Enhydra lutris. The sequence goes on from NW_019154196.1 coordinate 851,606, forward strand.
CTCATTTATCCTAGCAGTGAGAGCCTCCATTTTTGATTGCACCTCATTAATAGCTTTTTTGATTTCAACTTGGTTAGATATTAGTTCTTTTATTTCTCCAGAAAGGGCTTTTATATCTCCCGAGAGGGTTTCTCTAATATCTTCCATGCCTTTTTCAAGCCCGGCTAGAACCTTGAGAATCGTCATTCTGAACTCTAGATCTGACATATTACCAATATCTGTATTGATTAGGTCCCTAGCCTTTGGTACTGCCTCTTGTTCTTTTTTTTGTGGTGAATTTTCCCGCCTTGTCATTTTGTCCAGATAAGAGCAGATGAAGGAGCAAGTAAAATACTAAAAGGGTGGCAACAACCCCAGGAAAATATGCTTTAGCCAAATCAGAAGAGATCCCAAATCGTGAGGGGGAGAAAGGGGATAAAAAGAGG
>NW_019154196.1:852130-860725 GCF_002288905.1 Enhydra lutris kenyoni
AAAAAAAATTGAAAAAGAAAAAAAATTAAATTAACTGCAAGGCTAAAGAATCATGGGGAGAAAGCCATGAGTTCCGTGCTTTGCTTTCTCCTCCTTTGGAATTACGCTGCTCTCCTTGGTATTGAAACTGCACTCCTTGGTAGGTGAACTTGGTCCTGGCTGGGCTTCTTGTTGATCTTCTGGGGGAGGGGCCTGTTGTAGTGATTCTCAAGTGTCTTTGCCCCGGGCGGAGTTGCACCGCCCTTACCTGGGGCCGGGCTGAGTAATCCGCTCGGGTTTGCTTTCGGGAGCTTTTGTTCCCTGAGCGCTTTCCGTAGAGTTCCGGAGGGCGGGAATGAAGATGGCGGCCTCCCGGTCTCCGGCCCGGAGGAACCGAGAGCCCGGGGCCCCACTCCTCAGTGCGCCCTCAGAGAACAGCACCGATTTACTCCCGTCACCCTGCCTCCGGCCGCGCTCCGAGCTGACCGAGCCTGCAACCGGTTCAAGGTATCCCCGAGCTTAGAGCTTACTCCTCGGCTCTGTCTCTGTAGCCGGCTTCCCTTTTCTAATACATGTAAGCTCTGCGACACTCAGACACCCCTGATCCTTCTGTGACCCTGCGGGACCTGAGGCCACGCTGACCCTGCGTGGGCTTCACCCTGGTTAAGCCTCTGGAGCGATGTCCCTCAGCGGAACAGATTTTTAAAAGTCCCGATTTTGTGCTCCGTTGCTCCGCCGCTTGCCGGGAGCCGGCCCCTCCTCCTGCGGTGTATCTTCCCGTCGCTTTGGATTCACTTCTCCGCCCGTCCTACCTTTCAGAAAGTGGTTGATTTTCTGTTTCTAGAGTTGCTGTTCTTCTTCTCTTCGATCTCCCGTTGGATTTGTAGGTGTTTGCAATCTTTAGATAAGCTATCTAGCTGATCTCCCACTACCTGAAGTAGTCTCAGCCTGCTACTTCTCCGCCATCTTGACTCCTCTCCGAGCTTCCATTTTTTTATTGCACCTCATTAATAGCTTTTTTTATTTCAACTTGGTTAGATTTTAGTTCTTTTATTTTTCCAGAAAGGGCTTTTATTTCTCCAGACAGCATTTCTCTAATATCTTCCATGTCTTTTTCAAGCCCAGCTAGCACCTTGAGAATCATCATTCTGAACCATAGATCTGACATATGACCAATGCCTATTGATTAGGTCCCTAGCCTTCGTTACTGCATCTTGTACTTTTTTTTTTTTTGTGGTGAGTTTTTCTGCCTTATCATTTTACCCAGATAAGAATATATGAAAGAAAGAATAAAATACTAAAAGGGTGGCAAAGACCCCAGAAAAATGTGAATTAACCAAATCAGAAAGACCCCAAATGGTGGGGGGAAGAAAGGAGGTAAACTTTTCAAAAATAATAATAATAATAATTTTTTAAAAAAAGAAAAGAAAAATAAAATATAGATATCAGAGTGGTGAATAGAACAGAGCCACCCACTTAATTTTGAGAGTACTTTGGTCTCTTAGAAGAAACTACCTCCCAAAATTTTAAAGAAAGGAAATCTTTACACACACACACACACACACACACACACACACATAAATAAGGGTAAACACGATGAAGGGATGGAATATGACTGTAAAGATGAAAATTTAAAAAAAAATCTAAATAAGAAGTTGATAAGATAAGTTTGTTAGGAAAAGAAAGAAAAAGAAAGTGGATAGAATTTGCTCAGGCTGGAGACTAGAACAAAGTCCTGTGTTAGATTTGGGATATATTTTGATCTATTAGAAGAAGTTGTATCCCAAAATTTTTTAGAAGAGAAAAACCCTATGTGTATAGAAAAATTAAAGTTAGATACAATGAAGGATAAAATATGACTATAATAATTAAGGTTCAAAGAAAATTTTTTAAACATTTTTTTATTTATTTTCAGCATAATAGTATTCATTGTTTTTGCAACACACCCAGTGCTCCATGCAATCCGTGCCCTCTCTAATACCCACCACCTGGTTCCTCCAACCTCCCACCCCCCCCACCTCTTCAAACCCTTCAGATTGTTTTTCAGAGTCCATAGTCTCTCATGGCTCACCTCCCCTTCCAATTTCCCCCAACTCCCTTCTCCTAACTCCCCATTTCCTCCATGCTATTTGTTATGCTCCACAAATAAGTGAAACCATATGATAATTGACTCTCTCTGCTTGACTTATTTCACTCAGCATAATCTCTTCCAGTCCCGTCCATGTTGCTACAAAAGTTGGCTATTCATCCTTTCTGATGGAGGCATAATACTCCATAGTGTATATGGACCACATCATCCTTACCCATTCGTCCATTGAAGGGCATCTTGGTTCTTTCCACAGTTTGGCAACCATGGCCATTGCTGCTATAAACATTGGGTACAGATGGCCCTTCTTTTCACTACATCTGTATTTTTGGGGTAAATACCCAGTAGTGCAATGGTAGGGTCATAAGGAAGTTCTATGTTTAATTTCTTGAGGAATCTCCATGCTGTTCTCCAAAAAATTTTTTATGAAAGGTATTGTTAAGATAAACTAGTTAAAAATGTTAAAAGAGGAAAGAGTAAAAGTTAAAAAATAGAATAAGAAAAAAAATTTAAATTAATTAACTTTGCAAGACTGAAAAATCATGGAATCATGGAAAGAATCATGGAGAACCATGAATTCCCATGCTTTGCTTTCTCCTCCTCTGGAATTCCACTGTTCTCCTTGATAAGTGAACTTGGCCTTGGCTGGATTTCTTACTGATCTTCTTGGAGAGGGGCCTGTTGTAGTGATTCTCAAGTGTCTTTGCCAGAGGCAGAATTTTACTGCCCTTGCCAGGGGCCTGGCTAAGTAATCTGCTCAGGTTCACTTTCAGAAGCTGTTGTTCTCTGATCACTTTCTGTAGAGTTCTGGAGGACGGTAATGAAAATGGCAGCCTCCTAGTCTCCAGCCCGGAGGAGCAGAGAGCTCAAGCCCCACCTCTCAGTGCGCCCTGGGAGAAAAGTGCTCAAACATTCCCATCTCCCTGGCCTCTGGCTGCATGCCTAGCTCGCCCAGCCTGTGACTGAGCATCTCTCTCTCTGGCATACAGCCCCTCCTGCAGTCTCCAAACCCAGCAGATCACTGCTACTCTTCCAGGGAGGTCTCCCCAGATCTGCCACTTGAGCAGTGGTCTGACTGTGCCACAGATCACATTTTAAAGTAACCCTGTGCTGAGAGCTCATTCCTTGATTCATCTCCGTAGCTAGCTTCCCTGCTCTAATACCTGCGAGCTCTGTGATACTCAGACACCCCCTATCCTTCAGTGACCCCACGGGACATGAGACCACAGTGGAGCAGACTTTTAAAAGTTCAGATTTTGTGCTCCATTGCTCCACTTCTTGCCCAGAGCTGGCTCCTCCCCCTGCGGTCTATCTTCCCATTGCTTTGGATTCACTTCTCTGCCGGTCCTAACTTTCAGAAAGTGGTTGGTTTTCTGTTTCTAGAATTGCTGCTCTTCTTCTCTTTGATCTCCTATTGGATTTGTAGGTGTTCAGAATGGTTTGACAAACTATCTAGCAGGAGTGCTACCTGATGTCATCTAGCCTGCTGCTCCTCCACCATCTTGACTCCTCCTCTGGTAATGTTTTCTTGACTATGACACTAACCTAACAAGAAACAAAAGAAAATAAAATAGGTAAATTGGTCTAAATAAATTTTAAAATTTTGTGTTTGTTTAAGGACAGTCACAAAATGGGAGAAAATATAAGCAAATCATATATCTGATAAAGGATTAAAATCTAAAATATATAAGGAACTCCTAAAACTCCACAACAACTACAAAATAAATAAATATAATAACCCAATTAAAACAAAAGCTTAAACATTCCTCCAAAGAATATATAAAAATGGTCAATAAACATACAAAAAGAGACTTAACATTACTAGCCTTAGTAAAATGCACAGTGTTACCACAATTAGATATTGTTTTGTACTCATTTGGAATGAAAAAAAAATAGAGAATAAATGTTGGCAAAAATGTGGAAAAATTGGAAAGCTTGTGCTTTGCTAGTGGGAATATAAAATGTTCATTTCTGATATAGGGCACAACATGGATGAAAATCGAAAACATTATGCTAAGCAATAGAAGTATAAAAAATATGGCATGATTCAATTCTTATGTGGTACCTAGAATAGGCATATTTACAGGCACAGAAACTAGACTGGACATTAACAGAGTCTTGGAGCAAGAGAATGATGAGTTACTGCTTAATGGATATAGAAATTTTATTTGTGGGGCACTTGGGTGGCTCAGTGGGTTAAAGCCTCTGCCTTTGGCTCAGGTCATGATCCCAGGGGCCTGGGATTGAGCCCCACATCAGGCTCTCTGCCTGGCGGGGAGCCTGCTTCCTCCTCTCTCTCTGACTGCCTCTTTGCCTACTTGTGATCTCTGTCAAATAAATAAATAAAATATTTAAAAAAAAAAGAAATTTTATTTGGGATGGTAAAAAAGTTCTTAACGATGGTTGTGATAATTACACAACACAATTATCATAATAAAAATGTTTTAAATTATTTATTTAATAACATGAAGAGCATTTAAGCACAAACTCGTGGATTATTAATCAAAAGTAATTATTATGAGTTACTACGTATCCATATAAAGTATTTTGCTATTAGAAAAATAATAATAAAATATATTTATAACATTTCATAATTTGAAAATACATTTAGTGAAAATAACAAATCAGGGTTTTACAATTCATTTAGAGAAGTGATTGGATATCATATATTGATATGAACTCATTGAGTGACCATAAAAATACTGATATAACTTTATATATATATACACATATGACTATATATATACATATATACACAACAATATATCAGCAATACATTTTTGAGAAAAAAAGTATCTCTACTTATCTATCTGACACAAAATACTGATATGTAAGTACATAAGATAAAACTCATAATGTTGGGGCGCCTGGGTGGCTCAGTGGGTTAAAGCCTCTGCCTTCCACTCAGGTCATGATCCCACGGTCCTGGGGTCGAGCCCTGAATCGGGCTTTCTGCTCGGCGGGGGGCCTGCTTCCTCCTCTCTCTCTGCCTGCTTCTCTGCCTACTTGTGATCTCCATCTGTCAAATAAATAAATAAAATCTTTAAAAAAAACTCATAATATTATCAATTCCAAAAGTATTTAAGACAGGTCACTGTACAAGAGGAACTGAAATACCCTAAAATTTTACAGTGTGCATATGAAACACATCTTGCATACCACATACCACTGAAATTTCTACAGACCACACCTGTTTCTTCTCCTATCATTGCTGCAGCAACTGTTTTCTTCTTAGTCACCTACCTTCAAGCAGGTGCACTGGATGGGCCCTCATCTTTACCAGATATCCTTTCCTGCTCTTTATCAAGAAGGAGCTACTAGGGTAGATTTTCTCAGTTTGTGTGGACATAGCCTGAAGGGAAACATCATAAGGAACCTAATGAATGCCATTCCCTTTCTTGCTTTTGAAGCAAAGTGCTAAAATACATCTGACATGATTTCTCCAGGGTCCTTGTAAGGAACTTCCATACAGCCCTGGTGACTGCAATCACAACATATTATCTTGTCAGAGACGCTTTTTTTTCCCGTTTTAACCTACACTCCTTCCTGGTCTTCTGTTTGGTTTCCTGGATCACATTTCCAGGAAAATAATTGCAATTCAGTATTTATTTTCTAAGATAACTTTTTTCTGGGAAGCTCAGGCTAAACCATGTCATGTACAAAAGTAATTTAATAAAAGTTATTAATATTGAACCTTAATATTTAACAAGGAGGAGACACTGAGAGAAACTTTTCTAAAGTATCAAAATAATATATTTTTTTAAATCCGCACATGGACATGCTAGAAGAATTATATTATTTTTTTCTCTTTTTTCTATAGAAAATGACTTTGTCTTATAAAGTTCAATTACAGAATATGAAGCTCAAATTTTTGGAAAAAACTGAGAGTGGTGTGTTAAGAAGTTAAATGATAACAAGATTAAGTTAGTGTTTTTCTGGATTTCTTTTGGATATTTATCTGCATTTTAAATGTGAAATCAGAAGGGATTGCTTTTCTTATCTGAAGAAAATGTTTATATGTATCTAGTTATATAACAGTGATTTTGTAAACTTTTTCTTAAGAAAGATTCCCCAAGTTACATAAACCTTAGGATCAGAAAACTTAAAAGTCAACCTTCATTTATGCACACATCAAGGAGAAGGAAATGTGAGTTGTATGAAAAGAGACAAGAGGGAGATAGAAGCACCACAAAGCCCTATGACCCAGGATTGTTTTTCCACCTAGACTGAGCACTTGTCAAAATATTTGGAAATAGATGAAAAATTAGTTTATTGCTCTTCAGATAACTCAAAGATTTCACTTTTTTATTCATTTTCATTGTTTTAATGTATTTTTTATTTTTTTCATTTTTTATTATGTTCAGTTAGCCAACAAATGGTTCATCATTAGTTTTTGATATGTGTTCAATGATTCATCAGTTGCATATAATACCCAGTGCTCATCACAACATATATTTCACACTTTCAAGTGGTGAAAGTTTTGTTACAACTCCTTACAACTCATTAGAAGTTTAAAAAAATGCAAAATCATTACACATTAAGTCGATATTTTAGTAACAGTGTGCACAAAAATGTATACTACAATACTTCCCTAGGAGGGTTTTTCCAAAACCCTTGAAGACAGAGAAACATAAGTATGGGAAATGTTAGAAGGGAAAGAAACTTCCAAAATAATTCCATGAAAAAAGTGAAATAATTGTCATAATAATTAATTTTAGTGTAGTGTCTCACAACCTGATTTATATGGGGACAGTTTAATTATTGTAATTCTTGGTAAATTGAAAGAGTACATTTTCAAGAATTTTAAAAAAGGTGAATGAGATTATCACATCTATATTAACTGTATAATTGTAGGCTAGGGACAACGTGCCACAGGGACTGTTATTCTGATGTCAATTATTCTTCCAAATCAAAGTATTGGTCTACACTGATGATTCAAGCTCTCTTATTTAAGCTCCATAATCTCTTTGTTTTTAGGAGCCTACATAATGCAGCTAGTGCCAATTCTCCTTGCCCATCTTTATTAAGCATTTAAGGACTCAGGCTTATCCATCTCTAGGTCCTCAATCTATTTGCCTATTCTTTCCTGTTTTAAAGCCTCTCACACTGGTTAGAGACAGACCCTTATCTTTATGTAAACAAAATGTAATTCCATGGCCAAGCCACAGAACTATTTCATTCTTTGAATCTATAACCACTCCCTGCCTTCACTTCATTGTTTCTGCTTCTTTCCTGTCCTATTTGCTTTCCTTTCCTTTCCACATTCTCAGTTTGAAAGATCTGATTCATGCCTCTTAGTTACCCACATTAACAGAAAAAAAAAAATGATAAGGAATTTCATTTGTTTTTTACAGTTCTCTAAGATTTTTCTCTAGACAGTAGATATTTAACCTTCAATGTAGACCATCTGATTTAGGGGAAGCTACTGTGTCAGGTAAGTAACTTTGAGGACTTTCTTGTCAATCAATTGTGAGATGTTTGAAATATTTGATTCTGACTTAGATTTTGGAGCGCTAGTTCAAACCAGATGTATATTAAGGAATATTAATCCTCAGCATTCAAATTATGGATATTATGGATCAGTGTTAGTCACGTAAATTTTATAACCTCTGATTTCATTTGTTTTCTTAATTGATATGATAAATTCAATTTTCTATTGTATATCAGAATGTTGGTGATTTTTCTGACCAGAAAATTTCTTTATGGATTTATTTCAATGTAAATATTCAACAAAGCTTTTGCTATTAAAAAAGTATATTCATTTATATAATTTTGAAGTGTTTTTAGGGGCAGGAATTTATCTAATTTGTTTATAGTATTTCTTCTCCTCAGGTGATTAATCTATTTCTTTAAAGATGATTTAGCTAGGGAGACCCTACATATCCTGCTCAAAAAAACTGCTCCACCACATTCTTACTTTATACTTACAAATTGTAGAAAGCAGGTAAGACAAGAAATATGAACAGCTTGCCAGATATCCAGAAGTTCATAACTGGTGGAAATAGAATGTGAAATCTGGTTTCTGATTCCAAATATTGTTTAATGTTCACATCATTACTTCCAAAATTCTAAGGAAAATAGCTTTTAAAGGTGGAAATAGGGGAAGCCCTCAGTGTAGCTATTCTTGAGATTTAGCTGAAAAGGTTATCATGCCTTTCGTCTGTTTTGAGAATGAATACTTGGATCTCTGATTTTGTCGATATTTTTTTAACCCTTCTGAATAAAAATTTTCCAAATTATTCTAATTATTTTTAGTTTTTATTTAAATACCAGTTACTTAATATTAGTGTAATATTAGTTTCAGATGTACAATTTAGTGATTCAACACTTATATATAGTCTCCAATATTCATCATAACAAGTGTACCCCCTTAATCTCCATCACTTATTTAGAAAAGCTTTTATTCCCAAATTAGAAGTGAGGCTTTATAAGAAAAGCCTGCTGGGGATGAAACATAATGGGCTAGATTAAACATAGGATTAAAGGACATATATATATATATATATATATATATATATATATATATATAT
>NW_019154196.1:860825-936667 GCF_002288905.1 Enhydra lutris kenyoni
CCATTTATGTGTGTGTGTGTGTGTGTGTGTGTGTGTGTGTGTGTGTGTGTAGTAAGACCTGTTTATCCAGGTCACTTCCCATTTATGCCAGTTATCCTATATCCTGTCTTATCCTTTTAGCACTCTCAAACATATGAAAATGAAATTCCAAAATTATATTCATTTTTTTCCAGATTTCTTACTATTCAAAGAAAGTCCCATTAAAACAAATGTTAGAGAACCATGTCCCAAGGGTGTTCCATTGTTGTTCTTTTAGCACCACTAGTAACCAACTTTGTGTATCAATGTGATGATGGATTTCAAAAGCCTTATAAGGCATATTCCATGGTGTCTCCCATAAAATTAACCATAATATTATGCACTGTAAGCAAACCTAGATGTAATGTGGATGTCAACCAATTAATGAAAAAGTAAGTGCATATTACCTCATTCAATCATAATGATATTCTGTGTAAATACTGCACATTTACATAGAAAATTTACACTTTTATGTGTAAATATATAAACAAAATTGAAAGTATATAAGATGAAAAAATGAATAGACATATAAATAGTTATTATCTAGGGACATGGAGTATACCAGCTAACTCTTTTCCATTTTCTTATTTTCCCAGTATTCTTTAATGTTGTTTTATTGCTTTATAATTTTTAAAATTCAGGTCATGAGTCAACACTGACAGAGTGAGAGTAAGACGCTTTTAAGATCTGAACAGTCACAGAGTTCCTGAAATCACCCTTTCGCTCTGTGTGGAATGCTGAGGGTTCTCTAGGGCCTTATTAGTGGCTTTCAGCACAAGGAATACTCATGGTCAGGGCGGGGGACACCTGTGCCCCAAAAGGGAGAATTTTGGGCCCATTGATCTCTCTTGGGCTTTAATATACCCGTTGGACCAATACTAGTCACTGTTTTGGTCTCTATTAGCCATCTACCAACCTCTGAATTTATAGTAAAATAATGAGCAGAGCCCTCTAAGGAGCTTGTTCTTATTGAACTTCTGATGGGTAGGGCTGACTGGGCATTTCCTTCTCTTTCCATCTTCTGGATTGCCTTCAAATATTTGTTTTTAATTTCCCCCAAGTATTTTAATAGTGTGGAAACAAAAATAAAGACAGAAACAGAACAAGGACTCACATTAGGAAACAGTTGGTGAAAGCCTTGATGTAAAGCTAGCAATATCTCAAGTATAAGAAAGCAAAAATCTGTAAGGATATAATGTTTGCCTCATTAAGAAAAGTCTAGCCAAGATGGGGTGCCTGGGTGGCTCAGTCATTAGGTGTCTGTCTTTGGCTCAGGTCATGATCCCAGGGTCCCTGGGGACCCTGTTCAGTCAGAGAGTCCCTGCTTGTTTTTTGATGTGTACATCAAAAATGTAAAAAGAAACAAGTTAAATTAAATTTTAGTCTATGCTATTTAACTGAATATATCCAAAGTATTGTTATTTCAGTACATAACCAGTAAAAAATATTAATGAGATACATTGCACCTCATTTTTTTAAACATGAGTCTTAAATTCTTAATGTAATTTGTGCTCTCAAAACATCTCCATTCAGAACACCTATGCTGCAAGTCCTCAATAGCCTCATGCAGCTTGTGACTACTATACTGGACAGGGAAGATCTGTAGGCCACAAACAGAAATTGTCCAAACAGCCTACCTGTTCATAACTGTAGTAAACTGTTTTTTAACTGAAATAACTATACACACAAATTAAACTTCAGGTTTGAACAGAAGAGTCCCTCTTTGAGAAACAATGATCTCTAGTATTATTGAAAACAGTTACAGGTTTATTTCCTTCATTTTTCTATTAAGAAGTTTTTCAGTACTTATTGTTACCATTTCACTAATCATGTTAATGATTTGTGGGGTATTAATCAGTAGTTTTCTGCCAAAAGAAAGAATATGAACAACAGTTGACCCTAAACATTTTCATCTTGATTATCTCTTTTCTAATAATTCTTATATTGTTTCTCAGAGCATTTTTTAAAAAATTCAACATAGAATCATTATTTGTAAATATCCAAGCCCTACTACATATCAGCTAAGAACCCTACATAAAACAATGTACAAATGTGTCAAAAGTTGTATAGTGTTTATAGCAGCATTATTTACAATAACCAAATTATGGAAACAGTCCAAAAATCTATCCATAAATGAAGGAACACACAATGGAATAGTATTCAGCCATTAAAAAGAATGAAATCTTGTCAATTGCAATGACATGGATGGGGCTACAGAGTATAATAACTCATTCAGAGAAAGACTAATACAGTATCATTTCACTCATATGTGGAATTTAAAGAAAAAAATGAGCAAAGAAAAAAAAAGAAAGCAAAGGAAAAAAAGAAAGGAGAAGGGGAGACAAACCTAGAAACAGATTCTTAACTATAGAGAACTGATGGTTACCAAAGGGGAGGTTGGTGAGGGATGGGTTAAATAGATGAGATGGATTAAGGAGTGCACTTGTGACAAGCACCAGGTGATGAATGGAATTGTTGAATTACTACATTGTACACCTGAAAGTAATATAACACTGTATGATCACTAAGTTGGAATTAGAATTTTAAAAAAGAGCCATATAAATAAAATTGGTTACTCTTTCATAGGCAAAATGTTGTCTTTTTATCAATGGTTTTCAAAAATAATTAGATCCTAATGTAGGGAGAGAAGTATAAAGTGGGGACTTTGTTTCTTCTTTACCCACTGCTCTATTCCTATTAAATCAGACAAGTTCTAATTTTTCTCTTTTATGTGTATTTTCCACACTGTAAGATTGTTTTAGCAAAAATAAAGACAAAAGCACTTTTTCTTAAATAAACAAAAGAACAAGTGAATGAATAATTAAATATTCTTGAGCAAATAACATAAAATTGTTTCACCATTAACTCTGAATTTAAGAGTAATAGCAAAACAAGTATATCATCCTTCAGTGAGTGATTGTATGGTGTGGCATACAAAATTCTTCTAAGGATGTTCTTCCAGTAAGCTGATATTTTTGAGATTCATGAATGAGGTGGGTCTTCCTTAGGACCCAAATGTAAAGACTATTTTCTCAAAGCAACCTATAACCCCAGGAAACATTGGATAAAGAGGTAAATTACATGGTGAGATGTGACTGATTTGTTTTGATTTTGTCCATGGCTGCATTAGAATGTTTTAAACTAAACCAACTATTTATCTCTGTGTCCAACTTCCCCTCTCATACCCATGTCTTTTTAGTGTAACCTACAGAGCTATGGAGTGGGGCAATTATTCCATGTATGCCGACTAAGTTCTCCTGGGCTTATTCAGCAATACCCGTTTTCCCTGGCTTTTCTTTGCCCTCATCCTTTTGGTCTTTGTCATCTCCATAGCCAGCAACACCATCATGATCATTCTCATCCATATGGACTCCCGCCTCCACACTCCCATGTACTACTTGCTCAGCCAGCTCTCCCTCATGGATATCTTGTACATTTCTACCATTGTGCCAAAGATGCTGGTTGACCAGATGATGGGCCAGAGGGCCATATCCTTTGCAGGATGCACTTCCCAGCACTTCCTTTACTTGACCTTGGCAGGGGCTGAGTTTTTCCTCCTAGGACTAATGTCCTATGACCGCTATGTAGCCATCTGCAGCCCATTGCGCTATCCTGTCCTCATGAGCCGAAAGGTCTGCTTGTTGATTGTGGTGGCAGCCTGGCTGGGAGGGTCCATAGATGGCTTCCTGCTCACTCCAGTGACAATGCAGTTCCCTTTCTGTGCCTCTCGAGAAATCAACCACTTCTTCTGTGAGGTCCCTGACCTTCTGAAGCTCTCCTGTACTGACACATCAACCTATGAGACAGCCATGTATGTCTGCTGCATGATGATGCTCCTCATCCCTTTCTCTGTCATCTCAGCCTCTTATACAAGGATTCTCATCACTGTTTATAGGATGAGTGAAGCAGAGGGAAGGCGAAAGGCAGTGGCCACTTGCTCTTCACACATGGTGGTGGTCAGCCTCTTCTATGGTGCTGCCATGTACACCTATGTGCTGCCTCATTCTTACCATACCCCTGAGAAGGACAAAGCTGTGTCTGCCTTCTATACCATCCTCACTCCCTTGCTCAACCCACTCATCTATAGCCTCAGGAACAAAGATGTTACAGGAGCTCTAAAGAAAGCTCTGGGCAGGTGTTTGTCCTCAGGAAGTGTATCTACCTTTTAAAGAAATTACATTTGCCTCTTGAGATTTGAAGAAAAGAATACAAAACTTTATCATTACCTTTGGATTTGCTTATTGGAAACAACAAGTCATTCACATGCCAGGAAGCAAATGTGGGGGTATTCTTGGGATTTGGAAAGCAGACTGTGGGATTTTGAGAACTTGGTCATTTTTGAGAAGTATAAGGGTTCTGAACAGTGTATGGGTTGAGATGGAGTGGGAATAAAGTTGGGTTTTCATTAGTCACCTATCTGCTTTCCACAAAGCATGCATGCCTTTGGAAACATGCAGTTGTCCTTTTCTTGCAAAGGTCAGTTGTGGCAAAGGAAATGCTTATCTTCAGCTATTCCTCTGACTTTTCAGCTATTCTGATTTTTCTGCCACCACTAATTGCTCTTTAAGACACTTAACAAATTGACCACTTCAAAGAAATCAACTGTCCAATATTGTCTTGATTGTACTTCAAATGTTATTTTAATCTCTACCAATGATGTTTTTACTATTCCATATTTAATTCAATCAAGCCAAAATTGGCATTATTATTTGTTGAAAAAATGGTTTGACTCAATGTAATTAATTTTCTCAACTGAATCTCATCAAAATGGCTCAAAAACACAATGGAAAAAAAATAAAAATTAAAAAAAAAACACAATGGAACAAATCAAATTTGGGAGAAGGCCAGCAACTTTATTTTTCTGCCCTTAAAGTTTTATTAAAATCATCCAAGAATGATGAACTAGATGTTAAAAAATTGTGGTTTTGAGGCATTGGTAAGCATGGATTGCTCCTACATTTTCTATCCCTTCTTACCTCAAACTCTTAATCATATCATTTAAAAGGAACAACTAGGGCAATTTGAAATAACATCTCTCTCACTGTAAGAGAGAGAAATATTAGGCCTAATATTTTATTTTTAACAATTCTTATGCAAAAGAATGGGACTCTTTTAACAGCTAAAGGTTGATTTATTCTTTTGGAAATTAACATACTTATTCAAATATTATTACTCAATTTTTGTATTCTAATATTTTTTTAATTTAGCCTAATTTGTTTAATTATTTTAGTAATTGTATATTAGCCAGTATTCTTCTGAGGTAGAGAAAATTATTTGAATCTCCTCTTTTCCTTTATTTTCCTTACTTGACAAAACTCATTCTATTTCAGGTTCTCTGCCTTTCCAACTTCCTGCTTTCATATCTTAAGGTTTACTTATCTTATATTTCATTATCTATGGAGAAAATATTTGCAACACAAAGAACAAGTTGTGATTATATAAAACCTCATTTTAAAAATTTGTAAGTATTAGGATGGTTTAAATGTGCATAGGCAAGTCCACTAGGAGTTCACATATGTTTCCAAAAATTTGATGCTTTTCTACTCTGAAAAAGAAACATTATAGAACTTTCATAGACACATTTTTCTATCTTGTGTCTATGAAAGTTCTATAATGTTTCTTTTTGGGTGGTGGTATTATTTCTTTCTTTTTTTTAAACTTTTGTTGACTAGTTCTTTTATTTATTTTTTTTATTGTGTTGTTAGTCAACATACAATGCATAATTAGCTTTTGATATAGTGTTCCAAGATTCATTGTTTACATATAACACCCAGTGCTCCATGCGATAGGTGCCCTCCTTAACACCCACCACCAGATATTGTTTCTTATCCCTAAATGTGGGTATCTGTCCTAAAGTTTCATTAAGAACACTCAAATTGGAACCAGACGTTGTAGTTAGCCTTTTAGATTTTGCCGCTATATTTTGATATCCCAGGATTCCTCAACCCAGTCCTTCACTCCCTTTGAACTTTATTTTCTAACACCTGTGTCATGGAAAGAATGACTTAGAATAGGAATAGTCAGTTTGGGCCATTTTCTGATTTGGAAATAGTTTTATAAGTGGATCCCTGTGGGACAGAAATAGATTAGGAAAATTATATTCTCATTACAGACAAACTTTGCCATTGTAACTCTTGTAAAATTCTAACTATAGATATGTTTACTATGTAAAAATAAACAAATTAATTTCTTGAACCCCTATTTCTGAATTATTAAATTAGGATATTCTAACCTATTCCTTACTTCAACAATACTTCTAAGAGAATATGAGATTACTGGTGCAAAGCAATTTTAGCTTTGGAAGGTGCTATATACCACGATGTATTATTATAATTAACTCATTATTATCAAGCAGGAATAGTGAAACCTGCTTCCCTCATCCTCTTCTATTCCAGTTTTGTCTCGACATTGCAATTAAAATCATTTATTGCAGAGATGAGGTTACAGAGATGATTAATGCCTTCTAATTCCAACATAAGGCCTTTAATAAAACATACAGAAAATGTTTTAAGGACTGCTGTTAATCTGACTGCCCATTACACATACTTCTGATAGAATAAGTCATTGTCTCTAGAATATCTTGAGGGGCTGAGTGTCATAAGCTCCCTTCACATTGATTTTCACCTAACCTCAGAAACTGAAGAACATAGGCAAAAACTCAATATGAAGATAATTTCTTGTTGGGAAGAAGCTACTCAACAAACCTGACTCCAAACTTTCCCAACCCAGTGAATCAAAAATGGCTGCATGCTTCGAGGCATATCTCTCCTGTATGTTCACATTTTTTTTTTTGTTTAGTTTTGGCCATATAGTTGACATGCAAATAATATAAATTGAAAGAATGAAATAAATGTCAAATGTTCTATAACACAGTTCCTTTCAGCATCAGTCACTTTTCTCCTTTACAGACTAATATGAGCAAATTCAAGGCATAGTTGTCATTAGAGGGCTCTGCCATTCTCCAATTTAGGCCTTTTCCCCTCACTCTTTCTTATATCCTTCTTCTCTTCCCTGATTCATATACCTCTCTCTTCCATCCCTGACTAATATGTCCTACCTCCTTTATTTCTCTTTTTTTAGTGTTTATTTAATTTCCACTTAAATTATTTAAATTCTATGTAGTTAACATTCAGTGTAATATTAGTTTCAGATGTACATTTAAGTGATTCAACATTTATATACAACCCTCCAATGCTCATCAGAAGTGCACTCCTTAATTCCTATCACCTATTTAACCCATCATCCCACTTCCCTCCCCTCTGGTAACTATCTGCTCTCTATAATTAAGAATCTGTTTCTTGGATTGCCTCTCTCTCTTTTTCCCCTATGATTCTTTGATTTCTTTTTTCTTAATTCCACCTGTGAGTGAAATCATACTGTATTTGTCTTTCTTTTATTTTGCTTAGCATAACACTCTCTAGCTCCATCCATGTCATTGCAAATGACAAGATTTCATTCTTTTTATGGCTAAGTAATATTCCATACACGCACCACATCTTCTTTATCCATTCATCAGACAACAGGCATTTGGGATCTTTCCATAATTTAGCTGTTGTAGATAATGCTACTATAAACATCTCAGTGGATGTATCCCTTCTAATTAGTAGTTTTGTTTTCTTTGGGTAACTACCTAGAAGAGCAATTGCTAATTGTAAGGTGGTTCTGTTTCTAACTTTTTGAGGAACCTCCATACAGTTTTCCAGAAGTAACTCTGAGACATTTCTTTTTATGTGCAGTCAGCCAACATATAGTACATCATTAGTTATTAATGTAGTGTTCAGTGGTTCATTAGTTGCATATAATACTCAGTGCCCATCACAAGCCCTACCTTTTAGCCTTTTTTCACTTTTCTTTCTCTCACTCTTGCTCTTGCACTTTGTCCATTTCTACCTTTTCTACTGTTTTGACTATACTCCAGCACCCACTGCTGAGATGATACTGCATCCATAATGATGGATGGGGTTTCAATTAGCTTAGATTAGCAGAGAAAGAAATTTTATGGTCTTTCAAAGTGGGCTTCTAAAGTGTATTGGCAATGATGTCAAGGTGAAAGGTGATATAGCTAATGTAGAGAAATTTGTAATGGAAATGTATTTAATATACAGAGACTTGGCTAGATGCACTTACTTGTAACAGAGGTTTATAAAAAGAAAACATATGCAAATCTATATCTTTTCTTTTTACAGTATGCTCAGTAGTCTTCTTTGGTTCTGATGTATCCATATAAATAAACTTTATCTAAAATAGATGAAAATCCCCCAACATTCCAGATTCTACTGTTCTATAGTAAGAGACAACTATAGAGAATTTTTTTCCCTACTCTGGGAGGAAACCTGATTCTCAACCTGTGACTGTGCATTTTCTCTGTCTTGGGTGTCAGATCCTTCATGAGTTGTCTGGTTAGGTTCTTCCATTTGCTTATGGTTTCTCTTTTGCTGTTTACATCAACACATTTTCCCTAAGAATGCAGACCTCAATTTTAGTGATTCCCAGTCTTGTTTTAAAGATATCCCAGAGTACCTTCAATAATCTCAGGAGAAATGCTCTGAATAAGATTGTCTTCACTTAGTTATTTTTATGAAATAAATATATCAAGTTGACTTTGATAATAGTTATAGGATTATTGTAGATGAAGTAAAAATCATGAAACAATAAGGGATAAAGCAAAATAAGAAAATATCATTGAAATATTGCATCATGGAACACTGGAACTTGAAGTAACCTTGCTGATGGTTGTGTCAAAACATTTTTTTAAGCTGGGGAAAAAAAAAACAGTTCTGAGAATGGAATTCTATGCCAAACTACACACAGGAAATGGTGGACCTTCAGCTGCAGACTCCCAAGTCCAGGAATCCTTAGCATTTCTTCTGATCCCTTTAATTTAATCATTTCTCAGGGGATATGGTTTAATTTTATAATTTCTTAGTCATTGCTAAAATCCAATATTCTACTAGCTGTGAAATTTTCCTTTCCAGTCCTCTGAGTGTCTTACTGCTTGATTCTTCCTTGTCTGAATCTCCATTTAGGAAAACTTTGATATGTGTCTTTGTCTTTCAGGGACTAGGACTGAGTAAAAATCTTAAGAAATTTAGAAAAAACATTCTAAAAAGTATATATTAATGTGATCTTATCATAATAAACAGAGTTTTATTCTAAGATAATTCACTGTAAATGCCAGGTAGCACTTTGTAATGGTGTGAATGAACAAAATTATTTGAACTGAAACCAAACACTGGAAATGCAAACATCCAGACTTTGGGAATTGCTGTCTTGGGATATAGAACAATGTTTATCTCTACCTTTATGCAAGACATATTACTGGGAAGGCCTGAAAGTGTGGAAGAGGAGGAGAAAGAGAGCTAAAAAAATGAGCCAGAAACATGAAAAATAATATTGAGAAGTCACAAAATATCTATCATTCATAAATAATTTGGACTTGTTTTTTTACATGATAACTAAGTTCAACACCAGGTGAAAAGTTGTGATGTCCACAGTCTGTACTACTTTTCTTAGCAAATTAAGTAATAATAATAAAAGCCTGACTTAATTGTTATATCAGCACTTTTCAATTATTCTCATCACATAGATATTAAAAAAAATGATAGTTGGAGCACTTGGGTGAGTCAGTCAGTTGTGTCCAGCTCTTGATTTTGGCTCAGATAATGATCATGGGGTCTTGAAATTGAGCGCCTCATTGGACTCCACAGTTAGTGGGGAGTTTGCTTGAGATTCTCTTTCTTCCTCTTCCCCTCCCCCTAGCTTGCATTTTTTCCTCTCTCTCAAATAAATAAATATAAATAAATAAATAAATAAATAAATAAATGCTAGTTATATGGCAAAATGGGGTAAGCTGAGGTGGCAGTTAGCAACCAGATTAACTCTCTGCTGGATGTAGTCAACTTGGGCACTACAGATCAATCCAGGACTGAGAGGGTCAATATGTCGTTGAAACCCATTGGAGGCTCTATAGTAAGTCACATCAGAGTGAAGGTAAGATTCTATTCAAATCAATTGCACATCTAATTAAGGAAATTTTATATTTATTGGAGAACTATAAAATATTTTTCAGTAATTAGTTTTTAAAAAGTATCCTAAGTGGCTGGAAACATATATGTGTTTTTATTTATAATGTACAGGGTGTAGGATTTAAGGTCTAGGTCTAATAAATTTGTGAGAATTAGAAGTCATATAAGGAATGCACCCATCACTAGATGTAGTGCGTAAGAAACATTCTATCATGATATTTAGTATCATTAGTATTGCTCTTATTTTAATGGTGGTACTTAAGTTGTTCCCCTCCCCAAACAAGAACACTTCCTATTTCCTCTCTAGAGAAATAAAATGCATTTCATTTTTAGAAAGTTCAATTTATCTTATGTTTAAAGCTATTTATGCAAAATAACTTTTAGAAAATTTATGGCCTCTGTTTTACCTTACCTCTTATTTATTTTTCTTTCCTTCCCCTTTTTACTTCCCTCTCTTCTTCTTCTCTTCTACTTTAGTACTTTCTTCTCTTCTACTTTATTTTCTTTTTGTCATGTCTCCTTTATTTCATACTGAATTTGAATTCTTTCTCCACTAATCACTTGATAAATAATTATGAAAACCACTTAATCTCTCTGTCAAATGCATATTTGTAATAAATTATATTCAAACAAAATAGGCAAGTGACACAGGAGAGGAATTTTTAGTTTCGTACAGTTTTTTTAGATATATTAAGTTTTAGTTTTAAATTTAGGTTGGTCTACTTTTACTCCTAGACCACTTTATTATTATTATTACTCTGGAATAATTCCAGGATTAGGTAAGTAGTTCAATTGTGAGATTTAAAGAAATAATTACAACCTTTTACTTGGGAAAAGAATGCACACTCCAGTAAGAGGGATGGGCTTCTGTTGACCTTCCCATAATGCACAAGGTAAATCTTATAAATTTAAATTAATTGACAGCCTGGGGATTCCTCCTGCAAGATGCTGAAATCCATTATTAATGAAAAATATTTTGAACTAGCCCCACCTCCATATCCAAGTAATTAAGGAGTCTGTTGTTCCACTGTTACCTTACTAAGTAAGGCTTGGACTCAGTTGCTCTGAGGTAGGATCTTAGATCTTCATGGAAACAAGATAGAACACTTCCCAGAGAGTGGCATGTATTCTTTAAGCATCACTCTGTGACTACTAGAAAGAAATTAGAAAGTATTAAAAATGACGAATTTATGCATTCACTTTTGGCAACCAGATTATTGGAAAAGGGATATTTAGTTTGAAATATAGGAAACTAAGGGAAATCTGGTATAGTTTGGAAAGACATGGATAGATTCACTGAAGAGGAAAATCACTTTTAAGAGCTGATTGGTTGAAAGAGAGCGCTTAGTACTCATTATGAGGAGTTTTCAGACATTATGGGGTAGGTGCAAAATATTAGTAACACAGGGGGAAGAATGGATTTCCCTCTGAATACTTTTAAGACAAGGATTATTCTCTTTATATATAGGTAGGTGTGGTTAAAGGTTTGGTGAATGTTTGGGAGAAAAGTGAGATATGTATGTTAAATATCAGCCAGGAACAACCACAAGAAGAGACAGAGACCAAGTTCAGTTTTTTAAAAAAGTGTATTTTAATTACAGTTCTTAGAGACAAAAAGCATGGCACAACACCAAGTGCCAAATGGGAAAAGTGAGGAGAAAGCATTAGGCCATAGCTTTTATTTGAGTTTCTGTGGATATATAAGGCAATATGAGGGAAACAGGTTAGGATTGGCTCATTCAGGTAATTTTGTTTGGCTCTACTGTGGTCTCTAGTTGCCTCATACCTAATTCTGAAAGATTAAGGCAGAGAAATATTTTATCTAGGGGTGTACATGCCAGATAGAGGAGGTCTGAGTCTGTATTGGTTAGTTTTCAAGTTAAAAACATGGCTCTAGGGATGCCTGGGTGGCTCAGTTGGTTGGGCAGCTGCCTTCGGCTCAGGTCAGGATCCCAGCGTCCTGGGATTGAGTCCCACATTGGGCTCCTTGCTCAGCAGGGAGCCTGCTTCTCCCTCTGCCTCTGCCTGTGCTCATTCTCTCTGACAAATAAATAAATAAAATCTTAAAAACAAACAAACAAACAAACAAACAAACAAAAACATGGCTCTATCTGAGCCCTTTGCTATTTCTCAAGATTTGGCTAGCCCTGGATGGGGCAGTCCTTCCATTTTAGAAGGGATACTAAGATGCCAAAACATTCTAATATGCAGAAAACTTAAAATATATATACATGTGTATACATACAGGGTATCAGAAAGTACTGTTTCAATACTTGTCTTTCTTGGACAACACTTCTTCCTGATAAAATGTTGCCTAATCTCACTTGGAATTCTCTTCTTACGAGAAGCTGTGAGGGTCACAAACCGCCTGAATTTCTATGGCTTCTCCCAGAACAATTCCAGGCCAGCTTCTATCAGCTGGCACCCTGCATAGAGTTCCTCCTACATCTCTTTACTTCTTCTCATATGGAAGACCATAAGAAGGATCAAGACCCCTTACAAAACTCAATTTTCCTTCTTTTAATGCAGAGATCCAAAGCTTCTGTTCTCAGTGTTTTCCACTTTTGGCTGGTTCTTCCCTAGGTTCCATGTATTAACTGAACAGTCTGTGGATCAGGATATTTTCTGACTCAAACATCAAAAAGGCCTGAGTCTGAGGTCATGCAGATAAAATGATGTTTTGTTTTGCTTTGTTTTGTTTTGTTTTTGTTTTTTATGGAAGAAAAAAATTCTCTAGTTTGGGAGGGAAGTGGAAAAAACCTGATAACTTTGAATAGAGGAAAATGATAGTAGAGGAAAGTTAGTTGATGGGGAATGATCTAGACTCTTATATGTGCAAATAAGCAAAGTAACACATTACTTTAAGCAAGAGTGTGAACACCGAAATCAAAATTAGATACAAACAGATGGTGTAAACAAAAGTTAATCATAAAATATTGTGTTCATAAAAAAAAATATTGTGTTCATGATGTATATATGGTCACTGCTTAATTTCCATTCCAAATATCTACAATATAATATAAATGTACATTTTGACCATTTGTCATATTAGTTTTTATATATTTAGTATATTTAGTATTTTATATAGTTGATTCATTGACAAAGTAAACATGTCCTAAACCGCTTAATGTGCTACTCTTTTAGCAGGTTCTGTTCCCTATACACATTCTTTCTCTCTCTATCTCTCATCAGAAACACACACACACACACACACACACACACACACACACACGCAACCTAAATCCATTTATTTTATTTTTATTTATTTATTTATTTATTTATTTTTAATTTTTCATTTCTCTTCAGCATAACAGTATTCATTGTTTATGCTCCAACCTAGTGCTCCATGCAATCCGTGCCCTCTCTCATACCCACCACCTGGTTCCTCCAACCTCCCACCCCCCACCCCTTCAAAACCCTCAGATTGGTTTTTAGAGTCCATAGTCTCTCATGGTTCACCTCCCCTTCCAATTTCCCTCAGCTCCCTTCTCTCCATCTCCCCTTGTCCTCCATGCTATTTGTTATGCTCCACAAATACGTGAAACAATATGATAATTGACTCTCTCTGCTTGACTTATTTCGCTCAGCATAATCTCTTCCAGTCCCATCCATGTTGCTACAAAAGTTGGGTATTCATCCTTTCTGATGGAGGCATAATACTCCATAGTGTATATGGACCACATCATCCTTAACCATTCATCCGTTGAAGGGCATCTTGATTCTTTAAACAGTTTGGCGACCGTGGCCAATGCTGCATTAAACATTGGGATTAGAGATGTCCCTTCTTTTCACTACATCTGTATCTTTGGGGTAAATACCCAGTAGTGCAAATGCAGGGTCCTAGGGAAGCTCTATTTTTAATTTCTTGAGGAATCTCCACACTATTCCCCAAAGTGGCTGCACCAACTTGCATTTCCACCAACAGTGTAAGAGGGTTCCCCTTTCTCCACATCCTCTTCAACAATGTTGTTTCCTGTCTTCCTAATTTTGGTCATTCTAAGTGGTGTAAGGTAATATCTCAATGTGGTTTTCATTTGAATCTCCCTGATGGCTAGTGATGAAGAACATTTTTTCATGTGTCTGATAGCCATTTCTAAGTCTTCATTGGAGAAGTGTCTCTTCATATCTTCTGCCCATTTTTTTCTTTTTTTAATTTATTTTCAGCGTAACAGTATTCATTGTTTTTGCACCACACCCAGTGCTGCATGCAATCCATGCCCTCTCCAATACCCACCACCTGGTTCCCCCAACCTCCCACCCTCCACCCCATCAAAACCCTCAGATTGTTTTTCAGAGTCCATAGTCTCTCATGGTTCACCTCCCCTTCAAATTTCCCTCAACTCCCTTCTCCTCTCCATCTCCCCTTGTCCTCCATGCTATTTGTTATACTCCACAAATAAGTGAAACCATATGATAATTGACTCTCTCTGCTTGACTTATTTCACTCAGCATAATCTCTTCCAGTCCCATCCATGTTGCTACAAAACTTGGGTATTCATCCTTTCTGATGGAGGCATAATACTCCGAAGTGTATAGGGACCACATCTTCCTTATCCATTCATCCGTTGAAGGGCATCTTGGTTCTTTCCACAGTTTGGCGACTGTGGCCATTGCTGCTAGAAACAATGGGGTACAGATGGCCCTTTTTTCACAACATCTGTATTCTTGGGGTAAATACCCAGTAGTGCAATTGCAGGGTCCTAGGGAAGTTCTACTTTTAATTTCTTGAGGAATCTCCACACAGTTCTCCAAAGTGGCTGCACCAACTTGCATTCCCACCAACAGTGTAAGAGGGTTCCCCTTTCTCCACATCCCCTCCAACACATGTTGTTTCCTGTCTTGCTAATTTGGGCCATTCTAACTGGTGTAAGGTGGTATCTCAATGTGGTTCTCATTTTAATCTCCCTGATAGCTAGTGATGAAGAACATTTTTTCATGTGTCTGATAGCCATTTGTATGTCTTTACTGGAGAAGTATCTGTTCATATCCTCTGCCCATTTTTTTTTAAGATTTTATTTATTTATTTGACAGACAGAGATCACAGGCAGGCAGAGAGGCAGGCAGAGAGAGGAATGGAAGCAGGCTCCCTGCTGAGCAGAGAGCCAGATGTGGGGCTCCATCCCAGGACCCTGGGATCATGACCCGAGCCGAAGGCAGAGGCTTTAACCCGCTGAGCCACCCAGGCGCCCCCCTCTGCCCATTTTTTGATATGATTGACTGTTTTGTGTGTGTTGAGTTTGAGGAGTTCTTTATGGATCCTGGATATCAACCTTTTTGTCTGTACTGTCATTTGCAAATATCTTCTCCCATTCCTTGGGTTGCCTCTTTGTTTTGTTGACTGTTTCCTTTGCTCTGCAAAAGCTTTTGATTTTGATGTAGTCCCAAATGTTTATTTTCGCTTTTGTTTCCTTTGCCTTTGGAGACATATCTTGAAAGAAGTTGCTGTGGCTGATATCGAAAAGGTTACTTCCTATATTCTCCTCTAGGATTCTGATGGATTCCTGCATCACGTTGAGGTCTTTTTTCCATTTTGAGTTTATTTTTGTGTATGGTGTAAGAGAATGGTCGAGTTTCATTATTCTACATATAGCTGTCCAGTTTTCCCAAAACCATGTATTGAAGAGACTGTCTTTTTTCCACTATATATTTTTTCCTGTTTTGTCAAAGATTATTTGACCATAGAGTTGAGGGTCCATATCTGGGCTCTCTACTCTGTTCCACTGGTCTATGTGTCTGTTTTTATGCCAGTACCATGCTGTCTTGGTGATCACAGCTTTGTAGTAAAGCTTGAAATACCAGTAACGTGATGCCCCCAGTTTTATTTTTGTTTTTCAACATTTCCTTAGCGATTCGGGGTCTCTTCTGATTCCATACAAAATTTAGGATTATTTGCTCCAGCTCTGTGAAAATTTTGGGATTTTGATTGGAATGGCATTAAAAGTAGAGATTGCTCTAGGCAGTAGAGACATTTTAACAATGTTTATTCTTCCAATCCAAGAGCATGGAATGGTCTTCCATCTTTTTGTGTCTTCTTCAATTTCTTTCATGAGTGTTCTGTACTACCCCGAGTACAGTTCCTTTACCTCTTTGGTTAGGTTTATTCCCAGGTATCTTATGGTTCTTGGTGCTATAGTAAATGGAATCGATTCTCTCATTTCCCTTTCTGTATTTTCATTGTTAGTGTATAAAAAGTTTGTTATATAAAAGTTGTTATATACATTGTTAGTGTATAAAAAGTGTATAAAAAGTTGATTTCTGTACATTGATTTTGCATCCTGCCACGTTACTGAATTGCTGTATGAGTTCTAGTAGTTTGGGGGTGGAGTCTTTTGGGTTTTCCATATAAAGAATCATGTCATCTGCGAAGAGAGAGAGTTTGACTTCTTCATTGCCAATTTGGATACCTTTTATTTCTCTTTGTTGTCTGATTGCTGTTGCTAGGACTTCTAATACTATGTTGAACAAGAGTGGTGAGAGTGGGCATCCTTGTCGTTTTCCTGATCTCAGGGGGAAGGCTGCAAGCTTTTTCCCATTGAGGATGATATTTGCTGTGGGTCTTTCATAGATAGATTTTATGAAGTTCAGGAATGTTCCCTCTATCCCTATACTTTGAAGCGTTTTAATCAGGAACATATGCTGGATTTTGTCAAATGCTTTTTCTGCATCAATTGAGAGGACCATGTGGTTCTTCTCTCTTCTCTTATTGATTTGTTCTATCCCATTTTTTGATTTGGGGATATTGAACCAACCTTGTAGCCCCGGGATGAATCTCACCTGGTCATGGTGGATAAACTTTTTAATGTGTTTTTGGATCCTGTTTGCTAGGATCTTGTTGAGAATCTTAGTATCCATATTCATGAGGGATATTGGTCTGAAATTCTTTTGGGTAGGGTCTGTGCCTGGTTTGGGGATCAGGGTAATGCTGGCTTCATAGAAAGATTCTGGAAGTTTTCATTCTGCTTCAATTTTTTGAAACAGCTTCAGAAGAATAGGTGTTATTTCTCCTTTGAAAGTTTGGTAGAATTCCCCAGAGAATTCGCCAGGTCCTGGGCTCTTGTTTTTTGGGAGGTTTTTGATCACTGCTTCTGTCTCGTGACTAGATATCGTGACTAAATATTCAGGTTGTCAATTTCTTCCTGGTTCAATTTTGGGACTTTATAGTCTTCCAGGAATGCATCCTTTTCATCTAGATTGCTTAGCTTATTGGCATATAACTATTGATAATAACTTCTGATGATTGTTTCTACTTCCTTGGTGTTAATTGTGATCTATCTTTTTTCATTCATAATTTTATGAATTTGGGCTTTTTCTCTTTTCTTTTGGATTAGTGTGGCCAATTGTTTATTGATCTTATTGATTCTTTCAAAAAACCAGCTTCTAATTTCATTGATACATTCTACTGTATCTCTGGTTTCTACATCATTGATCTCTGCTCTAATCTTGATTATTTCCCTTCTTATGTGTGGAGTTGGTTTGATTTATTGTTGATTCTCCACTTCTTTAAGGTGTAGAGACAGCTGGTGTATTCTGGATTTTTTCAGTTTTTTTGAGGGAGCCTTGGGTGGATATGTATTCTCCCTTAGGACCGCCTTTGCTGTAGCCCATAGGGTTTGGACAGAAGTCTTCATTCTCATTGGTTTCCAGGAACTCTTGAAGTTCTTCTTTGATCTCCTGGTTGATCCAAGCATTCTTAAGCAAGGTGGTCTTTAGCTTCCAGGTGTTTGAGTTCCTTCTGAACTTTTCCTTGTGATTGAGCTCCAGTTTCCAAGCATTGTTATGTAAGAATATGCAGGGAATAATCTCAGTCTTTTAGTATCAGTTGAGTCCTGATTTGTGACTCAGTATGTGGTCTATTCTTGAGAAGGTTCCATGTGCACTTGAGAAGAATGAGGATTCTGTTGTTTTAGGGTGGAATGTTCTGTATATATCTGTGAGGTCCATCTGGTCCAATGTGTCATTCAATGCTCTTGTTTCTTTTTTGATTTTCTGTTTCGATGATATGTCCATTTCTGAGAGAGGCATGTTAAGATCTCCTACTATTAATGTATTCCTATCAATATGACTCTTTATCTTGATTAACAGTTTTCTTATGTAATTGGCTGCTCCCATATTGGGGGCATAGAGCTTTACAATTGTTAGATCATCTTGGTGGATAGCCCCTTTAAGAACTGTGTAGTGTCCTTCTGTATCTCTGACTACAGTCTTTAGTTTAAAATCTAATTTATCTGATATGAGAATCGCTACTACGGCCTTCTTTTGAGGCCCATTGGCATGAAAGATGCTTCTCCATCCCTTCACTTTCAGTCTGGGTGCATCTTTAGTTTCAAAATGGGTCTCTTGTGCACAACATATGGATGGGTCCTGTCGTTTTATCCAATCTGCAACCCTGTGTCATTTTATGGGTGCATTTAGGCCATTCACACTGAGAGTGATTATTGATAGATACGTTTGTTTTTTTTTTTAAGATTTTATTTATTCATTTGACAGACAGAGATCACAAGTAGGCAGAGAGAGAGGAGGAAGCAGGCTCCCCGCGGAGCAGAGAGCCCGATGTGGGGCTCGATCCCAGGACTCTGGGATCATGACCTGAGCCAAAGGCAGAGGCTTTAACCCACTGAGCCACCCAGGCGCCCTGATAGATACGTTTTTATTGACATCATTTTACCTTTGAAGTCTTTTCTTCTGTAGATTGTCTCTATATTTCTGTCCAATGCTATTCATAGGAGTTTTCCTCTTTTATAGAATGCCCCCTTAATATTTCCTGTGGTGTCGGCTTGGTGGTCACATAGTCTTTTAAGCCTTACGGGTCTTGGAAACTCTTTTTCTCTCCATGCATTTTGAATGTCAGTCTTGCTGGATAAAGTATTCTTGGCTGCATGTTGTTCTCATTTAGTTCCCTGAATATATCTTGCCAGCCCTTTCTGGCTTGCCAGGTGTATGTGGACAGGTCTGACCTTATTCTGATGGACTTTCCTCTGTAAGTAAGGAGCCTCTTTGTCCTAGCAGCTTCCAAGAGATTGTATCTGCAGTTATGATTTTTCAATTTTATTATCAGGTGCCTTGATGTTTTTTTGGAATCTATAATCTTTGGGGGAAACCGTTCTGCCTCTAGTACATGAACGCTGGTTCCATTCACGAGATTGGGAAAATTTTCATGAAGAATTTGTTCCACTATATCTTCTAGACCTCTTTCTTTCTCCTCCCCTTCAGGGATTCCAATGATTCTGACATTGGAACGTTTCATGGCATCATTTATTTCCCTGATTCTGTTTTCGTGGTTTCTAAGCTGATTGTTCCAGGCTTCCTCCTGATCATTTCTCTCTATCTGTTTGTCCTTCAGATCACTAATTCTATCTTCTATCTCAGTTACCCTATCTTTGAGAGAATTTAGATTAGATTGGAACTCATTGAGAGCATTGTGAACCTCATCCCTGGTGGCTTTCAGTTCTGCCCTAATCAATTCCTATTGGTCATCCATGGCTTTCTCCAACCTAGCTATTGCCTGGAAAATTGTTTGCCTGAATTCTCTTTCCAACACATTGTCTATGTGGATAGCCTTTTGCTCTGTTGCAAAAGGCCCATCCTCTGTATTTTTCTTCTGTTGGGCATTCCTCCTCCTCGTCATTTTGGTGAGAGATGACGGAACATATGTAGCTGGATATATCGACTGTGGTGCAGTCAAGGTGCACCCTGGAATGCTTCTGAGCAATCAGGATTCTTCACCCAAATGAGAGAAAAAAGAAAAGAAAAAGAAAAAAAGAGAGAGAGAGGGAGAGACAGGAAAAAAGGGATAATAAAAGAGAAGATTCAGCCCAAATGAGCCCTTAGGAAAGATTTATGAAGTATACAAACAAAAACAAACAAAAAGACTGATAAAATTATATGGCAAGAGAAAAAAAAATATATGTATAAGCAAATAAAGGAAGAACCTCGTCAAAAAGAACCCTAAGTATAAGATTTATATACTATCAGGACAAACACAAAACATAGAAACACTCGCGGAAGAAGAAGATAGGAGAGTGGTTATAAATTCTCAGTGTGGGCGAGGAATGTTATTTTGATTCTTCCTGGATGTATCTTGATATCTTTGTTAAAGGACTCAACTTTCCTAAGATAAAGGGGGATTAAAAATTGGTTTACCTATAAGGGTAGCATTGATTGGGGAAAGGGGATTACCTTGAAGTTTAACTCTATATGAATATTAGAAGATAAAAATAAAAAAGGAATAAACTAGACTAAACTAAACTAAAATTTAAAAAAAATTAAAAAATAGAAATGCAAAAGAAAAACACAGGTGTATGTATCAAAAAATTTAGGATAGAAGGTTATTATGGAATTTGATGTACTGGACATCTCACTGTGATGATAAATAGGTTAAAAAATTATGTATATGTAAAAAAAGAACCAGAATATTGTGAACGAGTTAAAAATAAGAGTTGTATCTATGAAGTAGTGGTGGTTGTTCCCTTGTAGTCTTTTTTTTTCTTTTCTTTCCTGGTTGGTTTTCTGGGGGAGGGGCCTGCCACGTGGGTTTTCAGTCAATGATATTCCCTGAGTTAAGTCCTCCCGCCCCCCCCTCAAGGGGGTGGGCTCTGAGGAAACCGGTTTTTTCAAGCTATTGTTCTCTGGAGGTTTTTATGTTTGTTCACTTTTTTTTTCCTTGCCTTGACAGCTTTTGATGCTTTTTGTAGGTTTAGAGGAAAGCATACTGCACCCTGACCTCCCTCTCAGAGAGAAGCCTCAGTCTGGTCCCCTGTGGGTGCTGCAGAGCCCATATAAATTCCCCCTTGGCTGCTGGCAGAGCAGGTTCCGAGTCTCGATCCCTGGGGATGCAGGATATTCTGCTTGTACCCAAAACCACAGCAGCGGCGGCTGTCTGGGCAGCTCTAGACCACCAGAGAGGTTCCAAGCAGAGATCGCACACTGAGATTTTTCACTGGCCCGGGCTGGGAGTGCCTGGTCTTTCTGGGTCTAAGAGTGCTGGGCTTTTGCGCACCTCTCTCAGGGGAGGGTGTGGGTTGTGCACATCTCAGGCCCTGATAGCAGGGTGCGAGTCCAAGAGCACCAGGATGGGCCTTCGTGCACCTCTCTCAGGGGAGTGTGTGGGGCTCGCATGCGTCTCAGGCTATGATAGTATGGTGCAGGTCTAAGAGCACTGGGTTCAGCCTTTGCACACCTCTCTCAGGGGATGTGAGGGGTGCGCGCGTCTCAGGCTCTTTTAGCATGGCTTGGCGTTCTGCTGCCTGGCGAGGCTCCCAGCCCCTCACAGGAGCTGGACCCCACGCATTCTTGGGTGCTCTGATGGCTCAGTGACCAAGACCTGGTTTCTCCACCTCAGTCTCTCTGGCTCAGCGCCAGGGGAGGCTGTCCTGTGTCCAGGGACTTAAGCCCCTGTCCTTAGCCACCCCAATTCCCACAATTTCCCCCCATGATCCTTTGCTTTTTTTGAGTACTTTTAACCAGACTCCAAGTTAATGCTGGTCCCCAGATGCAGGGGATTCTCGTATTGGGGTATTACTTTCCAATCGGTCGCCTCTGGTGGCTCCCTCCCCCTTTTATTTATCTTTCGATATCAGTCCGACGTTCCCACTCTGCTTTACCTGCCCACTGGCGTTCTGCCCCTCTAGAGATCCAGACGTGTATAATTCTGATCTCAGGCTGATTTCATGGGTGGTCGGAGTTCTTTGGTAGGTAATCAGCTCACTTTAGAATACAGGTTTAATCGGCGCCTCCTCCTACTTCCCTGCCATCTTGTCTCCTCTAAATCCATTTTTTTAATGCAATGAGTCTATGGTTATTTTTGAAATAAGAAATTTGGTTTATAATTATATCTTTCTTTCAATTTTCATAATCTATTATTCTAGGATATATACTAAGAAAGGATATAAATGTGGGGTGCCTGTGTGGTTCAGTCAGTTAAGTGTCTGCCTTCAACTCAGGTCATGATCCCAGGGTTCTAGGATCAAGCCTGCTTTCTGTTCATTGGGGAGTCTGCTCCACCCTCTCACTCTCCCTCTGTGCTCACTTTCTCTTTCTCTCTCTCTCAAATAAATGAGTAAATACTTTTTAAAAATGTTAGAAAATTTTTCATTCCTTAATCAAGGAAATTTGAGACAATAAGATTGATTTACTATATGGGGGCTAATTGAAAATAATAATCATAATCATAATCATAAAAAGAATGATTTACCCCCTCAATACTCTGTAGAGTCCAATCTGAGTGTTCATATAAAATAAATTATGTGACCCATATTTTGATTCAAAAGTAACTTATTTTTAGACAATTTTCACTGCAAAACCTTACAAACACAATTTCAGTTGTAATATCTTAAATTCTATCTCTTTGTATATGAGTGAGACCTGTGCATGTCACAAAAAATCTTCTGCATATTAAAGAAGGCAGAAGTAGTTGACTTTAATCAAATTTTTTGAGAGTTACAGTTGATATCCAGTATTGTTTATTTTTTAATTATGTTATGTTAGTCACCATACGATACATCATTAGTATTTGATGTAGTGTTCCAAGATTCATTGTTTACCTATAACACCCAGTGTTCCAGCCACTGTGTGCCCTCCTTAATACCCACCACCAACCTCACCCATCCCCCCTACCCCTGCCCTCTAAAACCCTCAGATTGTTTCTCAGAGTCCACAGTCTCTCATGCTTCATCTCCCCCTCCCATTCCCCCCTTCATTTTTCTTTCCCTTCTTCTAATGTCCTCCATGTCATTTCCTACATTCCACAAGTAAGTGAAACCAAATGATAATTGACTTATTTTATTCAGCATAATCTCTTCCAGTCCCGTCCATGTGGGTGCAAAAGTTGGGTATTCATCCTATCTGATGGCTGAGTAATATTCCATTGTATATATGGACCACATCTTCTTTATCCATTTGCCTGTTGAAGGGCATCTTATCTCGTTCCACAGTTTGGCTATTGTGGACATTGTTGCTTTGAACTTTGGGGTACATACGGTCCTTCCTTTCACTACATCTCTATCTTTGGGGTAAATACCAGGTATTGTTTATTAACTATCCCGACACTTGTTTTTATCCTGCTTAGCTGATAAGGTGTAATAAATGTAGGTTAACACAAAATTGATTTTATTTTCCCCCTCTGGATCTTGCTTATTTGTTTAGAATATTACTCATAATATAAATCCATTTTTTGATGAACACTTAGAAAGAAAAATAAGTCTCTCTATTGCCCTGATTCATTTTATTTCCACATAAAGGGATAATTATTCCTTTTCAATGCTTCACAGACTACAAATTTCATTATTATGGAACCAAAAAATCCGAGTATATTTATAGTATTGATGGCCAATACATTTTATAGAAATAAACTTCAGTAAGTCTGTCACTGAAATACAAGAGGAAAAACACAATACGATGATAATAATAATAGACTCATTCCTCAATATCCATGAACAAATCAAAAAAATACTCATATAACTTCCTCAAAAATAAAAAGCATGAGAATTAGTTCAAGGGAGTTTTAATAGTATTGTTTCTTTTTCCCTTTAAATTCAGAAATCATTTTCCCATCTGGAATTACCTTTACTTATAAACATGAAGGATCAGTAACACAGTACAAAAATAAATGTTAAGGAATGAAAAAGTAAATTAGCAATGGATTCCTAGGATAATATAACATTTTAATAGATTCAGAATTCCACCCTATCAGAAAAAAAACATGTTAATGTTTTGGCTGACCAATAATTTAAGAAAGGCTTAGGTCACCATAGAATAATATGAGCCCCTATTTAATACAAAATTTTTATACTACTCCACAATAGCAACCAAAAGGATTGTCATGATGATGACTCAAACCCCTCATTGTGGAATACAGTTCATGACTATCCTCATTAGAGATTCCTCATCCCAAGTTATCCCATGAGAAAAAGGGATCCAACTGCTTAAAGTTACCTATGCCTAAAAAGGTGAACTTCTTTGGCAATGCATCTAACCATAGCCCAACTGACACTGATCCTCAGTTTAAGTTAGTAGCACTGCCCTGTTAATCCCTAATGTCCCAACCATTCAAAAAGCTGTTTAGTAATAACAGACGCCCGAGGGCACTTGGGTGACTCAGTGGGTGCATTCAACTCTTAATTTCAGCTCAAAGCGTGATCTCAGGGTTGTGAAATCGAGCTCCACATTGAGCTCTGGCTGGATGTGGAACCTGCTTGGGATTTTTGCTCTCCCTCTGCCTGTCCTTCCCTCTCCCTATCTCCCTCAAAATTAATAATAATAATGATGATGATGATGATTTATCATTAAAAAATAATAAACAGCAGCACCAAATACTAAATTCATCTAGATTTATTGGGTTCATCTTTATTTTCTATCAATTTATGAAATCACAAATGTATGTCAATGTATGATCTTAATAATGTAATAATCTTCACTGCAGAGAAAAACTTAAATTCAATCAACCCTTGAATTTTTGTTGCAAAGCAATATGGAGGGGAAGGCGCAGTTACCAACCTCAGGAAATATTTAATCTAAATTAATAAGCTTATAAAAAAATTTAAAGAAGATAGTTCAGAATAAAATAAAGCAAATTTTGAAAGTGGTTTCATATAAACTATTATATTTATATTTCATGCCCAGCCCACAGAGATATAAACCTATGATTACCTTTCACAGATAATGAAAGTGTTATAGTTTATCTGTCTAATATCATATAGACCATAATTATACCAATATTGAAACTACAATTCAAAATTATTCTGAATTCTATATTCTTTCCTTTATCCCATGCTGCTTCTGACTTATTATCCATAGTTGGCCCTGCCCAAATATCAATTATTAATTAGCCTAGCAACATTTTGCCTTTGGAGCCCCAGGAGCTACCATGTGGCATGAGCATGAAGGCCATTCTCCAGAACGCCACCAACTTTATCCTCTTGGGACTCATCACACATCTTGCATTCCTGGGCTTATCTTTGCAGTGGTCTTCTCCATTTTTTTTTTTTTTTTTTTTTTGGTGGCTGTAACAGCCAATGTGATCATGATTCTGCTCATCCATGTGGACTCTTACCTCCATACACCCATGTACTTTTTACTCAGCCAGTTTTCATGGATACAGTTTACATTTGCATAACTCTTCAAAAATGCTGCAAGATCTTCTATCCAAGGAAAAGCTCATCTCCTTTTTGGGATGCATACTTCAGATCTTCCTCTACCTAACCCTAATTGGAGGTGAATTTTTCTTGCTAGGCCTCATGGCCTCTGGCCGGTACATGGCTGTGTGCAAACCCCTGGGATATCCTCTACTCATGAAGTGCAGGATTTGTTTGTTCATGGTGGTGGGCTCCTGGTTGGTGGTTCCTTAGATGGATTCATGCTGACCCCATTCACCATGAGTTTCCCCTACTGATTAATTTCTGCAGAAATTAATCACTTTTTCTGTGAGATTCCAGCAGTATTAAAAATGTCATGTCTTGATACATCACTCTGTGAGACTCTGATGTATGCCTGCTGTGTGCTAATGCTGCTCATCCCTATATCCATCATCTCTGTTTCCTATAAATGCATCTTGCTTACTGTCCATTGGATGAACTGTGCTGGCATAAAGCCTTTGCTAACTCTTCCTCCCATATTTTGGTGGTGAGCATTTCCTATGGTGCAGCCTTCTACACAAATGTGCTGCCCCATTCTTACCATGCACCAGAGAAAGACAAGTTTGTATCCACCTTCTATACCATCCTCACCTCAATGCTCAACCCACTCATATACAGTTTGAGGAATAAAGATGTGGCCACAGCTCTAAGAAAATGCTGGGAAGATGCTCCTCCTCTTGGAGAATGAGAGTGCTGGATTTGTCCAAGAAATACTAGAGGGGCCAGATACACACATCATTTGTGTTGTAGCCACTGGCACACATTTATTCCATAAAATATGCTTTTGATTCTGGAAAAATATTCATTGTGATTTTAGTAATCCTGAATTATCAATAGGTAAAATAATATCTTTGCAAAAATCACTTAGGAACAATAAGCAAAGACTACAAGTATCATAATTGGCCAATTCTCTAATCTGGATTCACTGTAAAACTTTTTCCAGACAGCATTCTCTTCAAGTAACACCATAAATAATCCCAAACGGGCCAAATGCCCCTTTTAAGAGTACTGAATAAATATTTTTATGTTACACATGTTTATGTGTCTTTTGCATTTATATTATTGATCAATTTTTGAACAGAAATTGTGAGGAGCAGTCACCATATCCTTGAGGATTTAATGTCAAACATTCATATAAATTAAATATTTTCAAATGATAATGTAGCAGCTTTATTTAGGAAAATTTTATGAAAATAATTTAATTGTATTTTGGTTTCTGTATTCTTGTCATCTTTTATGAGTGTTTGTATTCTCTAACTGAAATTAAACTATGGGTAGTTATCATGCCTTTACTCACATAGAGTCTCATATGTTCCTGGAAATCAATAGACATTTACTAGTTGAATAAAATCTGACTTCTGTCATTCAGATAGCAACAAGGCTAAAATCTTCAAAAACCTGCATTCATGTCCTGCTAAGGTGGCCTGTGATGTGGGTGACAAAGAATTCTTCAAAGAGTAAAACCACAAGCAGAACAGAATTCATTCACTCCCCAAGAGAGGAGAATGAATATCATATGTGATATATGTGACATATGTATCATGACATATAATATCATCCAAGAGGGATGTCAGCCAAGAGTTTCTGTCAGGCTGGGCTTTTTAAAGGTTTCTGAAGGATTTGAGAGGGTTTCTGTTGTGTTCATGGGGGGTAGGAGTGGGGAGGGGTTTGACTTTTAGCCAGGTAGAGCAGAAGGAGGCAAGGTTTTCTAAGGGCTCTGTCTGGGGCTTGTCCAGGATATGGGATGTGGTCCAGCTAGAGAATATGTCTTGTGGTCTATTTTCTGAGAATGTGGGGCCCTATGACCTAGAAAAACAAGAAAAATAAGTTAGGATCAATTCCTTACAACTGTGAGTTTTGTATGCATGCTTGGTCAGGGAAGGGACTTTGAATAGAATCCTTTTATTCCCTCCTCTCTATTTGAAATTATTCTTGATTGGGAAAATGGGAGAAAGTCATTATTCTGTAAATACTTCCTGCTGAATAGGGTCATAGAGCTCTCCTTACCTAGCTGCAAAAGAGACAGGAGCATGACATTCTGGTAGCAGACTGCTTTGTTCTGAAAGCCAGGGTTTCCAAGGCATGTGAAAAATTGCTGATTAAGTTGAGATTTGGAGAAGAACAATCTATAACCTTTGTTGTTTAGGAAGGTTAGGAGTGTGATGAAGCCAGAAATAGAAGTGGGAAAAGAGAGGCTATAGAGGCATCTATGTATTATAAAAGGGTACTATTTGGGAGGGAGAGATCTTAGGTCAAAGCTTGTCCAAATAAATGGGGGCTATCTCTAAAACCTTATGGGCAAACACTCCAAGTTAACTGTTGAGAGCATCAGGTGTCAGGGTCAGCCCAGGTGAAGGTGGAAAGGTCTTGGGATTCTGGGGAGATGGGAATAGTGAAAAATACATCTTTAAGATTTAAGACAGTGAAGTGCATGGTGTAGGGTCGAATGGTGGAGAAGGGTGTATGAACTGGAAATAATGAGGTGGGTGGGGACAAATGCCTCGTTGATAATTATGAGATCCTAAACTAGTCTAAAAACCATCTAGCTTTTTGAATGGAAGGAGTGGAGTATTGTAAGGAGAATTAGTATGTTTTAATTTTAATGTAAGGGATTTGGAAACAAGAGGTTATAAACCTTACAAGGACTCAGCTTTAAGATGATACTACAGTTTTGAAAGGAAACAAGTTGAATCCTTAAGGCATATAGTAATGGGGGTAAGTTGAGCAGTCTTAACTGATTCTGAGATATCTCACATGGGTGTGGGGACCAAAGTCATACCTGGAGAGAGTGAAGTGGAAACAAGGTCTGTTGGTTCAGTAAGGAGTCCCAAGAATTGGGATTGGGGATGGACAGGGTGCAGATGAAGGTGAGTACCTAGTCTTGATGGGAACATCCCTAGTTATTCCAGGAAGGGGACAAGACAGCATGGCCAAACAAGAAAGGAATGGCTAAAGATTTGATCTCCCAGGGCACATGAGAAAAGCGGGGTAACTGGAGGTTGAGAAAGAACACTGTAAATCCTGACACATGTGGAGGAGGAAAAAGAATTTCTGGAAACTTCTGGGAAAGTGCTGTAGATTGTCCCAGTGTTAATGGAGAGTTACCCTGGTTTCAGCCATGGAGATGGAGATGACATGTGCAGGAGCCTTTGCCAATCCTGGGATGTGTGAGTACCTGTCTTAGAGAAGTCCCAAGAGATCTGCCACCAGGGATATGGCTGATGCCCCTTGTTTGGGCCCCAAAGACAGATTTTGGGTGGTTCTCTCCCTACTTTGGTCACTCTTTCAGTGGCCAACCTGCTTACAGGAGGGGAAGGGGTTTCAAGTGATGGATTTTCTTGGGATATTGTTTAGACCAGTGACCCGGTTTACTGTAGGTGAAACAAGCTCTCAGAGGGGGCTTTTGGGATGTTCGGGTTGAGCTAGTAGGGTAAGATTTTTCCTGAATAGCTCCATTAAGGACAATGGTCAGGATCGGATAAATCTGAGATCATTTTTTGATACTTTTGTCTCTTTTTCCTTTGA
This sequence comes from Enhydra lutris kenyoni, assembly GCF_002288905.1. Taxonomy (NCBI): domain Eukaryota; kingdom Metazoa; phylum Chordata; class Mammalia; order Carnivora; family Mustelidae; genus Enhydra; species Enhydra lutris. The sequence goes on from NW_019154196.1 coordinate 889,522, forward strand.
TATCCTCCTCTCTTCTGTGAAAAACTTTGAAGACTGGGTCTAGTAGTTCAGATTAAAGAGTTTGAGGGCCTTTATATAGTTTCTGAAGTTGTGTTTTGTTTTATTTTTTTTTCTAATGTTTGGAGCTTACTGGCAGATGAAATGCATAGCCAGGATAGATTTTCCTTTGTAAGAGTTAGGATCAAGAATGGTGAATTTTTATACAGCCTCAGTCAGGTAAGTGAGAATAAGGGCAGGGTTTTCATCTCATCTCTGGACGATCTTCTTTAAGCTTTCATAACTGACCTGTTTAGAAGCTGCTCCTTTCATACCTTCTATAAGGTGAGCAACCATGTGGTCATCTTTGACCTTGTTCTTGAGGAGAGCTGATAATTCCAACTGGGCTCAGCTAAGGGAGCCATTGATTTGCTGGGAGCCTATTGTGCAAGTTGTCTGCAGTTCATATCATCAGCATATTCAGTAGCCTTGGACAAAATTCTGGTCTTTTTCTCTGGGCTGGTACAGGTGGAGAGAATAACATAGAGGTCTCTCCAGGATAAATCATAAGAAAGGATGAGATACTCAAATTGCTTAGTGAACCTAGAGGGATTGGTTGAGGGAAAGAGCCAAGTTTAGATTCTATATGATAAAGATCTGTCATGGAGAAGGGAATATGGACTTGAACAATGCCTCTGCTCCAGGCACCTCATAAAGATGGAATTGGGTGGCAGGAACATCAGGAAATTGGTAAAAGTGGCCAGAAGAAGCATGGATGGGAGAAATATCAGGATGTTGAGGCAAGGGCTGGAGGGTAATAGGGGCTCTGACACGTCTTAATGGAAAGAGGGGAAGTGGGAGAATTCAGAGTTGCCAAGGGAGGATTGACTATAGGCAAGTGGAAAGGCAGAGGTTGTTCAGCAGGGTTGAAGTCTGAGTCAGAAGAATTGGAGAGAGAGAGGTGTCTTTTGGGGGCAATCGAAAGAGCATATGGCAAGCAACATAAAGGTCAGGATGATGATCAAATTCAAAGAAAGCTTTGACATAGGAACCTCACATCATTTACTAAGGCAATGAAAATATAAACTCAGTTGGAGAAGAGTATTTTGATTAAGAGAGCCATTCCATAGCCAGATCTTCTAGTCATATAATTTATATTGGGGTCATGCTGTATTACAGTAGAAAATAGACATTTGAGCCAAGTATCTTGTTCCAGTTGGAGGTTTTTGATATTTTTAGGGAAATAACTCCAGAGGGGAATCCTTAGGAAGGCTAGACAAGGTATTCCCCATCTGGAAATTTAGGAATAGGAGAAAGAAGATTTTGAAGGCTGGAACAAAGGGAAAAATTATGAAGGGAGACATCTTGATCCAGCATCCCAAGAAGAAGATGAAACCCTGACCAGTACCAAGCACAAGAGAAAAGGGTATCACTCAAACTCAAGGGTTTCTGTGAGGGAAAGGGATTGATGGTCCCAAAACTGTGGAAAGAACCAGAGAGGTGTCCCTCCAATGGTCGATACATTGATTGTTGGCTGAGCCCAGTACTGGGGCTTGAGGAATCAAGAACCTGTCATGGGGAATCAGCCAAGACCTAGTGATAATTCCTAATGCTCAAAATCTCACAGAGCCCTCTTAAAAATGAAAATTTTGACTCACCCAATATTAGTTGACAAGGAGATCTGGTTGAGATGGTAAGCAGTGTCCAGTCCTCATGTATAGGGCCACCAAAATGTTAAGGTGGCCTGGTAATGTGGGTGACAAATAATTACAGAGTAGAGCCATAAGGGAGAGAGAGTTTATTCATTTTCCCAGGGGGAGGAGAGGGACCAGACATCAAGTGAGATGTTGGCCCCAAGTTTCTGTCAGGCTGAGCCTTTTAAGAGTTTTGAAGATGTGGGAGGATTGCCCCTATGTCCAAAGATGAGTGGTTAGGGAGTTGACTCTTGGCCAGGTAGAACAGGAGGTGGCAGGTTTTCTGAGAGCCTCTGCCCAGGGCTCATCTAGGATGTGGGTTGTGGTCCAGCTAGAGAAGAGTATGTTTTGTAGTTGTGGTCTATTTTCTAAGAATATTGAGCACCACTACCTAGGAAAAAAAAAAAAAAAAACAGAGAGGGGCAATTATAAACACCTGTGAGTTTTGTCTGTAAGCTTGGTTAGGGAGGGGTCTTTGAATGGAACCTTTTTTATGCCCTAATAATATGGTATAGATAAACATAGAATGAATAAATTGAGAAATTTCACTAGCTAAGTTACTTCTCTTGGTTAATTCTTCCATTCTCAACTTCTTGATGTGCTATACTTGTAGAAAAATATCTCTGATTCTAATTAGCTTTTGGTTAACTGTGGTGATTGGCTAGAAGCCAAGTTTTGATAGACTATTAACTAAACAAAAGCTACTCTGATAGAACTGTCTTCATCCATTTATCTATTTTTAACTTTCTACTGAATGAATGGTTCTAAAACATGACAAATAAAAAAGAAGCTGTGATTCATCTGTTGTTTATTTTCTCTATTAATAAAAAGCTTAGGAAATGTTGGGCCCATGTTTTAGAGGTTTTATTGTTGACAAACACTATTAAATGATTACTTAAACTTGTGTTAATCTAATGTCAACATAGAGGTGAAAATGTTTTCTCCATTGATATTGATGCAAGTAAAACATGCTTATCAATAGCTTTTTAAGGTTGGTTTTACCTTGGAATGTTCCTAATAACTTGATCATATCTAGAAATTAAACAAAAAACAAATGGAGGAACTGCTTGGATAGATAAATCTCCAAGTGAAGAAATTGACTAGGATTCATTGAAGAAATATACTAATGTTGTTTCAGTTCAGTTTCATTCCCTTTTAATTACCTTGAGTCTATACACTGATACTTCCTTTTTTGTTTTTTTCCTTCTTCTTGCCTTTGTTAGTAGTATCTCTCCTGGTCTTTCCCTTCTCACAATCTTTCATTTCACAGTTCCCATTTCCCCTGTACTTTGGATATTTGTGTGTCTTATTTCCTCAGAATCCTGTCAGGACCTGGGTGAATCATTTGCACATTTAAGAAAGGCATTTAACACAGACTTTGACAATTATTTCAAAAGTATTGAAAAACAACTGGTAAAGGATGTGCATTTATATGAGTTCCTAGAAATGCCATAGGAGTTAATGACTGGGGTAGGAAAGAAGAGGAACCTTTGGTGTTGTTAAAAGTCTATTTCCCACCTCAGTGGAGATTGCATTGAAGTGTTCATTTTGTGATAATTTATCAGTCTCACTGCATCTGACATATGCACTTCTCTTTTGTATGCTGTACTTAATGTTTTAAACATTCTAGATATCACATAATATATATTGTCGGTATCCCTTCTCCTCACTCATAAAACTGGTCCTATTTTACAAGAAATGACCAGGGATTTTTCCCCAATAATTGTACCAACTTATCCTATAAGATAACTTATGATCATCAGTGTTTCCTCTTTCTTCAACTTCTCAGAAAGGGGAATGAAAGTTATAAATTTAAATTATTCATAAGTATCAATTGTATTCTCACAAGATGTCAGGTACTATTCTAAATTGTGAGCAAAGATGAAGAAAAAAGTAACTGTCCCCATTTTCCAAAGCATGATTATCTGATTTTGATCATCAGAAAATTATTTTTTTAAGATTTTATTTATTTATTTGACACAAAAAGAGAAATCACAAGTAGGCAGGGCAGCAGGCAGAGAGAGATGGCAAAGCAGACTCCCTGCTGAGCAGAGAGCCCAATGTGGGGCTTGACCCAGGACCCTGAGATCATAACCTGGGCCAAAAGCAGAGGCTTAACCCACTGAGCCACCCAAGTTCCCAATCATTTCAAAATTCTAAGAAGTATTTGGAGAAGGAATTAACCTCATGGTAGATGAAGAAACTGATGTTTAGAGCACATCATCACCTATTTCAAGCAGGTGGGAAATGGGAGTTCCAGAACCATGTCTTCTGATTTTTGGTCTTGCGTTTTTATTCCAAATCTTGTTATTAATTGATAGGAAAGAAAGAAGCAACAAATAAATAAAATATTTTAAAAAAAGAAAGAAATAAGCATGTGGCACAGTATACAGCTCTCAGCATGTTAATCCTGAGTGACCTAGGGAAAAGAGTCCTTCTGGAGTAACATGCTAAAAGAAATCTGTTAATTTTTTGTTGGATTCCAGCTGGGCTGGTCTAACAAGAACCTGATGGTCCTTGTTGAAATTTGGTAAGACCCCTGTGGGGTCTTTCTACAGGTGAAGGATATGGACATGACATCAACTGACCCTTGCTTTGCATATTTAATTTATATAGTAAATATTTAAAAGCATATTTATAGAATATAAAAAAATGTAGTGGTCAGTAATATAAAGTCTACTTCTTACATACTTAGTAAATGCTTTACTGAATAAATATCCAGGAAAGTTTTGGACATTTAAGAGTGATCAGAAAAGGAAAATATTTAGACAATGATTTAGTTTAGAGAAGAGAATTCAGACCTCTGTTGTCTAGAAAGTGACAGTACATACTTGGAAAGTTAGCTTATTTTGGATAAAGTGAAATTCTGTAAGTGAAGTCTGATAACAATGTGCATACAAAGTGTTTGAAAAATGAAATCCTAACTATACAGTGTTGGGGTCGATTCCACGTTAAAACCTACTTAGCCACAGTGACACCATGTGGCCTAGGTAGACATTTTGTTGTTTAATAAATGCCTCAACAGTTATTGATATCAGTTCAGGTAACTGTTGCTAAAACACACACCTAAAACAAGGCCATTTTGTTTATATCGGTTCCAGGTAACTATTACTAAAACACACATCTAAAACAAGGCCAGACAGGTGGAAACATCCAATCAGCCAAAGCCACATATGTAAAGGTCTGCGGTTGTGCCCTATAAAACTAGCCTGTAAGACCAAGGGGGGATCGCGCTCTTCAGAGGCCACCCTGGCTGGTCAGTCTGACTTCTAATGCTTGGCATAGAATAAAGCTTTACATAACTTTCACTTTGTCTCAGCCTGTTACCCTGGCTGGTCAGTCTGACTTCTAATGCTTGGCATAGAATAAAGCTTTACATAACTTTCACTTTGTCTCAGCCTGTTACCCTGGCTGGTCAGTCTAACTTCTAATGCTTGGCATAGAATAAGGCTTTGCATAACTTTCACTTTGTCTCAGTCTTGTTCCTTTGATAATGGACCCAACATACAGAAGTGATACATATGAGCTAGGATGGTTGTAATAATGATTAATTTTATGGTATTGAAATGTTATTTAATAGAACAACAGGTGAATTCTGAAGTTTATAATTAGCTAAAACCAGAGGCATTTTTCATTTTTTTTTCAGTTGGGAGTGTGATGGTGGTACATCTTATTAAACCAATATGCTTACCATGTCCTTGTCAATCAGTTGCCAAACATCCCACTGAGTGTTTCCTTCAAAAGCTCAGAGGTTCAAAGTTCAAGAAAATATTTAAAATTTGTTTCTGTTATAATACTTTAGTTTGCAGTATTAAATAAGAATGTAAAGGCAATAAATAAATACCTATATGATCAATTTTGATATTTCATATTACTTAGTTCATTTTTATTATAACTTTAAGCTTATTCAATTATATTAGATTTTATGCATCACATACACAAGGACAGGCATTTTGATTTTGTTCCCTGATTCATCTCAAGTACCAAGAAAATTTCCTGGTATAGAATGTGTTAAAATTTATTAAATGGATGAATGAACAGATGTCATTTCATTTTCAAAGGCTTAGCACACAAAAACCACAAATTTAATACCTTGTAATTCTTTGTTTTTCTTGTGAAATCCATGTTTGAAGAGTTGCAGTGAAAACTGTTAAATTTTATTTTTTGTGACTATATATGTATTTACATAAGTTCAGTAAGAATCTTTTCTCTTGGTAACAGGATGTCCAATGAACATAGCTCTGCTTCTCTGATCTGGAGATGATAACATTAGATATACTTTAATATTATTAAGCCCTAATTACTTTAATTAAAAATAACCCTTTTGGTAGAACAAATTTCACAGCATGCTGCTGAGAGATAAAAACAAACAAACAAATAAGCAAACAAAAAACTTATACATAACAATTTACAACCTGGGACTTCATCTAGTAGAAAAAAAATACCTCAAGAAAGACTCTTTAATCTTGTTAGAAAGACCTTTATCAGATACAATTAATCAGTTTTTGTGCCACAATATTCAAAGAAATACATTCTTAGATTAACATATTGCACCTAAAGAAAACACCAAGACTTTCCTGGGTGACCCAAAAGTGAGGATTTCCAGGAATGAAGTAAATGACAGCTAAAGAAAACAGCTTTCCCACAATGACTGGAGCAGATTTCTACACCCTTATCTTACTGCTTCTTACTTTTTTTTTTTCCTCATCTCTCATGTCAAGAGACAATGTTCTTATCCATATCTTCCCAGTCTATTACAAAAGCAAAAATTTCTCTATTAGGATCTGTCATCAAAAACTCTGAATCTCTTCACAAAGTCAGAGACTGCTTGATCTTTCCTAATTTCTCTTTGGTCCCAGATGCCACTACATATTAACCTAAGGGTGTTGCCTATTGGGTTAAATTATTACAAGCAGGAGGTCCCATACTTCATTTCAACTTCTCCTAGCCATAACTGTATTAGTCTAACTGAACACTTGGTAAAAAAAAAATTGTCAGCAATGACTCCAGTTTTTACTGTACACTACATCTTGTTATAAATATAAAACTACTGACCTTGCTGACTTGTTAAAAAAATGCAATAAATTATTTTCTTAAAAAAAGACTTTTTGAAGAGCTTGTGAAGCTTTTCCTTATAAGAGATGAAATATCCTTGATCAACCAATAAACTGGACCATAACTTTACCCCTAATCTAAATTCTTGGTAAACAATGATGTAAATTTTATTTAGTTCCTTAGCTCTATTCTATTGTACTGATACATTTATTGAGAACTTAAGATAATAATTCAACATTTTTAGAGAAGTTCAATTACTTGAATGTTTAATATATCATTAGTAAATATCAATCATCTTAATTTATTTCAAAGTGGAGATACCAACTCAGAAAATGAAATTTTAACACTGATTATCCTTCCCTTTTTTTAAAAATACATGTTTCTACATTGAGTAACTTTTTTTTTACTATATTGTTAGCCACTGTATAGTACATAATTAGTTCTTGATGTAGTGTTCAGTGATTCATAAGTTAAGTATAACACCCAGTGCTCATCACAGCACTTGCCCTCCTCAATACCCATCACCCTGTTACCCTCTCCCCCTACTCTCTGAAACCCCCATATTGTTTCTTGGGGCCCATAAGCTCTCACGGTTCATCCCCCTCTCTGGATTTCTCCATTTCTCCCCCATTGGATATTGCTCCTTTCCCCTATGGTCCTTCACACTGTGCTTATGTTCCACATATGAGTGAAACCATATAATTGTCTTTCTCTGCTTGGCCTACTTCACTTAACTTAATCCCCTCCAGTCCATCCATATCCATGCGAATGGTGGGTATTCATTTCTGATGGCTGAATAATATTCCACTGTATATATGTCCCACATCTTTTTTATCCATTCATCTGCTGAATGGCATCTCAGCTCCTTTTACAGTTTCACTATTGTGGACATTGCTGCTATGAACATTGGGGTGCACTTTCCTCTTCTTTTTACTGTCTGTATCTTTGGGAGTGCATTAGTAGTGGTTGCTGGGTCATAGGGTAGCTCTATTCTTAACGTCTGAGGAATTGTCATACTGTTTTCCAGAGTGGCTGTATCAGTTTGCATTTCCCCCAACACTGTAAGAGGGTTCCCCTTCCCCACATCCTTGCCAACATTTGTTGTTTCTTGTTTTGTTAATTTTAGTCATTCTAACTTGTGTAAGGTGATATCTCATTGTGGTTTTGATTTGTGTTTCCTTAATGGCTAATGATGTTGAACATTTTTTCATGTCTCTTAGCCACTTGTATGTCTTTTTTGGAGAAGTGTCTGTTCATATCTTCTGCCTATTCTTTGACTGGGTTATGAGTTTTTGAGTGTTGAGTTTGAGAAGTTCTTTATCTTGGATACCAGCCCTTTATCTGTAATGTAATTTCTAAATATCTTCTCCTATTCTATGGGCTACTTTTAAAAGACTCCACCCCCCATATTATTAGAACTCATACAGCAATTCAGTAATGTGGCAGGATACAAAATATCAATGCGCAGAAATTAGTTGCCTTTCATACACTAACAATGTAACTGTAGAAAGAGAAATTAAGGAATCAATTCCATTCATGATAGCAACAAAAACTGTAAGATACCTAGGAATAAACCTAACTAAAGAGATAAAGATCTATATGCTAGAAACTACAGAATACTTATGAAAGAAATTGAGGAAGACACAAAAAGATGGAAAAATATTCCATACTCATGGATTAGAATAATGAACACTGTTAAAATGTCTATCCTGACCAGAGCAGTTTATACTTTCAATGCCATCCCTATTAAAACACATTGGCAATTTTCAAGGAGCTGGAACAAACAACCCTAAAATTTGTGTGGAACCATAAAAGATCCTGAATCACCAAGGGAATAATGAAAAAGAAAAACAAAGCTGGAGACATCATATTGCCTGACTTCGAGCTATATTACAATGCTATGGTCACCAAGACAGCATGGTATTGTCACAAAAACAGACACATAGAGCAATGGAATAGAATAGAGACCCCAGAAATGGACTCTCAACTCTATGGTCAACTAACTAATCTTTGGCAAAGCAGGAAAAAATGTCCAGTAGAAAAAGACAGTCTCTTCAATAAGTGGAGCTGGGAAAATTGTACAGCTACATATAGAAGAATGAAACCTGACAATTCATTCCCTTACCCTATATAAAAAGATAAACTCAAAATGGATGAAATACTTCACTGTGAGACAGGAATGCATCAAAATCCTAGAGGAGAATATAGCAGTAACTTCTTCCACATCAATCACAGTAACTTATTTCAAGATACGTCTCCAGAGGTAAGTGAAAGAAAAGAAAAAATGAACTTTTGGGACTTCACTAAGATAAAAAGTTTCTGCACAACAAAAGAAACAGTCAATAATTCAACTTTCTTAACAATTTCCTAATTACTTAGTTGGGTATTTTTAATGTCCATGAGGTTTTTGAAATATTAGTATTGATATGCTCATTTTCTTCCTAAGAAAGGTCTACTCAATTATCTGATGGTTTTGAAACCTAGAACATCTACAACTAACAAGACTATGGTCACTCAACATGCAGAAGTAATAAATAAGACTTAATTATCTGAACCTCCAGAGGGCTTCATAAAATTCCCAGATGAGGAAACTGTCTAAGAATTATTCTCTAACTACCTCTTTTTTACACAACTGTGTCCTAACCCTAATAAGGGTGACTACTTAAAATAATAGAGAGAGTAAAATTCACTGCCGACATGTGACATGACTTTCTGGGATGTGTCCACCCAGAGATCTAGGACTAAATAAATTTGTAGTTGATCAGCAATGCTTTTAGAGAACAATCTTGATCAAAAGGTGGAAATGTGAAAGGTAAAATGAAATGCAATCACCCATGTCAAACTTTTAAGTGGAGACAGCAGGCCATCAAAGAAGTAGTCTTTGGGTACATCCTTACTGGATGAACCTATAGACTTTGACCTAGGATAAACTGCAAATATTCTAAGGATGCTGCCTAAACATCTGCAATTTGCTGCAGATAGAGACTTTGCTTAGTGATAGTCTTAGCAACCAATTACCTTCAGCCAAGATTACTTTTCTGCTATCAACATTAATCACGACTCTCTTTTTTTGTTGTTCTTTAATTACTTTTATTTTTTTTAATTTTTTAAATTTCTTTTCAGTGTTCCAGAATTCATTGTTTATGCACCACACCCAGTGCTCCATGCAATACATGCCCTCCTTAATACCCACAATCAGGCTCACCCAAACTCCCACTGCACTCCCCTCCAAAACCCTCAGTTTATTTCTCAGAGTCCACAGTCTCTCAGGATTTTTCTCCCCCTCCAATATCCCCCAATGTACTTCTCCTCTCTATCTCCGCATGTCCTCCATGTTATTCCTTACGTTCCACAAATAAGCAAAACCATATGATAATCGACGCTCTCTGCTTGACTTACTTCATTCAGCAGAATCTCTTCCAGTCCCGTTCATGGTGATACAAAATTTGGGTATTCATCCTTTCTGATGGAGGCATAATATTCCATAGTATATATGGATCATATCTTCTTTATCCATTCATCTGTTGAAGGGCGTCTTGGTCCTTTCCACAGTTTGATGACTATGACCATTGATGCTATGAACATTGGGGTACAGATGGCCCTTCTCTTTAGTACATCTGTATCTTTAGGGTAAATACCCAATAGTGCAATTGCAGAGTCATAAGGAAGATTTATTTTTAATTTCTTGAGGAATCTCCACACTGTTCTCCAAGTGGCTGCACCACCTTGCATTCCCAGAAACAGTGTAAGAGGGTTCCCCTTTCCCCACATCCTCTCCAACACATGTTGTTTACTGTTTTGTTAATTTTGGTCATTTTAACTGGTGTAAGGCGGTATCTCAATGTGGTTTTGATTTGAATCTCCCTGATTGCTAATAATGATGAGCATTCACAAATCAATCAGTGTGATAGAATAAATCAATAAGAGAAGAGAGAAGAACCACATGGTCCTCTCAATTGATGCAGAAAAAGCATTTGACAAGGTACAGCATCTGTTCCTGATTAATATGATTCGAAGTATAGAGATAGAGGGAACATTCCTCAACTTCATAAAAGCTATCTATGAAAAACCCACAGCAAATAACATCCTCAATGGGGAAAAGCTGACAGCCTTCCCTTTGGGATCAGCAAGAAGTCAAGGATGCCCCCTCTCACCACTCTTGTTCAACATAGTACTAGAAGTCCTAGCTACAGTAATTAGACAACAAAAAGAAATAAAAGGTATTCAAATAGGCAGTGAAGAAGTCAAACTCTCTCTCTTTGGAGATGACATGATACTTTATATGGAAAACCCAAAAGACTCCACCCCCAAACTACTAGAACTCATACAGCAATTCAGTAATGGTGGCAGGATACACAATCAATGTACAGAAATCAGTTGATTTATTATACACTAACAATGAAAATACAGAAAGGGAGGATGCATGTGTGCACCCATGCATCTCTCCCTCTAACTTGGGTTTGAACTACAGGATCTTGAGAAGATGGCTGTCCCAATAGTGTCTGGTTGGTCCCAGCAGGTGCAAAGCTTTAGTACAACTGTGGTCAGGCCATTTTCCAAGCTCATGCAGCCACCTGTTCAGGTATATGGCATCGAACATTGCTATGCCACTGCTCTTTATTCTGCTGCATCTAAACAGAATAAACTGGAACAAGTAGAGAAAGAATTGTTGAGAGTAGCACAAATCTTGAAGGAACCCCAAATGGCTGCTTCCATTATGAATCCCTATAAAAAGTGTTCTGTGAAAGTGAAAAGCCTAAATGACATGAGCACAAAAGAAGGTTCTCTCCTCTCACAACCAAACCAATCAATGTGCTCATAGAGAATGGTCACTTGGACAATACCGCCGGAGTCATTTATGCCTTTTTGACCATGATAAGCATCCACCGTGGAGAAGTACTGTGCACAGTGACCACTGCATCTCCTTTAGATGAAGCCACTTTTTTACTGAATCAAAAATGGTCCTGAATAGCTTCCTAAATAAAGGCCACGTCTTCAAATTGGAAGTTAAGACTGATCCATCAATCATGCATGGAATGAACGTCCGTATCGGAGAGAAATACGCTGATATGTCCGTGAAAACCAAGATTCAGAAGCTGAGCAGGGCCATGCTGGAGGTTTTCTGAAAATGCTGATTCTCTGTCAGTGAATATTCCTAAACTTGGAGCAACAATAAAATGCTTCCTTAACAACAACAACAACAACAACAATACAGAAAAGGAAATTAGAGAATTGTTTCCATTTACTATAGCACCAAGAACCATAAGATACCTGGGAATAAACCTAACCAAAGACGTAAAGGATCTGTACTTGAGGAACTACAGAACACTCATGAAAGTAATTGAAGAAGACACAAAAAGATAGAAGACCATTCAATGCTCATGGATCAGAAGAATAAACATTGTTAAAATATCTATACTGCCTAGAGCAATCTCTACTTTCAATGTCATTCTGATCAAAATTCCACTGGCATTTTTCAAAGAGCTGGAACAAAGAATCCTAAAATTTGTATGGAACCAGAAGAGACCCCAAATTGCTAAGGAAATGTTGATAAAGAACAACAAAACTGTGGGCACCACGTTGCCTGATTTTAAGCTTTACTAGAAGGCTGTGGTCACCAAAACAGCAAAGTACTGGCACAAAAACGGAAACATAGACCAGTGGAACAGAGTAGAGAGCCCAGATATGGACCCTCAACTCTATGGTCAAATAATCTTTGACAAAGCAGGAAAAAATATACAGTGGAAAAAAGACAGTCTCTTCAATAAATGGTGTGGGAACAATTGGACAGCTATGTGTAAAGGAATGAAATTCGACCATTCTCTTACACCATACACAAAAATAAACTCAAAATGCATAAAAGACCTCAATGTTGAGGGAGGAATCCATCAGAATCCTAGAGGAGAACATAGGCAGTAACCTCTTCAACATCAGCCACAGCACCTTCTTTCAAGATATGTCTCCAAAGGCAAAGGAAACAAAAGCAAAAATGAACTTTTGGGACTTCATCAAGATCAAACATTTCTGCACAGCAAAGGAAACAGTCAACAAAACAAAGAGGCAACCCACAGAATGGGAGATGATATTCACAAATGACAGTACAAAGGCCTGATATCCAGGATCTATAAAGAACTCCTCAAACTCAACACACGCAAAACAGATAATCACATCAAAAAATGGGCAGAAGACATGAACAGACACTTTTCCAAATAAGACATGCAAATGGCTAACAGACATATGAAAAAATGATTACTTAAAAACAATGCACACAAGCATTCCCTTTTGTCTTTTAAAACCCTTGACTTTTGTTCCATAAGGGGACACAATTTGGGTTGCTACCCAAATCTATTCCTCCCTAATTGCAATTCTGAAACCCCAAATACATGTTTTCCTTCACATTGCTTATAATGTAATATGGTTGCAGTCTGTGAGTTTTGCTCCTTGAGGCAAAGGAAGGCCTATCTTTGTCATCAGGTTATGTAATGTTCTTTTGAGAATCCATAGCTATGTAAGTGGTATAAGTTTGACTACCAATGATCTACATTTAGATCCTTTCCATTCTCCTGACCTTTACCCACATACAAACTTATCCTCCCAACATTTTAAGGAAGTTATAGCTCCACTGACTTTGTCAAACTAAAATTCAATGTTCATATTATTAAGATAGTGTACATGTTGACAACTGAGTCATTAGCACTGTGGTTGCATTTTCTTAAAGACATAAATATTTTTATTTTCTTCCTGGTTAATTACACCTACTTCATCTTGGTTAGTTGATTTTAATTTGCTTCTCTGCCATGTGTATATACTTCCTCTTGATAAATATTCTCTAGAAATTGTGAATACTTAAGAATTCTCCCAATTTCTTCTTTCTATGCCGCCCCTTCTACAACCTCTGTCTTCCTGGTCTCGCTCAGAGTGCATGTGTGATGCTTATCTGCACTGAGTTCTCCTACAGTCTCATCAACATCAAGCCCATCCCCGGTCTCCTTCTTTTTAACCCATGCTGTCCTCCTTCTTGAATTGCTCCCTTATTTTAGAAGAGCGTTTTTTCCTATTCTTTTCTTCTGGAATTCATATTATGTGCCTTTTTGTTTTCTTAAATTGAACCTCAAATTTTATTTCCTATTTCCACCCTCTTTTCATGTTTGCCTTTTAGTTCTACATTGTCTCTACTGTCATAATTTAAATATTATTTTATTATTATATTCATTTATTTCTCTAATGCTGTTTTTATAACATCATGTTGTAGCTAATACCCATTCTTATCTTTCTGGACAGATTAATAACAGTTCCTTTTTTACTTATTTTGAGTTAATATATATTCACTTCTTTTTTTAACCATTCATTAGTCAATGGACATTTGGGCTCCCTCCATATTTTGGATATTGTTTTAGAAACACAAAGGTCAGGAACACTCCCACACCCCTGGGACAACCTCTGAGGGAGTCACTGTGGGCACACATTGTGGGAACCTGCGGATTTTGGCAGTGCTAACAGAAATAGAGACTGTTTGTCCTAGGGGATTTAGTGGAGACAGCAAACTGTAATTTCTCTGTTCTGAGCCAGAGATTTAGGTGTGGCCATTTTTTTTCTCAGACCCTCGGAAGAGGCTTGGAAAGCCACCAGGGAAACAAAGCACAGAAGACAAGTTTCTGCTGAGCCTATCCCCCTAATTGTGGGCATAGCAACTCTGCTCAAGCAGGGTTACATGAGAACAAAGAATTTCAGGCTGTTCCTCCAGAATACAGGCTGGAAGAACAAGAGGACAGCAACCCTATGGACCCCATAAGACTAAAATATCAATGCCAGGGGAAAATAGTGTATTGAGATCCAGGCATTGTCTAATCACTTATTTTTTATTATTATTTTTTTTTAGATAAAACTCTCTCTTGGGTGCCTGGGTGGCTCAGTGGTTGGGCCTCTGCCTTCGTCTCGGGTCGTGATCTCAGGGATCACGATCAAGTCCTGCATTAGGCTCTCTGCTCAGCGGGGAGCCTTCTTCTCCCCTCTCTGCCTGCCTCTCTACCTACTTGTGATCACTCTTTCTCTGTCAAATAAATAAATAAAATTTTTTAAAAAAACTCTTTTTTCTTTTTTCTTTCTTTTATGCTTTTCCTTTTTTTTCTTTTTTACCTTTTTCTCATTTCATCTAGATGTTTATTATATCAACTTATAATTTATACTTGCTTTTTAACTTGTATTTTTTCACATCTTTATAGATATATGTTTTGTTGTACTCCTTTTTTCAGTATTCACTTTTACATATATATACAAGTTATACTTTCCTTGTAATTTTGGGAAGTAACACACAATCCAAAATACACCCAAAAACAATTGAAACACTCCACTTTGTGCACACTAAGAGATTTTAGCCCCTCTTCTCATCACTCCCTTTTTCGCAATTTTTTACTTTTATAAATTTTATTCTCATGTTTCATTTTGGCTTGGTTTTTCTGGTGGTGTCTTCTGATTGCTCAGGATTTTGCTAGGGTGTATTTTCCTTGGTTCATGAGTGGCTGATATTTTGGACTTTGCTCATTCACTCAACCATTGCTCAACAAAATGACAAGGAGAAGGAACACTCAACAAAGAAAAGAAGCAGGGGCACCTAGGTGAATCAGTCATTAAGCATCTGCCTTCAGCCAAGGCTATGATCTAAAGGTCCTGGGATTAAGTCCAGCATCAGGCTCCCTGCTCCACAGAAAGCTTGATTCTCCCTCTCCCACTCCCCCTGCTTGTGTTTCCTCTCTTGCTGTGTATCCCTCTGTCAAAGGAAAAAAAAATAAAATCTTTAAAAAAAGAAAAGAAACAGAGACAATGTCATCTGCCACAGAAATAATGGATATGGATACAAGCAAAATGGCAGAGACAGACTTTAGAATAGCATTCATAAAGTCAGTAGCTAGGCTTGAAAAAAGACTTAATGACAATATAGAATCACTAAGAGTAGAAATGAGATCTAATTGGGTCAAACTAAAAAATTTTATGAATGATATTCAGTCTAAATTGGATATTCAAAAAGCCAGGGTAACTGAGGCAGAAGAGAGAATTAGTGATCTAGAAGACAAGGTGATGGAAAAAAAATGAAGATGAGGGAAACAGAGATAAGCCAGTAGCAGCACATGAGAAAGGATTGCAGAGATTAATGATGTCATGAAACATTCCAATATCAGAATTATTGGGATCCCCAAGGTGGTGGAGAGAGAGAGGGCCAGAGGGTATATTTGAACAAATCATAGCAAGAACTTCCCTAATCTGGGGAAGGAAAGAAGTATTCAAGTCCGAGAGGCAGAAAGGACCCCTCCCAAAATCAATAAAAATAGATCAACACACCTATATATAATAGCGAAGCTTGCAAATTTTACAGCCAAGGAAACAATCTTAAGAATATCCAGGGTTACAGGGTTCCTTACATATGGAGGAAAGAACATCAGAATAACATCAGACCTGTACACAGACACCTGGCAAGCCAGAAAGAACAGGAAAGACATATTCCGGGTACTAAATAAAAGAACATGCATCCAAGAAAACTTTATCCAGCAAGGCTGACATTCAAAATGGATGAAGAGATAAAGAGTTTTCAAGACAGGCAGAAATTGAAAGAAACCAAACCAGACTTTGGAGAAATATTGAGGGGGGGGGTGTTCTGTAAATCAAGAGAAACCCCAGTAGTTAAATAAACCATTAAAAAAAAATCTATAGAAACAGGGAATTTACATACAAGACAATGGCACTAAACTTATGTCTTTCAATAGTTACTCTTAAATGTAAATGGGCTGAATGCTCCAATCAAAAGAAACAGGTTTGAAGATTGGATAAAAAAGCAGGACCCATCTATATGCTATCTACAAGAGACTCATTTTGAACCTAAACACACCTCCAGATTGAAAGTGAGAGGATGGAGAACCATCTACCATGTTAACAAACCTCCAAAGAAAGCTGGGGTAGAAATTCTTATATCAGACAAATTATATTTTAAGCCTAAGACCATAATAAGGGATGAAGAGGTACATCATATTATAATTAAGGTATCTATCCAACAAAAAGACCTAACAATTGTAAATATCTATGCCCCTAACATGGGAATAGTCAATTATATAAACCAATTAATAACAAAATTAAAAAGTCTATTAACATTAATATATTAATAGTAGAAGACCTCAGCAATGCACTCACAGCAATGGACAGATCATCTAAGCAGAAGATCAACAAAGAAACAAGAGTTTTGAAGGATATATTGGCCCAGGTGGACTTCACAGACATATACAGAACATTCCATTCTAAAACAACAAAATACTCATTCTTCTCAAGTACACATGGAACTTTCTCCAGAATAGACCACATACTGGGTCACAAATCACATCTCAACCAATACTGAAAGATTATTCCCTGCATGTTATCAGACCACAATGTGTTCAAACTGGAACTCAATCAAAAGAAAATAATTTGTAAGGAACTCAAACACGTGAAAGTTAAAGAGCATCCTGCTAAGGAATGATTGAGTCAAATGAGAAATTAAAAAAACAAACAACAAACAAAACCTTAAACAATTCATGGAAACCAATGAGAATGAATACATATCAGTCCAAAACCTATGGGATACTGCAAAGGCTATCATAAAGGGGAAATACACAGCCATCCAAGTTGCCTCAAAAAATTAGAAAAATTCCAAATGCACAAGATGACCTTACAGTTAAGACACAGAGAAAGAATACCAAATAAGACCTTAACCAAGAAAAAAAAGAAATAATAAAAATTAGAGTAGAAATCTACTCTAGTAGAAATTAAATACAAACAAAAAAAAAGTAGAGCTGATTAAAACAACAACAACAACAATAAACTAGAAGCTGGCTTTTTGAAAGAATTAAGGAGATTAATAAGCCTATGGTCAGACTTATCCAAAAGAAAAGAAAAAGGGCACAAATTAATAAAATCATGAATGAAAGGGGAGACAGTACAACCAACACCAATGAAATATAGACAATTTTAGGAACATATTATAAGTAACTATATGCCAAAAAAATTAGGCAACCTGGAAGAAATGTATGCATTCTTGGAAACTTATAAACTACCATGACTGAAATGGAAGAAGAAGAAAATCTGAACAGTCTGATAACTAGTAAGGAAATAGAAGCAATAATCAAAACCACCCCCAAAAATGAGAGTAAATACCATGTATATGGAGCACATAGGACTGCAAAACTCCAACTATAGGGAAAAATAGTAAACATAATTTGAAGTCATTTTCACCCACATGATTCATTTATTTTTCAGTTTAAAATTTTCCTTTTCTCTTTTATTTTTCTTTTCAACCAATTTCTTATTTTATACACTCTTTAAGTCTTTTTTAACTTTCAGTTTTACATTTACATTTTATAAATATATTTTTGGGTTCCTTTCACCATAACCAAGTTTATTTTTGTATATATACATTTTTTTGTTTGTTTTCCTTACAGGGATTTAGTGTATTCTAACACGAGATGAAAGTACACTCTGGACCACGTGGATCACTTGTTTTGTCCACCTGGGAGATAATATTCTCCCCCCCACCTTTTTTCCCTTTATATTTAGGTTTCTGACCTCTTTAGATTTTATATTTTTCTACTGTGTATTTTGCTTGGGTTGTGGTTGATACTATGGATTTTATTCTCTTATTCATCCATTCTTCTCTGGTGAAAATGACTGGAAGGAAGAATACATGGTGAAAGAAAGAACCAGAGGGTAATACTCCCTGCCACAGATGTAATTTATATGGCTATAAGTATAATATCAGAGCTGGACTTAGGATAATTATTAGAAAGTTACTACCTGGGCATGGAAAAAAAAGCAAAAAAGACATTAGAGAATCTCTTAGTGCAGAAATAAATTCTAATCAGGCCAAAATTTAAAAATCTTTACCTAAGATGCATTCTAAATTGGATGCTCTAACAGCTAGGGTAAATAAGGCAGAAGAAAGAGTAAGTGAAATAGAAGACAAGTTGATGGAAAGGAAGGAAGGTGAGGGAAAGAAATAAAAATTACTAATGGACCATGAGGGGAGTCTTTGAGAAATCAGTTATACCATAAAATGAAACAATATCAGAATTATGGGGGTCCCCTGGGAAGAAGAAAGAGAGAGAGGGACAGAAAGTATATTTGAGCAAGTCAGTTGAGATCTTTCCTAATCTGGGGAAGAAAACATGTATTCATGTCCAAGAGGTAGAGAAAACCCCTCCCAAAATCAATAAAAATAGATCGATACCCTGACACATAATAGCGAGGCTTGCAAAGTTCAGAGATAAAGAGAAAATCCTAAAAGCACTTCAACACAACAGGTTCTTAGTCTACAGGGGTAGAAACATTAGACTGGCAGCAGATGTATCCACAGAGACCTTATGGGCCAGAAAGTCATGATATATTCATGGTATATTCATATATACTAAATGAGAAATTAATGCAGCCAAGAACACTTTACCCAGCAAGGCTGTTATTAAGAATAGAAGAGGAGATAAAGAGCTTCCAGGACAAGGAGAAACAAGGAATATTTTACCATTAAATCAGCCCTGAAAGAAATATTAAATGGAATCCTGTAAGCGAAGAGAGGGCCCAAAAGTTACATAGACCAGAAAGAAACAGAGACAATATACAGAAACAGTGACTTTATAGGTAATACAGTGGCACTAAATTCACCTTTCAATCGTTTCTCTGAATGTGAATTGGCTAACTGCTCCAATCAAAAGAGAGGGTATCAGATTGAATAAAAAAGCAAGACCCATCCACATGCTGTCTACAAGAAACTCATTTTAGAGCCAAAGACACCTCCAGATTTAAAGAGAGGGGATAGAGAACAATGTATCATGCTAGTGGACATCAAAAGAAATCTGGGGTAGCAGTCCTCATATCAGACACATTAGATTTTGTTTAGGGACACTATATCATAATTTTAAGGGTCTTTCCAACAATAAGATCTAACAATTTTAAATGTTTATGCTCCTAACATGGGAGCAGAAAATTATATAAACCAATTAATAACAAAATTAAAGAAACATATTGATAATAATACAATAAGGGTAGGGGACTTTAACACCCCACTCACAGCAATGGAAAGATCATCTAAGTAGATCAACAAGGAAAGAAGGACTTTAAATGACACACTGGACCAAATGGACTTCACAGACATAAATAGAGCATTCCATCCCAAAGCCACAGAATGCGCATTCTTTTTGAGTGTACATGGAACCTTCTCCAGAATAGACATCACTTTCTCCAGAATAGGTCACAAATCAGGTCTCAAAAGATATAAAAATATTGGCATTATTCTCTGCATCTTCTCACACTACAATGCTTTGAAACTGGAAGACAATCAAAAGAGGAAATTTGGAAGAAACTCAAAGACTTGGATGTTAAAGAGCATCCTACTAAGAATGTATGGGTCAACTAGAAAAGTAAAGAAGAATTTAAAAAATTCATTGAAATAAAATGAAATAAAAACACAACTTTTCA
Organism: Enhydra lutris kenyoni; assembly: GCF_002288905.1. Taxonomy (NCBI): domain Eukaryota; kingdom Metazoa; phylum Chordata; class Mammalia; order Carnivora; family Mustelidae; genus Enhydra; species Enhydra lutris. Next base: position 909,732 of record NW_019154196.1, read on the forward strand.
AGACCTTTGGGATATACAAAGGTGGTGCTAAGAGAGAAACAGATTGTAATACAAGTCACTCAAAAATTAGGAAAGTCTCAAATACACAAGATAACCTCACATCTAAAGGATCTGGAAAAGAAGAGCAAATAAAGCCTAAACCAGCAGGAGAAGAGAAATAATAAAGATTAGAGCAGAAATAAGAAAAATGGAAACCAGAAAAACAGTAGAACAGATCAGTGAATCTAGAAGCTGGTTCTTTTAAAGAATTAATAAGGTTGATAAACCGCTAGCCAGACTTATCAAAAAGAAAAGAGAAGGGACCAAAATTAATAATATCATGAATGGATCATAACCAATGCCAAGGAAATATAAAACAGTCTTAACATATTATGAGCAATTGTATGCCTCCAAATTAGGCAACGTGGAAGAAATGGATGCATTCCTAGAAACTTAAAAACTACTAAAACTGAAACAGGAAGAAGTAGAAAACCTGAAAGACCAATATCCATAAAGAAAATTAAAGCAGTAATCAAAAATCTCATAACAAAGAAGCGTCCAGGGCCAGATGGCTTCTCAGAAGAATTTTACCAAACTCTTAAAGAAAAACTAATACTCTTCTGAAGCTATTTCAAAAAATAGAAATTGAAGGAAATCACACAAATTTGTTCTATGAGGCCAGCATTACCTTGAATACAAAACCAGACAATGACACCACCAAAAAGGAGAGTTACAGGTTGACATCTGTGATGAACATGTTTGCTAAAATTCTCACCAAGAAAACTAGCCAATAAGATCTAATAGCACATTAAATGGGTTATTCACCATGACCAAGTGGGATTTATTCCTGGTCTGCAATGATGCTCCAACATTCATAAAACAATTAATATGATACATCACATTAATAAAAGAAAAGACAAAAAACATAATCCTCTCAGTGGATACAGAAATAACATTTGACAACATAAAATATACTTTTTTAATTAAAACTTCCCACAGCATAGGGATAAAAAGAAAAAACCTCAATATTATGAAAGCCATCTATGAGAAGCCCACAGCAAATATCATTCTCTATGGGGAGAAAACAGAGCTTTCCCCATAAGGTCAGGAACATGGTAGGGATGTCCACTATCACCACTGCTATTCAACATAGTACTAGAAGTCCGACCTTCAGCAATCAGACAACAAAAAGAAATAAAAGACATCTGAAGCAACAAAGAAGTCAAACTTTCATTCTTTGCAGATGACATGATACTCAATGTGGAAAACCCAAAAGACTCCACTCCAAAATTGTGAGAACTCATACAGGAATTCAGCAACTTGGCAGGATGTAAAATCAATGCACAAAAAGCAGTTGAGTTTCTATGTCCTAACAATGAGAGAGAAGAAATAAATAAGGATTTGATATTGTCAAAATGTCTATGCTACCCAGATAAATCTACACATTCAATCCAATCCCTATCAAAATACCATCAGCAGTTTTCACAGAGCTGGAACAAACAATCCTAAAATTTGTATGAAACAAGAAAAAAAAAAACTCAAATAGCCAGAAGAATGTTGAAAATGAAGGCCAGTGCTAGTGACATCACAATGATAGACTTCAAACAACGTTACAAAGCTCTGATCATCAAAACTGCATGGGACTAGAACAAAAACAAATAAATCAATGGATCAGAATAAAGAACCTAGAAATGGACCCTTAACTCTAGGGTCAACTAATCTTCAATAAAGTAGGAAAAAATATTCAATGGAAAAAGCACTGTGCAACCAATAGAGTTGGAATATTGAAGAGCCACAGGGAGAAGAATAAAACTGGACCATTTTGTTTATACCATGCACAATGATAACTCAAAATGTATGAAAGTCCTCAATGTGAGACAGGAATCCATCAATATCTTATAGGAGAACAAAGGCAGAAACCACTGTGACCTTGGCCACAGCAAATTCTTGTTAGAAAGGTCTCTAAAGGCAAGGGAAATAAAAGCAAAAAAACTACTGAGATTTCTTCAAGATAAAAAGCTTCTGCACAACAAAGAAAACAACAAAATTAAAAGGTAACCCATGGAATGGGAGAAGTTATTTGCCAATAACATAACAAATAAACAACATCTCAAACTCAACACCCAATAAACAAATAATCCAGTCAAGAAATGGGCAGAAGAAATGAACAGACACTTCTCCAAAGAAGACATATAGGGGCCCCTGGGTAGCTCAGTTGTTGAACGTGTGCTTTCAGCTCAGGTCATGATCCCAAGGTCCTGGGATTGAGCCCCACACTGGGCTCCCTTCTTGGTGGATAGCCTGCTTCTACCTCTCCAACTCCCTCTGCTTGTTTTCCCTCTCTCATGGTGTGTGTGTCTCTCTGTCTTTCAAATAAATTAATAAAATATTTTTAAAAAAACATATAAATGGCAAAACACACATGAAAAAATGCTCCACATCACTTGCCATTAGGGAAATACAAATCAAAATAACAAGAGACCACCTCACACTAGTCATAATGGCTAAAATTAACAAGATAGGGGACAACAAATGTCAAGTTCGCAGAGAAGGGGGAACCCTCTTAAACTGTTGATGGGAATGTGAACTAGTACAGCTACTCTGGAAAATGGTACAGAGGTTCCTCAAGAAGTTAAAAATAGAGCTACCTTATGACCCAGCAATTGCACTACTAGATATTTACCTCAAAGATACCAATGTATTGATCCCAAGGGACACCTGGATCCCAATGTTCATAGCAGTGATGTCCAGTATAGTCAAAGTGTGGAAAGAGCCAAGATGTCCACTGACAGATAACTGGATAAAAAAGATGTGATTTTATATATTATATGTACATATAATATATATAGAATGGAATATTACTCAGCCACCAGAATGAATAAATACCATTTACAACAACATGGATGATCTGGAAAGTGTTATGCTGAGTGACATAAGTTAAACAGAGAAAGACAACTATAATATGGTTTCACTGTATGTGGAATATGAGAAACAACACAGAAGATTGTAGATGAAGAGAGGTAAAACTGAATGAGAAATCATCAGAGAGGGAGAAAAACTATGAGACCCTCTTAACTATTAGAAACAAACAAAGGGCTGCTAGAAGGAGGTGGGTGGGGGGTGGGTTAATTAGGTGATGGGAATTAAGGGAATTGTTATACACAACTGATGAATTATTGAAAACACATCTGAAACTAATGAAGTACTATATGTTTACTAATAGAATTTAAATAAAGATTTTTAGAAAGAATGGTTAAGGAGGGCATGTGTTGTAATGAGCACTGGGTGTTATACACAAATAATGAATCATGAAACACTACATTAAAAACTAATGATTCACTGATTGATAAGGGAGAGAGAACCTGAGTGGGGGCAGGGACAGAGGAAGAAGAGCTCCAAGTAGAGCGCCCACTGAGTTTAGCTCCTGACCCCAGGATTTATCCCACTACCCATGAGACCTGAGGTGAAACCAAGAGTCAGATGCTTAACCAACTGAGCCAGCCAGGTGCCCATCTACTTCATTCTTTCTCAGGATTGCTTTGGTTATTTGGGGTATTTTCTGTTTCCACACAAAGTTTATGATAATTTTTATGTATTTTTGTAAAAATTACCATTGAAATTTTGGTAAGAATGACATTGAATATTTTGCAAGTTCGAATAGTAGGGACATTTTGACAATATTAATTCTTCAAATTCACAAATACTGGATACCTTTCCATTTATTTGTGTCTTCTTCAATTTCTTCAATTGAAGTCTTATATTTTTCATTGTAGAGATCTTTCACTTCTTTGGTTAAATTTATTTTTAAATGATTTGTTGATGATGCTATTGAGAATAGAATTGTTTTCTTTTTTCTTTTTCAGATAGTTTATTATTAGGTAGAAACCCTACTGATTTTAATATTAATTTTTTATCCTTCAACTTTACTGAGTTTATTGAGTAGATTGAGCAGTTTTCTGTAGAGACTTACTGGTTTTCTATATATAAACTGATGTTATCTGCAAATAGGGACAATTTTACTTCCTTTTCAGTTGTGATATATTTTATATGTTTTTATTAACTGATTGCATTAGGTAGTACTCCAATACTATAATAAATAGTAATGAAAGCAAACCACTTTTCTTCTGCATTAAGGAAAAATTTTCCATCTTTCACCATTGGTTGTGATGTTAACTTTTGGTTTGACATATTTGGCCATTATTATGTTGAAATGCTTCTCCTAAACCTAATTTATTGAGAGATTTTTATTATAAATAGATGATGAATTTTGTCAAATAATTTTTCTGAGTCTATTGAGATGATCATATAATTATTTCATCTGAGTGTGATGTATCACATGTATTGATTTGTATATGCCGCACTATCCTCGCATAGTTGTTATAAATTTCCCCTTGATCATGGTAGATATATTTTTAAGTGTTTTATTTACTTATTTGAAAGAGAGAGACACAGTGAGAGAGGGAGCACAAGCAGGGGTATTGGGAGAGGGAGAAGCAAGCTTCCCGCCAAGCAGAGAGCCCAAGGCAGGACTCTATCCCAGGACCCTAGGATCATGACCTGAGCCAAAGGCAGATGCCTTTAAGACTGAGCCACCCAGGCGTCCCCATGCTAGATATTTTTTATTGAGTTTTTGAATTCTGCTTGTTGTATTTTATTGATAGATTTTACATTATATATATCAGGGATATTGTCCTGTAGTTCTTTTCTTTTAATGTTCTCTTCTGACTTTTGTATCAGGGTAATGCTAGGCTTGTAAAATAATTTTGGGAGTGTTCCTTCTTCAATTTTTTGGAAAAGTTTGAGAAGGATTAGCATGAATCCGTCTTTAAATGTTCAGTAAAACTCACCAATGAAACTACCGGTTCTGGAATTTTTTTCATTGGGGATATTTTATCACAGATTTAATCTCCTTACTGATGATTTTACCATTCACAATTTGTATTTCTTTATAATTAAGTCTTGGTATTTTATATGTTTCTAATACATTGTCAGTTCCCTCTAGGTTATTCTATTTGGTGGTGTATACCTGTTCATGGTAGAGTCTTATGATTTTTTTCTGCTGATTCGTTTTATTTATATTCTTATTTAAATTCAATTAGCCAACATATAGTGCATCATTAGTTTTTTTTAAAGATTTTACTTACATCATTAGTTTTTGAAGTAATGTTTAATGTTTCATTACTGGTGTATAACATTCAGTGGTCATCACATCATGTGCCCTCCTTAATGCCCATCACCCAGTTACCCCATCTCCACACACACCGCCCTTTCCACAACCCTCAGTTAGTTTCTGCAATAAAGAGTCTCTCATGGTTTCTCTCTCTCTCTCTCTCTCTCTCTCTCTCTCTCTCTCTGATTTCTTCCCATTCAGTTTTCCCTCCCTTTACTTGTGATCCTAATGATCTCTCGCATTTTTCTGGAATAAATTGTAATGCCTCTACTTCACTTTATAATTGTGTTTATGTGGTTTTTTTCCCTTATTTTCTTGGTTAATATAGTTACATATTTATCAATTTTGATAATCTAATCAAAGAAACAAATTTTAGTTTTGCTAATCTTTTCTATTTTTTTAATTTCATTTCATTTCAGTGTAACAGAATTAAATGTTTATGCACCACACCCAGTACTCCATGCAATACGTGCCCTCCCTAATACCCACCACCTTGTTCCCCCAACCTCCCACCCCCCACCCCTTCAAGACCCTCAGGTTGTTTTTCAGAGTCCATAGTCTCTCATTGTTCATCTCCCTTCCAATTTTCCTCAACTCCCTTCTCCTCTCCATCTCCCTATATCCTCCATGTTATTTGTTATGCTCCACAAATAAGTGAAACCATATGATACTTGACTCTCTCTGCGTGTCTTATTTCACTCAGCATAATCTCTTCCAGTCCCATCCATGTTGCTACAAAAGTTGGGTGTTCATCCTTTCTGATTGGAGGCATAATACTCCATAGTGTATATGGACCACATCTTCCTTATCCATTCATCTGTTGAAGGGCGTCTTGGTCCTTTCCACAGTTTGGTGAGAGTGGCCATTGCTGCTATGAACACTGGGGTGCAATTGGCCCTTCTTTTCACTACAACTGTATCTTTGGGGTAAATACCCAGTAGTGCAATTGCAGGGTCATAGGGAAGCTCTATTTTTAATTTCTTGAGGAATCTCCACACTGTTCTCCAAAGTGGTTGCACCAACTTACATTCCCACCAGCAGTGTAAGAGGGTTCCCCTTTCTCCACATCCTCTCCAACACATGTTGTTTCCTGTCTTGCTAATTTTGGCCATTCTATCTGGTGTAAGGTGGCATCTCAATGTGTTTTTCATTTGAATCTCCCTGATGGCTAGGGATGATGAACATTTTCTCATGTGTCTGATAGCCATTTGTATGTCTTCATTGGAGAAGTGTCTGTTCATGTCTTCTGCCCATTTTTTGACATGATTATATGTTTTGTGTGTGTTGAGTTTGAGGAGTTCTTTATAGATCCTGGATATCAACCTTTGTCTGTACTGTCATTTGCAATATCATCTCCCATTCCGTGGGTTGCCTCTTTGTTTTGTTGACTGTTTCCTTTGCTGTGCAGAAGCTTTTGATTTTGATGAAGTCCCAAAAGTTTATTTTGGCTTTTGTTTCCTTTGCCTTTGGAGACATATCTTGAAGGAAGTTGCTGTGGCTGATATCGAAGAGATTACTGCCTATGTTCTCCTCTAGGATTCTGATGGATTCCTGTCTCACGTTGAGGTCTTTTATATATTTTGAGTTTATCTTTGTGTACGGTGTAAGAGAATGGTCGAGTTTCATTCTTCTACATATAGCTGCCCAGTTTTCCCAGCACCATTTATTGAAGAGACTGTCTTTTTTCCACTGTATATTTTTTCCTGTTTTGTCGAAGATTTACTGAACATAGAGTTGAGGGTCCATATCTGGGCTCTCTACTCTGTTCCACAGGTCTATGTGTCTGTTTTTATGCCAGTACCATGCTGTCTTGGTGATCACAGCTTTGTTTAAAGCTTGAAAGCAGGTAACATGATGCTCCCAGTTTTATTTTAATTTTTTAACATTTCCTTAGTGATGTGGGCTCTCTTCTGGTTCCATACAAATTTTTGGATTATTTGCTCCAGCTCTTTGAAGAATACTGTGGAATTTTGATCGGAATGGCATTAAAAGTATAGATTGCTCTAGGCAGTATATACATTTTGACAATGTTTATTCTTCCGATCCAAGAGCATGGAATGGTGTTCCATCTTTTTGTGTCTTCTTCAATTTCTTTCATGAGTGTTCTGTAGTTCCTCGAGTATAGATACTTTACCTCTTTGGTTAGGTTTTTTCCCAGGTAGCTTATGGTTCTTGGTGCTGTAGTAAATGGAATCAATTCTCTAATTTCCCTTTCTGTGTTTTCCTTGTTAGTGTATAAGAAAGCCACTGATTTCTGTACATTGACTTTGTATCCTGCCACGTTACTGAATTGCTGTATGAGTTCTAGTAGTTTGGGGGTGGAGTCTTTTGGGTTTTCCATATAAAGTATCATGTCATCTGCGAAAAGAGAGAGTTTGACTTCTTCATTGCCAATTTGGATACCTTTTATTTCTCTTTTTATTCTGATTGCTTCTAACACTATGTTGAAGAAGAGTGGTGAGAGTGGTCATTCTTGTCGTATTCCTGATCTCAACAGGAAGGCTGTGAGCTTTTTCCCATTGAGGATGATATTTGCTGTGGGTCTTTCATATACAGATTTTATGAAGTTCAGGAATGTTCCCTCTATCCCTGTATTTTGAGGCATTTTAATCAGGAACGGATTCTGGATTTTGTCAAATGCTTTTTCTGCATCAATTGAGAGGACCATGTGCTTCTTCTCTCTTCTCTTATTGATTTGTTCTATCACATTGATTGATTTGAAAATGTTGAACCATACTTGTAACCCAGGGATGAATCCCACCTCGTCAAGGTGATTAATCATTTTAATGTGCTGTTGGATCCTATTTGCTAGGATCTTGTTGCAATCTTAGCATCCATATTCATCAGGGATATTGGTCTGAAATTGTCCTTTTTGGTGGGGTCTCTGCCTGGTTTAGGGGTCAGGGTAATGCTGGCTTCATAGAAAGAGTCTGGAAGTTTTCCTTCTGCTTCAATTTTTTGAAAGAGCTTCAGGAGAATAGGTGTTATTTCTTCTTTGAAAGTTTGGTATAATTCCCCAGGGAATCCATCAGGTACTGGGCTCTTGTTTATTTCGGAGTTTTTTGATCACTGCTTCAATATCGTTACTAGATATCGGTCTATTCAGGTTGTCAATTTCTTCCTGGTTCCATTTTGGAAGTTTATAGTTATCCAGGAATGAATCCATTTCATCTAGGTTGCTTAGCTTATTGGCATATAACTGTTGATAATAACTTCTGATGATTGTTTCTACTTCCTTGGTGTTAGTTGTGATCTCTCCCTTTTCATTCATAATTTTATTAATTGGAGTTTTCTCTCTTTTCTTTCTGGATTACTGTGGCCAATGGTTTATCAATCATATTGATTCTTTCAAAAAACCAGCTCCTAATTTCATTGATATGTTCTACTGTATCTCTAGTTTCTACCTCATTGATCTCAGCTCTAAACGTGATTATTTCCCTTCTTATGTGTGGAGTTGGTTTGATTTGTTGTTGATTCTCCAGTTCTTTAAGGTGTAGAGACAGCTGCTGTGTTCTGGATTTTTCTATTTTTTTTGAGGGAGGCTTGGATGGCTATATATTTCCCCCTTAGTACCGCCTTTGCTGTATCCCATAGGTTTGGACCGAAGTGTCTTCATTCTCATTGGTTTCCATGAATGGTTTCAGTTCTTCTTTGATCTCCTGGTTGATCCAAGCATTCTTAAGCAAGGTGTTCTTTAGCTTCCAGGTGTTTGAGTTCCTTCTGAACTTTTCCTTGTGATTGAGCTCCAGTTTCAAAGCATTGTTATGTGAGAATGTGCAGGGAATAACCTCAGTCTTTTGGTATCAGTTGAGTCCTGATTTGTGACCCAGTATGTGGTCTATTCTTGAGAAGGTTCAATGTGCACTTGAGAAGAATGAGTGTTCTGTTGTTTTAGGGTGGAATATTCTGTATATATCTATGTGGTCCATCTGGTCCAATGTGTCATTCAATGCTCTTGTTTCTTTATTGATTTTCTGCTTCATTGATCTGTCTATTACTGAGAGAGGTGTGCTAAGATCTCCTACTATTAATGTATTCATATCAATATGACTCTTTATCTTGATTAATAGTGTTCTTATGTAATTGGCTCCTCCATATTGGGGGCATAGATATTTACAATTGTTAGATAATCTTTGTGGATAGTCCCTTTAAGAATTATGTAGTGTCCTTCTGTATCTCTGAAAACAGTCTTTAGTTTAAAATCTAATTTATCTGATATGAGAATTGCTACCCCGACCTTCTTTCGAGGCCCTTTGGCATTAAAGATGCTTCTTCATCCCTTCACTTTCAGTCTGGGTGTATCCTTAGTTTCGAAATGGGTCTCTTGTAGACAACATATGGATGGGTCCTGTCATTTTATCCAATCTGCAGCCCTGTGTCATTTTATGTGTGCATTTAAGCCATTTACATTGAGAGTGATTATTGATAGATACGTTTTTATTGATATCATGTTACCTTTGAAGTCTTTCTTTCTGTAGATTGTCTCCATATATTTCTGTTCAATGATATTCTTAGGATTTTTCCTCTTTTATAGAACCCACCTTAATATTTTCTGCAGTGTCGGTTTAGTGGTCGCATAGTCTTTTAAGCCTTGCCGATCTTGGAAACTCTTTATCTCTCCATCCATTTTGAATGTCAGTCTTGTTGGATAAAGTATTCTTGTGTGTATGTTCTTCTCATTTAGTGCCCTGAATACGTCTTGCCAGCCCTTTCTGGCTTGTCAGGTTTCTGTTGAGAGGTCTGACGTTATTCTGATAGGGTTTCCTCTCTTTGGAAGGAACTTCTTTGTCCTAGCTGCTTTCAAGAGGTTCTGTCTACAATTTTGATTCCTCATTCTTACTCTCAGTGCCTTGAGGTCTTTCTAGATTCTATAATCTTGAGGGGAGACCGTTCTGCCTCTAGTACATGAAAGCTCTTTCCATTCGCAAGATTGGGAAAATTTTCATGGAGAATTTGTTCAACTGTGTCTTCTCGTCTTTTTTCTTTCTCCTATCCCTCAGAGATTCCAATAATTCTGACGTTGGAACGTTTCATGGAGTCATTTATTTCCCTAATCCTGTTTTCATGGCTTCTAAGCTGTTTGTTCCAAGTTTCCTCCTGATCCTTTCTCTCTATCTGTCTTCCAGATCACTAATTCTATCTTTTGTCTGAGTTACCCTAGCTTTTAGAGAATTTAGATTAGATTGGAACTCTTTGAGAACACTGTGAACATCATCCCTGGCGGCTTTCAGTTCTGCCTAATCAATTCCATTTTGTCATCCATGTTTTTCTTCAACCTAGCTATTGCCTGGATAATTGTTAGCCTGAATTCCCTTTCCAACATATTGTCTATGTCCATAGCCATTAGCTCTGTTGCAAAGGCCCAGCCTCTAAATTTTTCTTCTGTTGGGCATTCCTCCTCCTAGTCATTTTGGTGAGAGATGACTGAATGGATATAGCTGGCTGTATCAACCATGGTGCAGGCAAGGTGCACCCTGGAATGCTTCTGAGCAATCAAGTGTCCCCTCCCAAAAGAAAGAAAAGAGAAAGAAAAAAATGAGAGAGAGAGAGAAACAGGGAAAAAGAAGAAGGATAAAATAAAAGAGAAGGCCCAATCCAAATGGGCCCCGGGGTAAGATTTATGAAGTATACAAACAAAAACAGACAAACAAAAAGAGTGATAAAAATACATGACAAGAGGGAAAAAAAATCTACGTCTATACAAAAGAAAAAAAGAACCTCATCAAAAAGAACCCCATGTAGAAGATTTATACTGCCAGGACAAAACAAATACACACAAGCACTGACAGAAGAAAAAGATAGGAGAGTGGTTATAAATTCTCAGTGTGGGTGAGGAAGGTTATTTTGATTCTTCCTGGATGTATCTTGATATCTTTGTTAAAGGATTCAGCTTTCCTAACATAAAGGGGGATTAAAAACTGGTTTACCTATAGGGGTAGCATTGATTGGAGAAAGGGGATTACCTTGACGTTTAACTCTGTATGAATATTTAAAAATAAAAATTTTAAAAAATGAAAAAAATTAAAAACTAAAAATAAAATTTAAAAAAATTTAAAATATAGAAAAGCAAAAGAAAAACACAGGTATATGTATCAAAAAGTTCATGTTAAAAGGTTATTATGGAATTTGATGTACTGGACATCTCACTGTGATGGTAAATAGGTTAAAAAATTATCTATAAAAAAATGAACCAGAGTAGTGGGAATGAATTAAAAATAAAAGTTGTATCTATGAAGTAGTGGTGGTTGTTCTCTTGTTTTTGTTTTTGTTTTTGTTTGGATGCTTGCTGGGGTAGGGGCCTGCCCTCTGGTTTCTCAGGCTCTGTTCCCTGAGTTAAGTCCTCCTGCCCCCATCAAGGGTGTGGGCTCTGAGGAAACTGTTTTTTCAGGCTTTTGGTCTCTGGAGGTTTTTTTGTTTGTTTGTTTGTTTGTTTGTTGTCTCTCACCTTGACAGCTTTTGATGGTTTTTGGAGATTTAGAGGAAAGCAAACTGCCCCCAGACCTCCCTCTCAGAGAGAAGACTCAGTCTATTCCCCTCTGGGTGCTCCAGAACACATAAATTCCCCCTCGGCACCTGGCAGAGCAAGTTCCTAGTCACGGTCTCTGGGGTCATAGGAACTCCTGCTTGTACCCAAAACCATGACAGCAGCAGCTGTCTGGGCAGCTTCAGACCACCAGAGATGTTCCAAGCAGTGATACACACTGAAATTTTCTCACTGGCCTGGGCTGGTTGTGCTCTAACTCTCCGAGCTAAGAGAGCACTGGCTGGCGCCTGTAGCACCTCTCTCAGGGAGGGGTGTGGGGCGTGACTCAGACTCTGGTAGCACAGCGCATGTGTGGATAGTTCAAAAGGCTGTGGTTCTGCTGGCTGGTGCCTGAATGCCCCTCTAGATGGGGGGCATGACTCAGACTCTGGTAGCACGGCTCGTGTGTGGAGAGTGCATAAAGCTGTGGTTCTGCTGGCTGGAGAGACTCCCTGCCCCCAGTGGGAACTGCCACCCAGAGGCGCTCAGGTGTGCTGGTGGCTCAGGGACCAAGACCTGGCTTCTTTGCCACACTCTCTCTGGCTCAGTGCCATGGGTGGCTGTCCTGGGTCCAGGGACTTAAACCCCTGTCCATCACTGCCTCAATTCCCCAATTTCCCCCCATGATCCTTTGCTCTTTTTGAGTGCTTTCAACCAGACTCCAAGTTAATGCTGGTCCCCAATCACAGGGCACTTGCATATTGGGGTATTATTTTCCAATGGGTCGCTTCTGGTGGCTTCCTCCCCTTTTTGTTTATCTTCCGATATCAGTCTGATGTTCCCACTCTGCTTTACCTGCCCACTGGCATCTTTTGCCCCCATAGAGATCAAGAATTGTATAATTCTAATCTCAGGCTTATTTCATGGGTGATCAGAGTTCTTTGGTAGGTAATCAGCTCACCTTAGGGTACAGGTTGAAATGGCGCCTCCTCCTACTTCCCTGTCATCTTGTCTCCCCGCCACATATAGGCTTCTTGCATCAACTGTAAATTTTTGTTTTGTGTTTACCTTGAGGCTTACATAAACATCCTATGTTAAGGTAATAACAACTTATCTTAGATTGTATAGAAATACTCTACCTTTTTATTCTCATTTGCCATATACTATGTATTTGATATCACAATACACCTTTTTATTTCTTTTTTAAATTTTTTCTTTTTTTTAATTTCTTTTATATATTGTGTAGTTATTATCAAGTTATAGTCATTTTATTTATTTTTAAATATTTTTCTTAATTTTTTTATTAAAGTTAACTGATAACACACCTTTATATTACAATACTAGAGTACTTTGGCTTTGAATATGCAATTATCTTTATATTCTTAAAGATTTATTTATTATTTGAGAGATAAAGAACACACATGCCTGAGTTGGGGAGGAGCAGAGGGAGAGGGAGAAGAGACGCTCAAGCAGACCTCCCACTGAACATGAAACCCAATGCAGGCCAATCTCCTGACCCTGAGAGCATACCAAGAGTTGGTGACCCAAACAACTGAGCCACCCAGGGGCCCCTGTAATTATGTTTAAAACTAAATTTTATGGGACAATTGGGTGGCTTAGTCATTAAGCCTCTGCCTTCAGCTTAGGTTGATCCTAGGGCCCTGGGATAGAGTCCCACATAGGGTTCCCTGTTCAGCAGGAAGCCTGCTTCTCCCTGTCCCAATTCTGCTGCTTGTGTTCCCTCTCTTGCTATGTCTCTCTCTGTCAGAAAATAAATAAAATCTTACAAAAAAAAAACTAACTTTTCTATTTCCAAATGTTTTCACATTTCTTATTAGTGTTCTTTTATTTAAACTTGAGGATGTCCTTTTCAGCTTTTCTTGTAAGGCAGAGCTAGTGATAATGAACTTCCTGAACTTTTTTTTTTCTTGTTGTATCTTTATCTCTTTGTCATTTTTGAAAAAACACATTTGGTGGTTAAAGTGTTTTTGGTTAGTTGTTTTGTTTTATTTTGTTTTCCTTTCAGCACTTTCAATATATTACATTATCTGGCCTGCAAGTTTTCTGCTAAAATATCCACCGATGAGGATTCCTTGTATGTGTATTTTTTTTTCTCTTCCAGGTTTAAACTTTAGTTTGTGTTTTATTTAACAGTTTTATTATAAGTTAAGTAATAATTTATTGTTTAAGTTACTAAATAATAAGCTTGTGGACTCATGAGCTTCATGAACTTGGATTAAGTTTCCTGCCCATCTATCTTTATTTTTATTCTGAGCCTCAAAAAATGCATAGATTTTTTTTTCAGTTGATGATTTCTCATAATTCACTTTGGATGTCTTCACTTTTTGTCTTTTTTTTTTCTATTATGGCTAGATAATTTCAAATAATCTGTCTTTGGGTCACAAGTTCTCTGACCAAGTCTGCTATTAATGTTCTCTTTTGAATTTTTAATCTCACTCATTCTCTATTCTTCAGACCAACAATTTTTCTTTGATCCTTTTCTATAACTTCTATCTTGAAGAACTCATTTTGTTTGTGTATTGTTTTCCTGATTTTATTGAACTATTTTTCTATGTTTCTTTTAACTCACAGAGGCTTTTACAAGAACTATTTTGAATTATTTATTGGATAAATCAGGGATCTCCATTTCTGTGAAGTTGTACTGAAAAACTATTATGTTCTTATTGTGGTAGGATGATTCCATGAATATTTATGTTTCTTGATTGCTACATGTGATATCTTCACATTTGAAATACTGGACACTTTTAGTCTTTACTGCCTTGTCACTTCAATGAGTTTAATCTTAGGTTTACTTTCTCAGATGACGTACTGGACACACACCCCTACTTAAGTGGTGACTACATTTCTGTGTTTACTCTGTGATGATTTATCAATCATGCCTCTTCTAATTTTTGCAATTTTCTGTAGTATATTTTAATATAATTTAATTTAAAAATTACTCTAGACATATAATGGGTATCCGTATCCTTTCCCCTCACTTGAAATGGATGACCAGAGATGTTCCCCAGTAATATTAACAAATTCTTATATTAGATAATTTGTGGTAACTAGATTTTCATCTTTATTAAAAATATATTCTATTAACTTGGGAAATAAAATTATACATTGTAATAAATTTAAATTAATTTTAAATCACCAACTCTATACATGCACAAACTGGATATTGTTTTATGTGTTAAAAGTGAAGGAAAAATTCTCCAAATTCCAAATCACATTTAAATATATTATCTGGTTTTGATTTTGATTTCCCCAAAATCCTTCCAGTATTTACAGAAGTAATTAGCCCCATGGGAGTTGGGGAATCTGATGTAAAGAGCAAAAAAAAAAATTGCCTTTCATGAACAAGAGGCAGATGGGAGCCTCAGAACCATGTTTTCTGAGTTTTTCTTATGTTTTGTGCCAAATCATGTCATTAAATGTTAAACAATTTCCAAAGTAGAGAAGCATGTTATACAATGAGCAGCTTCCAGCTTATTAATCCTAGTGATAAACTTGGAAAGTTCCTCTGAGAGTGACATGTTGATAAAACCCATATCCATTCTCTGTTCAATACCAGCTAGGCTGGTCTACCAAGGACCTGATGATGCCTGTTGAAGGGCTGTCATGCACTCTCCGCTGTCTTTCTACAGGTGAGAGATATGGACATGAAACTAATTAAACTCTTGCTTCCACATATTTATTTTACTTATACAATAATTTGTGTATATTTATGTAACATAAAAATTGAAATAATTGGTAGTATAAAGTTTAATTATTAAATGCTTTATTAAATACTCAGCAAATTTTTAGATGTAAAGGAATGATAAGAAAAACTAAAAATATTTAGAAATTGTTTAGTGTGAAGAAATAAATACAGATCTCTTTTGCCTATAAATTGGCATTACATCCTTGCCAATTTGATTCCTCACTTTGGAAAAAGTTCTGCTAATAGGTCCAATAACAGTGTGAAATAAATGTTCAAAATCTCAGACACTGACTATACACAAGTTATTTTCATGAGGCAGGACAATAGTAATGTATAATTTCATGGTATTGAAATGTCATTTGACTAAAATAAAGGGCTGATTCATAATATACAGCTAGTATTTTTTCAGCTGGGATTTTGTTAAGTATAGATTGTGTTAAACCTGAATAATACACGCTTACCATGGTATTGACAAATATTTAGCAAACATCTCAGGGAGTTTTCCTTTCAAAATCCCAAAGACTCAAATTTTAAGAAAATATTTAAGGTTTCCATTCTACTATATCTCCTTGGTTTCCACATTAATTAAGGACATAAAGGTGATAAATCCATCAACTCTTGATTATCTCTCATTGCTTTATTTCATTTTCTTTGATTATATTTTAAGTTTATTCTATTATATATATTTTACTCATCACATAAGAAAGGGCAGAGATCTTCATTGTGATCTATGATGTACCCCAAGATCCATGAAGTATCCCTGATATAGAAAATGTGCTAACATAGTTGAATAAATGAAAAGTATTTTATTTCAGAATTAGCACTCAAAATTACTTAGGTTTAGGGGCACCTGGCTGGCTCAGTTGGAAAAGCATGTGACTCTTGATCTCAGGATCATGAGTTTGACCCCCACACTGAGTTCAGTGATTGCTTAAATAAAAAATTTAAGAACAATCCTTTTTTAAAATCTTTTCCCCTTCCTTTTGGGAATCCCAAGCTTGAAGAGTTGTAGTAGAAACTATAGATCAGTAAAATTAGATGTGTTTTTAAGCTCACATTTCATTACACATCAAGGATGAAGGTCAAAGCAAAAGAATTATACCTAAATTCCTTCCAATGTCACGAATTCTGATGTCATTTCTATTTAAATGCTTTTAAGTTGTAGCCCCTGCAAAGAAAGCATAGCTGGTTTTTGCTATATTTGTCACAGTTAACCATTTTCTTTTTGAGCAAACAGGAGGTATGTCTCATATGCAGGCATTTGCTCAGTTGAGGAGACAAAAAATGCCTCTTTCCATATTAATTGAAAACGTAGATGTTAAAATGAGGATTATGTTTATATATTTAAATTGTTATCAAGACTTTTCTTCTCCTGAATTTCTAGTGCTTAACTGCAGTGAGTAGTGATTTTAATAAGTATCCAATAAACTTAGAAAGATAAAATCAGGAAACATGTTTGAATATACTTAAATCTGTCTCTGGAACTTAGCTTCTGCAGAGCCAATGAAACAGACAGCCACTACCTTTTCTCCTTAGATAAATTGTGTGGGAAACTTCTTTCATGAGGAAAAAAATAATATAAATTTAACCAAACTCAGAGCTGTCTGCATATAATTGTTCTTTCTAATTTGAAAGATTGTAAAAATGTGTGAGTATTTTTAAGAACAAGATTACATGCTGTGTATATATTAAGTAGTAAAACCAGTATCAAGAGAGATAACTGGTCCAATGCTATTGTTTTATTAAAAATAAATCATTTTGATGTAATTTTCAAGATTCATTACTACATCAGAAACTAATGATGTACTGTATGTTGGCTAACTGAACTAACTAAATAAATAAATAGTTTGATAATCTTAAATTTATAATCTAAAATTTATATAATTTACAATCACTTTTACCATCATGTCTACTTTAAATATAGGGGAAATTAGAGTAAAAGGATTTAAGTGACAAAAACAAGGTTATGTACTGGCAATTTTAAGATTCAGAAATTAATATTGTTTTCCTACTCTGAGGCCTATTGTTTCTCCACAACTACCAAATTGGAGAGTTACTTGTTTTCAGTAAGAGGAGATCCTACAATTTATAGTCAATACTTTGATAGCATTATTAGGTTCTTAGTATTGTTATAAGAGCCTTACACATACTGCACAATAATATTGAGGACAGGGGCTGCTCTGATGTCCTTTTGTCTAGTGAGGAACTTGAGGAGTGACTTCCCTATTATCATATGCCTAATAAGTGGCAGACCCTGGATTTTTACCCAGGCCATCAAGATACAGATTCTTCCTAAGGATCAGATTAAATTGCATCAGGATTAATAGATAAAGTGGTATCTTAGAGTTTGAAGTGATTTTAGAAAACTGGGGAATTTAAACTAGTAAATTGGAATTATTTATACCAATGTTTAGTCTCAATCACTTGGGAGCATTCTTTTGTATGTATCTTTCCTTTCTTTGATAATTCTTTTAATTTTTTAATACCTTATATATTTAAAAATTTGTATCTTCTGACTTTTTGATGTATGTATATTAGTAAGTCCCTCTAAATTTAGTTACAATGATTAACATGCATATTTAAGACAATAAAGATTTATTTCAGGTAGCATCTTGCAGTACAATGTTTAATGGTAGGGAGGAATTTGATGAATTTTGTCCTCAGATTTGGGAGCAGATGCAGGCAGGGTTCTGGTGTAAGTTCATGCCTGCTCAGTCATCCTCCTAATATTTAGAGGCTGAGATGTGGAAAATTTTATTTATTAATTGCCCAAATTTTTAATAAGAAGCTTATCCTTTGACTTAAAGTAAATTCTTTTTCCACATATAATCTATACTTGTAGGAATACAGAAAATAACATCCAGAAGAAATTGATGTCACTTGAATCTTCACCATCAGTGAAAACTTAGATTTATTTCATAATTCAATATATGCATATATATGTGTTTATAAGTATATAATTATTAAACTATATATAGTTATATGTGTATAGAGGACTGTAACACCAAGTGCTCAGTGATTCATACATACTCAGGGAAGAAAGTGGTGTGGGTTGTTTTTATGGATTCACCAACAAAACCCAGAGACTTCCACCTGGTTGGAAACAAAGGTCAAAACACCTTGGTTTTTCAATGTTACTGAACTTAGTAACTAACTCTGATCATATTCAATTAAGGAATAATCATATAGAAAATGTCTGTTTTTAATGGAACCAATGACTTTAATCAACTGTGGGGAAGTTCACAAAGTACCTCCACCTGTAGAGAGGTTTTGGTTTAAGAAAGTGATGTATTATGTTAGACACAACCATAACAGCTAGGTCTGATCACAGAGCTAGCATTTTACTTTAAGTCTTTTTAAAATGTGGTTTATATATTTTTTAATTTTTTACATTTTTTTAAGTAGGCTCTACATCCAATGTGGGGCTGAACTCATGACCCCGAGATCAAGAGTCACATGCTCCACAGCCTGAGCTAGCCAGTCACCTCTAAGTGTTAAAGAATTATCATTCTTTTGGATTTAGGAACATCTGTAACTAAAATAATACATACAGTAGAAGAGGGAAATTATGTCTTAAAAACTTGATAATTTAACTTATGGTTTTAGATTTATAAATCATTGATAAGATTTTTCTAGTAACATTTCAGTTTATGCCACAATGAATTAATTTGGGTTCACACTTTCAGGTAATTTCTGAAATGTCTTTGTTTATTTTTCATTCAATTTTAATAATCTTGTCCTCATTGGTCATTTATTCAGGAGTTAATTCTGCCACTTCTCCCTGACACACATTATGGAGGATTTTTTTCAAAGGTGGATCTTCAAAAGGAAATATGGTGTCAGCTTTACAGAGTTGCATATGTAATGATGGTTATACTGGTGAAAGACTGGGAATAAGACTATTGAATGGGCATTCTTATGTCTTCTTGAAGATACGTAGTTGCCCTAAGCAGTGATTATTCATCAGTGAGAATTGTGAGTCTGGTGTTTGGAGGATCATTCCCAAGTTACATTAAGTGAGGGCTTTTTTTTTTTCTTTTCTCTTCTCCCCCCCCGCCCCACTCACCCCTTGGATGTCAAAATAGGAAATCAGACATCTGTAAGAACATATGTGATTCTTAGAGATTGCCCAGGAGTTAGAGAACACTTTATATTTTTGGAAATAATGAACTTCATTTCTTACTTTATGACTTTGTTGAAAACTTTGACCATAAATCCAAAAATTTTTAAATGTGATTATGGTTTTGCAGACTATTTTAATATGACTTGTCTTAGACGACTGTAAATTCAGCAAATGATTAAAAGGATATTATACATTTAGGGTGAGTTGAACATAACTGTGGGAAGTATGAAAAACAAAGTCTTGCTTCTTGAACCAGGCCCAGATCTGCCTTTTGCCCTCTCCATGACTTAGTTTCTCCAACTGAAAAATAGTGGTAATTATAGTAACTGACCCCATAGAGGTGCTGTGAAAAGTGTGGAGAGATTACTGACACAGGGTAAGCACTGCATGGTAGCTAATTTGTTATTAGCAATCAATATGCCTCAATTATACTCGTTAAAAGCTGATAAAATTTATTTGTTTGTGTGACTGTTGTATCAAATTACCACTAACTTTAAATGATACAAGCTTATTATCTTTCTATTGTGGAGGGCGCAAGTCAAAAAATGGTCATAATAGACCAAGATTAAGGAGGACTGTACTCATTTCTGAAGGCCTTGAAGGAGAAAGTTTTTATTATTATTATTATTTTTCAGATTCTAGAAACCACTTAATTAATTCCCTGCATCATGGTCCTCTTCATCTTCAATGCCAGTGTTTGAATCATGTGGACCTCTGTTCCTAATACCACATCTCCTCTGATTTCTGCCTCCCTCCTTTCTTCCCCTCTCTTATAAGGACCCTTGTATTTACACTGAGCACAATAAGACATTCCAGAATAATTTCGCTCTCTCTCTCTCTCTCTCTCTCTCTCGTTCACCCTCTCTCTTTTTAATTAGGCTCCACTCCCATGTGGAGCCCAACACAGGGCTTGAATTCACAACACTGAGATCAAGACCTGAGCTGATATCAATAGTTGGATGCTTAACCTACTGAGCCAACCAAACACCTCCAGAATAATCTCCTAATCACATCTTCAAAATCCGTTTTGCCAAATAAGGAAATATTTCATAGTCTTGGAATTAGGATATAAGGATCCTTGAGTGGGGTGAGGACATTATTCTGTATAATATAATTGGCTTTATTTATCACCAATTTAAATATATCATAGCTTTATTAAGTTCAGTAAAATACAAAATTTATAGAAACATATTTGAAGACACATTTTTGATGAAAATAGGAGGCAGATGTAAACTACTGATAAGAAAAAATATTCACAATGATATTTCTGTCCTTTTGCCTGTGTTATCTAGGGTGAATTCAAACTATGTTATTAACATCCACAATATAGTGACTATATATAAACATACATATATATACACACATATATATATACATACACACACACACGTGTATATGTGTGTGTATGTATATATATATATATTTAGTGAACTATATATGTTTAACAATATTTAAATATTCAAGTAATATTTACAATGTTCCAGGCATTCTTTTATATTCTGAAAGCACATAGTAAAAAAACCAGGCAAACTGCCTTGCTCATATTGAGACTGTCAGTGACAGGAAACAAACACAAAATGAAATAAATATATATGTTAAGTGGTGTGAAGGAATATAAAAATAGTCACCAAGACTGTTAAGAATAGGCCCCTCTGAGAAAGTGGGCTTAAAACAAAACACTGAATGAACGAAATGAGGTGTCAGTCACAGATATAGGCAGGAGACCCAGGCCTGGGTCTCAGCAGAGACAAAAGCTCTGGACTGGAGGCGCACCCAAAGTGGGGACAAAGGATTAGCAGGGATGACATATGGGATTTACAGCACCAGGGCAAATGCCCTGGAGGAAGCAAAAAGTGATTTCAAAGGATTAAAGTGTTACAGTATGGTGGGCCTTGAAATGAAATATGAAGTTTCATAGTAGAGCTGTGAGCAGGAGTTGACCTGCTCTGATGTAGAATTTTTAAAGACTTTATTTATTTGAGAGAGAGAGAAAAAGAGAGCACACAAGCAGAGAAGCAGCAGAAGGAAAGGGAGAAGGAGGTCCCCCACTGTACAGGAAGCGCAAAGCAGGGCTCCATCTCAGGACCCTGAGAGCATGACCTAAGCCCAAAGGAGACACTTAACCAACTGAGACACCCAGGTGCCCCCCGATGTAAAATTTGAAAGATCACTTTTGTTCTGCTGAGGTTAGACTAAAAATAGAAAAGAAAGAGAGATCGGGGAGATAGCAGGAAAGCTACCAGAATAACCTAGATGAAATATGGCTGGGAACATTTCATTTACAAAGTGCCAACAAATGTCCTAAACCTTTGAGATGTCATGATGCATAATTAATTTAGTCTTTCTTCATATTCCTGGCATAGAACTCCTAAAACCCTCTGAATTTCCTAAATAGAAATAGCTATGTGGATGTCTTTTGTTATTCATAAAAAGGCCCTTCTACCACATCTTGAGTTTATGCTAATGAGGTGAATTATGGAAATCTCCTAAGAATTAGGGCTGGTTGCCAGGAAAATAACTATAATTAAAGGTTTGCAATTTTTTAAATATCCACCTCTCAGATTTCCAAGGAGAGGATCTAGAGGTTTCATTAATCACTGAGGGCCAATGATTTGATCAATCATACCCAAATAATCAAGCATCCCTAAAAATAAAAAAGAATGAGGTTCAGAGAGCTTCTGAACATAGGCAGTGACCAAGAGGATGGTACATCCAGAGAGGACAAAGAGCTCTTGGTCTTTTCCAGCACACCTTAACTTTTATATCTCCACTACCTGGTTTTTCCTTAGTTAAATGCTAGTCAATCCAGTAATTAAAATATTTTCCACTCTAGAAAATTAATTGAACCCAGGGGTGGGGTTATTATATTTAGAGCCAGTGGTTAGAAGCCCAAGTGATAAGTTCTATTTGGCAATTGATAATCTGATTTGGGGAAGAGTTTTGTGGGACTAAGCCCTTAACCAGTAAGATATTAAGCTATCTCTATATAGATGGCATGAGTATTACATTAAATTGAAGGACACCCAGCTGGTTGTCTGAAGAGTTGGACATTGCTTATTATGGAAAATAAACCCTCAAAAATTTGGTGAACAATGGTGTCAGAGCTGAAATAATGAGAATAAAGAAGACACATAGAAGTTGTTTTTTTTTTTCTTTAACATTCTGTACTTCCTAAGTTACTCATTTTGCTTGCCTTTGCCATCCAAATAATCAGTGAATCAATGAGGCTTACCCAACCAGTATTGACTTAGAGCTACTATAGACTGGACAACATTCTGGATGCCAGAAATGCAGAGCTTGACTAGGAAATATATAGTTAAACCCTAATCCAGGTATAGCAAATACCAACATTTTTATGCAGTTATCATAATCTATGTCTTGCAGCATGAACATAAACATAATATAAATTGTTGTTCTCCAATGAGGAGAAAGAGATCAGCAGTTTCTATCTTAACATCTGTCTCTTGGTCTGTTCATTTTTCTCTAGCATTTTGACTTAGAAAATTTCAGCCCATCCAGCACTCTCTGAGGTGTCATCTACATTGTAAGCTTCATCCATACTGAAAGTGTCCTCTCTCCTTTTCCTTCCTGGTCTTTGTGGCTTCCTGATTTGCTGGAGCTGCCATCAGCAATGTCAATGAAGAATATAACTTTATCCTCTGACTTTATCCTCCTGGGACTTCCAGTGGACAATAAAGCTATAGGGATCGTCTTTCCTGTTATTTTTGCTATTTTTGTGGTGACTGTAACTGCAAATTTGGTCATGATAGTCTTGATTCAGGTCGACTCCCATCTCCATACTCCTATGTATTTCCTGCTCAGTCAGCTGTCCATCATGGACACCCTTTTCATTTGTACCACTGTCCCAAAACTTCTGGTCGACATGGTTTCTAAAGAGAAGACCATTTCCTTTGTAGGTGGTGGCATCCAGATCTTCTACTACTTGACCATGATTGGCTCAGAGTTCTTCCTCTTGGGCCTCATGGCCTATGACCGCTATGTGGCTGTCTGTAACCCTCTTAGGTATCCAGTCCTGATGAATCGCAGGGTGTGTCTCCTGCTGGCTGCTGGTGCCTGGTTTGGTGGGTCCCTGGATGGCTTTCTGCTCACCCCCATCACCATGAATGTCCCCTACTGTAGCTCCCACAGTATCAACCATTTTTTCTGTGAGATCCCTGCAGTTCTCAGCCTGTGCTGACACATCCTTGTATGAAACTCTAATGTACATCTGCTGTGTACTCATGTTGCTCATCCCCATCTCTATTATTTCAACTTCCTACTCTCTCATCTTGTTAACTGTCCACCGAATGCACTCTGCTGAAGGCCGGAAGAAAGCCTTTACCACTTGTTCATCCCATTTAACTGTAATCAGCATTTTCTATGGGGCTGCCTTCTATACTTATGTTCTGCCCCAGTCTTTTCACACTCCTGAGCAGGACAAGGTAGTGTCAGCCTTCTATACCATTGTCACACCCATGCTCAATCCTCTTATCTACAGTCTCAGAAGCAAGGATGTCATGGGAGCATTTAAAAAGATATTCTCACAAACCTCATCTACTCAAAAAGTATCCACAAGTGATGCTTAAGAATTCAATAAACTGACAATAGGTCTTCCTAAGAACATTTTCTATTGCCCAGTTTCAAAGATGACTATTTGGTCAGCTATCAAAGATTACTTATAATTGACAATCAAGAGGATTTTCCTTGGCTGATTTCTTGATACTAGGGGAGGGAATCAAAGATTTTTCATTAGTTATGCAGATACATTTTGGCTAGCTACCAAAAATGAGATATTACTACATCAGTTAAAGAATTCATCTGATTCTGGTTCTAGTCTCACAGACTAAATAAAGGGGGGGGAAAGGCATATCTTAGAGTTCACAGCAAACCTGTGAAGGTTCCTTTCACCCTTAACCCAGAAATGCCTTACAAAGCAAAGGAATTTTGTTGCCAATAATTGTGTATTTTTGTTACAATAAAGTAAAGCAATACCAATTCACAAATGAAAGGATAGAAATCAGACAAACTTAATCTGGTTTTATTGGCTTTCCATCAGAGGATTTTAACCTCTATGATCATCTTCATACACCTGTGCAAAAATAGTGACTATCCTCCCAGCCTGGGCCATCGGGAAAATCTAAATGTGTGATCACTGCTTGGAACCTCTCTGGTGGTCTGGAGCTGCCCAGAGAGCCACCGCTGCCATGGTTTTGGGTACAAACAAAAAATCCTGCGTCCCCAGGAACCATCAAAAGCGGTCAAGGTGAGAGAGAAAAAAAAAAGTGAACAAACATAAAAATATCCAGAGATTAAAACGTGAAAAAAAACAGTTTCCTCAGAGGCCACCCTGCTGAGGGGGACGGACGACTTAACTCAGAGAACATCATTGACTGAAAACACACATGGCAGGCCCATCACCAGAAAACCAACCAGGAAAGAAAAAAAAAAAAAAAAAAAGACGACAAGAGAACAACCACCACTACTTCATAGGACAACTTATATTTTTAATTTGTTCCCATTATTCTGGCTAATTTTTTTTATATAGATAATTTTTTAAGCTATTTACAATCACAGTGAGATGCCCAGTACATCAAATTCCATAATAACCTTCTAACCTGAATTTTTGATTCATACACCTGTGTTTTTCTTTTGCATTTCTATTTTTTAAATTTCTTTTTTTTTTTGAAATTTTAGTTTAGCCTAGTTGATTCTCTTTTTATTTTTATTTTCTAATATTCATATAGAGTTAAACTTCAAGATAATCCCCTTTCCCCAATCAATGCGACCCCTATATGTAAACCAATTTTTAATCCCCCTTTATCTTAGGAAAGTTGAGTTCTTTAACAAAGATATCATGATACATCCAGGAAGAATCAAAACAACCTTCCTCGCCCACACTGAGAATTTAGAACCACTCTCCCATCTTTTTTTCCACCAGTGTTTCTGTGTTTTTGTGTTTGTCCTGATCGTGCATAAATCTTACACTTGGGGTTCTTTTTTACGAGGTTCTTCCTTTATTTGCTGATATATATATATATATATATATATATATAGATAGATAGATAGATAGATATTTATTTTATATATATTATATAAATATATATTATATTATATATATAAATATAATATATATATTATGTTATATATAGATATATATAAATAAATCATATATATATAAACAAATCATATATATAGATATAGATAGATAGATATAAATAATTTTTCTTTTGTCATATACATTTATCAGTCTTTTTGTTTGTCTGTTTTGGTTTGTATACTTCCTAAATCTTACCTTGGGGCCCATTTGAGCTGAAACTTCTTTTTTAACTTCCCTTTCTTTCCTGTCTCTCTCTCTCTCTCTCTCTCTCTTTTTTTTCTTTTTCTTTTCTTTATTCTCTCATTTGGGTGGGGAATCCTGATTGCTCAGAAGGGTTCCAGGGTGCACCTTGACTGCACCACGGTCGATTCATCCAGCTACATCCATTCAGCAATCTCTCACCAAAATGACTAGGAGGAGGAATGCCCAACAGAAGAAAAAGACAGAGGATGGGTCTTCTGCAATAGAGCTAACAGCTATCAAAATAGACAATATGTCGGAAAGAGAATTATAGCTAACAATTATCCAGGCAATAGCTAGGTAGGAGAAAGCCATAGATGACCAAACGGAATTGATTAGGGTGGAAAAGAAAGCGACCAGACATGATGTTCACAATGTTAGGGCAGAGCTGAAAGCTACGAGGGATGAGGTTCACAATGCTCTCAATGAGTTCCAATCTAATCTAAATTCTCTCAAAGCTAGGGTAACTGAGACAGAAGATAGAATTAGTGATCTGGAGGACAAACAGATAGAGAGAAATGATCAGGAGGAAGCCTGGAACAAACAGCTTATAAGCCACGAAAACAGAATCAGGGAAATAAATGATGCCATGAAAAGTTCCAACGTCAGAATTATTGGAATCCCTGAAGGGGATGAGAAATAAAGAGGTCTAGAAGATATAGTGGAACAAGTTCTTCATGAAAATTTATCCAATCTCGTGAATGGAGCCAATGTTCATGTACTAGAGGCCAAACAGTCTCCACCCAAAATTATAGATTCCAGAAAAACATCAAGGCACCTGAGAGTCAAATTGAGGAATCATAATTGTAGATATAATCTCTTGAAAGCCGCTAGGACAAAGAGGCTCCTTACTTACAGAGGAAAGCCCATCAGAATAACGTCAGACCTGTCCACAGAAGCCTGGCAAGCCAGAAAGGGCTGGCAAGATATATGCAGGGCACTAAATGAGAACAACATGCAGCCAAGAATACTTTATCCAGCAAGACTGACATTCAAAATGGATGGAGAGATAAAGAGTTTCCAAGACCGGCAAGGCTTAAAAGACTATGCAACCACCAAGCCAACACTGCAGGAAATATTAAGGGGGGTTCTATAAAAGAGGAAAAAGCCCAAGAATAGCATTGAACAGAAAAATAGAGACAATCTACAGAAAGAAAG
>NW_019154196.1:936767-937533 GCF_002288905.1 Enhydra lutris kenyoni
GGCAAGACTGACATTCAAAATGGATGGAGAGATAAAGAGTTTCCAAGACCGGCAAGGCTTAAAAGACTATGCAACCACCAAGCCAACACTGCAGGAAATATTAAGGGGGGTTCTATAAAAGAGGAAAAAGCCCAAGAATAGCATTGAACAGAAAAATAGAGACAATCTACAGAAAGAAAGACTTCAAAGGTAGCACAATGTCAATAAAAACGTATCTATCAATAATCACTCTCAATGGGAATGGCCTAAATGCACCCATAAAATGGCACAGGGTTGCAGATTGGATAAAACGACAAGACCCATCCATATGTTGTCTACAAGGGACCCATTTTGAACCTAAAGATACACCCATACTGAAAGTGAAGGGAAGGAGAAGCATCTTTCATGCCAATGGACCTCAAAAGAAGGCTGGGGTAGCAATTCTCATATCAGACAAATTATATTTTAACTAAAGACTGTAGTCAGACATAGAAGGAGACTACATAATTGTTTTTCTTATTTTATTTTTTATAAACATATAATATATTTTTATCCCCAGGGGTACAGGTCTGTGAATCACCAGGTTACACATTTCACAGCATTCACCATAGCATATACCCTCCCCAATATCCATAACCCCACCCCCCCTTCCCAACCCCCCTCCCCCCATGAACCCTCAGTTTGTTTTGTGAGATTAAGAGTCACTTCTGGTTTGTCTCCCTCCCAATCCCATCTTGTTTCATTTACTCTTCTCCTACCCCCTTAACCCCCCATGTTGCATCGCCTC
>NW_019154196.1:937933-972936 GCF_002288905.1 Enhydra lutris kenyoni
TAGATATATACAGAACATTCCACCCTAAAACAACAGAATACTCATTCTTCTCAAGTGCACATGGGACCTTCTCAAGAATAGACCACATACTGGGTCACAAATCAGGACTCAACCGATACCAAAAGACTTCGATCATTCCCTGTGCATTCTCAGATCACAATGCTTTGAAACTGGAGCACAATCACAAGGAAAAGTTTGGAAGGAACTCAAACAACTGGAAGCTAAAGACCACCTTGCTTAAGAATGCTTGGATCAACCAGGGATCAAAGAAGAACTGAAACAATTCATGGAAACCAATGAGAATGAAGACACGTTGGTCCAAAACCTATGGGATAGCGCAAGGGTGGTCCTAGGGGGAAAATACATAGCCATCCAAGCCTCCAACAAAAAAATTGAAAAATCTAGAATACACCAGCTGTCTCTACATCTTAACGAACTGGAGAATCAACAACAAATCAAACCAACTCCACACATAAGAAGGGAAATCATCAAGATTAGAGCTGAGATCAATGAGGTAGAAACCAGAGATACAGTAGAATGTATAAATGAAACTAGAAGCTGGTTTTTTGAAAGAATCAATAAGATCGATAAACCATTGGCCACACTAATCCAAAAGAAAAGAGAGAAAGCCCAAATTCATAAAATTATGAATGAAAAGGGAGAGATCACAACTAACACCAAGGAAGTAGACACAATCATCAGAGTTATTATCAACAGTTATAGGCCAATAAGCTAAGCAACCTAGATGAAATGGATGCATTCCTGGAAAACTATAAACTCCCAAAATTGAACCAGCAAGAAATTGACAACCTGAATAGGCCAATATCTAGTCACGAGATGGAAGCAGTGATCAAAAACCTCCCAAAGAACAAGAGCCCAGCACCCGAGGGATTCCCTGGGGAATTCTACCAAACTTTCAAAGAAGAAATAACACCTATTTTCCTGAAGCTGTTTCAAAAAATTGAAGCAGAAGGAAAAATTCCAGACTCTTTCTCTGAAGCCAGCATTACCCTGATCCCCAAACCCGGCAAAGGCCCTACCAAAAAGGAGAATTTCACACCAATATCACTGATGAATATGGATGCTAAGATTCTCAACAATGTCCTAGCAAACAGGATCCAACAGCACTTTAAAAAGATTATCCACCCCCCCCCCAAAAAAAAAGATTATCCCCATGACCAGGTAGGATTCATACCTGGGCTACAAGGATGATTCAACATTCACAAATCAATCAATGTGATAGAACAAATCAATAAGAAAAGAGAGAAGAACCACATGGTCCTCTCAATTGATGCAGAAAAAGCATTTGACAAAATTCAGCATCCATTCCTGATTAAAACGCTTCAAAGTATAGGGATAGAGGGAACATTCCTGAACTTCATCAAATCTATCTATGAAAGACCCACAGCAAATATCATCCTCAATGGGAAAAAGCTTGCAGCCTTCCCTCTGAGATCAGGAACACGACAAGGATGCCCACTCTCACCACTCTTGTTCAACATATTATTAGAAGTCCTAGCAACAGCAATCAGACAACAAAGAGAAATAAAAGGTATCCAAATTGGCAATGATGATATCAAACTCTCTCTCTTTGCAGATGACATGATTCTTTATATAGAAAACCCAAAGACTCCACCCCCAAACTACTAGAACTCATACAGCAATTCAGTGATGTGGCAGGATAAAAAGTCAATGTACAGACATCAGTGGCTTTCTTCTACACTAACAATGAAAATACAGAAAGGGAAATTAGAGAATCAATTCCATTTACTATAGCACCAAGAACCATAAGATACCTGGGAATAAACCTAACCAAAGAAGTAAATGATCTGTACTCGAGGAACTACAGAACACTCATGAAAGAAATTGAAGAAGACACAAAAAGATGGAAGACCATTCCATGCTCTTCGATCAGAAGAATAAACATTGTTAAAATGTCTCTACTGCCTAGACCAATCTCTACTTTTAATGCCATTCCGATCAAAATCCCACCAGTATTTTTCAAAGAGCTGGAGCAAAGAGTCCTAAAATTTGTATGGAATCAGAAGAGACCCCGAATCGCTAAGGAAATGTTGAAAAACAAAAATAAAACTGGGAGCATCACGTTACCTGATTTGAACTTTACTACATAGCTGTGATCACCAAGACAGCATGGTACTGGCATAAAAACAGACACATGGACCAGTGGAACAGAGTAGAGAGCCCAGATATGGACCCTCAGCTCTATGGTCAAATAATCTTCGACAAAACAGGATAAAATATACAGTGGAAAAAAGACAGTCTCTTCAATAAATGGTGCTGGGAAAACTGGACAGCTATATGTAGAATCAAACTCAACCATTCTGTTACACCATACACAAAGATAAACTCAAAATGGATAAAAGACCTCAACGTGAGACAGGAATCCATCAGAATCCTAGAGGAGAATATAGAAGTAACCTTTTCAATATCAGCCACAGCAACTTCTTTCAAGATATGTCTCCAAAGGCAAAGGAAACAAAAGCGAAAATGAACTTTTGGGACTTCATCAAAATCAAAAGCTTCTGCACAGCAAAGGAAACAGTCAACAAAACAAAGAGGCAACCCATGGAATGAGAGAAGATATTTGCAAATGACAATATAGACAAAAGGTTGATATCCAGGATCTATAAAGAACTCCTCAAACTCCACGCACACAACAGACAATCATATAAAATAAATGGGCAGAAGATATGAACAGACACTTCTCCAATGAAGACATACAGATGTCTATCAGACACATGAAAAAATGTTCTTCATCACTAGCAATCAGGGAGATTCAAATTAAAACCACATTGAGATACCACTTTACACAGTTAGAATGGCCAAAACTAGCAAGACAGGAAACAACCTGTGTTTAGGGGATGTGGAGAAAGGGGAACCCTCTTACACTGTTGGTGGGAATGCAAGTTGGTGCAGCCACTTTGGAGAACAGTGTGGAGATTCCTCAGGAAATTAAAAATAGAGCTTCCCTATGACCCTGCAATTGCACTACTGGGTATTTACCCCAAAGATATAGATGTAGTGAAAAGAAGGGTCATCTCTACCCCAATGTTTAGAGCAGCAATGGTCACGGTTGCCAAACTGTGGAAAGAACCAAGATGCCCTTCAATGGACGAATGGATAAGGAAGATGTGGTCCATATACACTATGGAGTATTATGCCTCCTTCAGAAAGGTTGAATACCCAACTTTTGTAGCAACATGGATGGGACTGGAAGAGATTATGCTGAGTGAAATAAGTCAATCAGAGAGAGTCAAATATCATATGGTTTCACTTATTTGTGGAGCATAACAAATAGCATGGAGGACAAGGGGAGATGGAGAGGAGAAGGGAATTGAGGGAAATTGGAAGGGGAGGTGAACCATGAGAGACTATGGACTCTGAAAAACAATCTGAGGGTTTTGAAGGGGGGCGGGTGGGGGGGTGGGGGGAACCAGGTGGTGGGCATTGGAGAAGGCACAGATTGCATGGAGCACTGGGTGTGTTGCAAAAACAGTGAATACTGTTACGCTGAAAATAAATTTAAAAAATTTTTAAAAATAGAGACAATAAAAAAAATAGTGACTGTCAAGTACTAGGCCACAGTAAATACTGAGTAAGTTAAACTGGCTGAATGTTGTATATTCATGCATTACATACCTACTCAAAAGGGATAGACTCTGATATTTAACATCAAAGAGAACTACTGTGCCTTTTTCCATGATATTTTCATAGCAGAATCCTAGGAAAGGTGATGTCTATGGGAGAAAATATACATTGTCCAATTCTGTGTGATTCATCAACAGGACATGGATTCAATTCAGTTATTTTGCACTGAGAAGGAAAACTTATGAAGAATTTTCTGTATAGACATAACTTGATAAGATGTATATTTTTATGAGCACTATTTTATGCATATTTCCACACTATGTCTATGTGTGTAATATATGCATACTTCCATGCTACGTCTATGTGTGTGGTATATAGAAAAGGGAACTAGATTGTATGCAGGAAAAAAATTTAGAAATCTACACATGAGAGGAAAGAAGAATTAGTAAGGTAGTTACAAAGAGGATTTAGCTCATGGAAAGGATGACTATTAGAAAAGCAAGTGAAATGAAAAATAAGTCAATTAACCTCAAAGGAAAGGAGTCTAGGATATCTGCTTCATGAGATTTTTTAAAACTTGTAGAGTGGCAAGATTGGGTAGAAGAAATCAAGGATTTAGTTGTTGAGAGTATTTTGAATTATCTCTTAGATATATGAAGCCAACTGGGGCTCATATTGGAGTTAAGGGCTGAAGGTTTAAATTTGGTAGTCTTTAGGGGCGCCTGGGTGGCTCAGTGGGTTAAATTTGGAGTCAGAGTAGAAAGAATATTTTAAAGGCATAGGATTAGTTTAAACTTAGTTAGGAGTAAAGATTTAAGACTAAGGCAGCTGTTCAGTTGGTGAGAAAGTCAGACAGGAGACCATGATTGACGGAATAAGAAGTAATATTTCAGATAGAAGTGAGAAAACTTCAAAACTAGAGTGTAATCAACTGCACTAGATGCTGTTTCTTGTTGGATGACAGTGAGATTCTTCATTAGCCACTGTATTTGTCAACACAAAGATCAATTATGACCTTAATAAAAGCAATTCCAATGAAGTTGTGCTCCAAGAGGATTCAGAGTAAAATAGAAGGGGAGAAAGTGGACAAGATGAGTAGAGTTTAAATACATTTTTTTAAAAATGAGAGCAAATAATTGGAGTAGTGGTTAGAAAGGGATATGATATCAAAGTGTTTTTATTATTGTAGGATATTGCAGTTATGTTAAAGGGAATAATCTATCACAAAGCATAAATTGATAATGAAAACAAAATGAAGGAAACTTCTTCCAGAAAATGACCTTTGAGAAAGACAGAAAGCATATAAATCAATTTAGGTAAAGAAGCTGTCTTTGTTTGTTTGTTTGCTTGTTTTGTTTTTTGTTTTTATTTACATGGCTAGTTCATTTGCAATAGCAGGAGGTAATGCAGAGCATAGATGATAAAAGTGAGTTATCCTCAGATTTCCTCTATTTCACAGTGCAAGTAGAATCAAGGAGAACTTCTACTTATGAAGGACAGAAATGATTGTTAAAAATTTAAGAAAAAAAGAAAAATGTTTTAAAGATCAGTTGAGTAAATGAATACATTAGCGATATTAGGAATGCAGGGTAGTCTTGGAGTTGATTGATTAATTTAGTATAAGCATGTTTGTGAAATAGCCCAATAAGTGGTGCATAGCAAATAGTAAACACACAATGTATTACTTAAAATTAATT
The DNA here is from genome assembly GCF_002288905.1 of Enhydra lutris kenyoni. Taxonomy (NCBI): domain Eukaryota; kingdom Metazoa; phylum Chordata; class Mammalia; order Carnivora; family Mustelidae; genus Enhydra; species Enhydra lutris. The sequence continues at coordinate 943,240 of NW_019154196.1, forward strand.
ATGGGAACAGCAATGACAAGAATCACTGGAAAATAACAAATAGTATCACCACTTCTACAGACTTAGCGTTTTTTATATGAATAAAATACATTATAATCACTTGTTTTTCCAATGCCTAGAACTTGCAGCATATATTAAGTGTTTATACTTGTTTATTTTAGTGAATTGATCTGTTTGAGAAATTAAAGGTTTCTTTACTAGCAATCTTGCTGTTTTAGTGAATTGATCTGTTTGTCAAATTAAAGGTTTTTTAACCAACATTCTTGCCCCTGTGAAACTCATTACATAACATGATACAGTTTGGAATCATAAGGTAACATACTGTCTCTTCAATACACTATTTAAGTTTATGAGTTAAAGACACCCCCCAGTGTATCCAGTCTTTAAACTGGTCTTTGTGATGCCTTCTCTGGTGAGGAGTTAGATGATCTAATGTGCTCAGTGAACATCTTTCTGTTCCAATAGATTTTACTAAAATGTTCAGACTTCTACATTTGCATATTACAAATCATTGATTGTTCAGCTTTTGAACAGATTTTAATTTTTTTCTATTCATTTAAATGTTTAAGTTACTTCTAACCCATATGCAAATGAATGAATTCAGTTGCAAATGAATGATGTTAAGATCATAGGCTTTACTTAAACTGACTGGTATTTGAATTTTTGTTTTAAAATTTCTGTGTTGTGTATCCTTCAACATGTTATCTAATCTCTCTGTACCAAATTTTCCTGTCTTAAAAAACGATTTCCGGGGCGCCTGGGTGGCTCAGTGGGTTATAAGCCTCTGCCTTCGGCTCAGGTCATGATCCCAGGATCCTGGAATCGAGAGCCGCATCTGGCTCTCTGCTCAGCGGGGAGCCTGCTTCCTCCTCTCTCTCTGCCTGTCTCTCTACCTACTTGTGATCTCTATCTGTCAAATGAATAAATAAAAAAATCTTAAAAAAAAAGATTTCCTGTTAAAAAATCAAAAAAGTGGAACGTGTTCTTACAACAGAGATTATCTGAGTCTGTGACTTTCTTCTTGAGACAAAGGTAGTTCTGCTTTCATCGTATGGTCACTGAGCATTTTTTCTTGTGTTCTCAAGGCATGTTCTCACCAGCAGTGTCTCTTGATTCATTAAATAATTTATATTTTAATTACCAATTTCAATCATTTGTAATTGTATCTGGGACATTTATACTTCTCCCCTTTATCCCTTCCTTGGCTTGATGATATGCCTTTGCAGGGAGAATAAATCCATATATCTGATAAAATACCCAGCGGATTTTTTTTAGATTCTATCTATCCCTACAGTAGGTATTACTAGGGGACCAAATTGGCATTATCCGTCTGCCACCTTGTGGGTAATTAACACATGACATTGTTCTATAACTTCAGTGTATGTCCTTGGTGTGTTCCTTGAAAAAGCTATGTATGGTTAGGAAAACAAACAAACTATGAAAATGATATATAAGGTTTGTTTGTTCGTTTTTTTTTTTTTTAACTCAATTAGCCAGCTGCAGGCAAGATGGAGGTAGAGTAGAGGACTTCGTTTCTTCTTGTACCTTGAATTTAGCTGGATATCTATCAAACCATTCTGAACACCTAAAAAATCAGTCTGAGATGTAAGAAAATATATCTGGAAAACTACAAGCAGAAAAGCAAATGCTTTTTGAAAAGTAGGAGGTGTGGAGTCATGAATCTGTGGGGAAATATGAGAAAATAAATGGGGGGCCTCCATAAGCTGGCTATTGGAAACTGATATAACACCAGAGCACAAAATCAGAACATGTATAAAACTGTTCCAGTGAGAGACATCCTTTTCTGAAAAGGTGGCAGGGGATTAAGAAGATAGAATTCTAGGTGGGTCATTGTCATCTCAGGATCCCAAGAGACAGAGAAAGAATGGGAGTGCCTGAACAATGGAGTGACCAAGCAGTGGAGCAGGGAAACTGGTTATGGTCAGGAATCCCAGGAAGGACTTCAGCTCTGGTCGCATTAAACCAGCTGCCAGGCTGGAAATGAGATCACTCCATTCCTGAGCACCCAGAAATGGACTAGGAATATATGGGCCAGTTACCATGCCCTGGGAGGGATGAAACAACTGCAACCATGACTGGGCAACAGCTCTCAGGGTGGCAGTAGTCCTGGAAAGGACCGTAGGTGGCACCCAGCCATGACCTGGGAACAGTAGAGTAGGGTACAGGCAAAGCCAAAAATGCTTGTAGTCACAAAGACACAAAGCTTAGTGATGCTCACAACTCGCTGGTACTCCTCATGGGAGGATTGCAGTGAGCTTGAACTGAGGGAGTCTGCAGATTCTAGAACACACAGTGGATTCTGTTTGACCTAGAGGGTTTATTGAATAGGGGGGACCATGATCTTATAGCTTTGGGCCAGAAATCCAGGAAGGACCATTTTGCTCTGACCCTCTGAAGAGGCATGGAAAGCTGCCAGAGGAAAAAAGCCACTCAGAGGACCAGCTTACATTAAGCCCATCCCCCGACAAGGAGTGAGACAACTCTGCCCAGGAAAAGACACTTGAGAAGCAGTAAATCAGGCCCCTTCCCCCAAAAGACAGACTGGAAGAACAGGTAATTGACAAGCTTATGGATCCCATAATATGGTAAAAATCCAGCACCAGGGGAAAATAGCATATTGAGCGCCAGGTGTTTCCCACAACTCATTTATCCTTCAGTCTAAAATTCTCAATTTCTGGGGCACCTGGGTGGCTCAGTGGGTTAAAGCCTCTCCCTTCGGCTCAGGTCATGATCCCAGGGTCCTGAGATCAAGACCCGCATCAGACTCTGCTCCACAGGGAGCCTGCTTCCTCCTCTCTCTCTGCCTGCCTCTCTGCCTATTTGTGATCTCTGTCTGTCAAATAAATAACTAAAATTTTAATAAATAAATAAATAAATAAAATTCTCAATTTCTATTCTTTCTCTTTACCTTTTTCCCATTTCAAAGAAATTCTTATTTTACCAATTTATGCTTTTAAATCACTTCTTAATTTTTATTTCTTTCATATCTACATTTTAAACATAAATGATTCATTCTAGTCCTTTTTCCCCTCTCTTCAATTTTTATCTTTATATAAATATAAATGTTGTTTCTTTGCAATTTGGGAATGTAGTGTCTTCTAACACAGAGACCAAAATTCAAACAGGAACAAATGGATCACCATGAATCATCCACCCTGTTAGATTATAGTCTCACTCGCCCACCAGTATTCATTATTATTATTATTATTATCATTATTATTTAAAGTTCTGTTGCATTTTGACTTTGTTTGCTTTGTAACAGCTTCCAAACACTTAAGGTTTTTCTAGAATGCATTTTGCACAGATCATGCTTGATATTTTGGACTTGTTTCATTTGCTTACCCATCCTTACCTGGGCAGAATGAATAGAAAGAGGAACTCACAACTAAGGAAAGAACCAGAGGCAATGTTCTCTACTACAAAACAAATTGATGTGGATATAAGTAAGATGTCGGAGATGGAATTCAGGATAACAATTATCAAGTTGATAACAACACTCAAAGAAAACATAAATGAAAACACAGCATCTTGAAGGGTGGAAATAAGATCTAATTAGGCCAAACTTTAAAAAGCTATGAATGAGATGTAGTCTAAATTTGATGCTCTAACAGCTAGGGTCAATGAGGCAGAAGAGAAAACAAGTGATCTAGAGGACAGGCTGATGGAAAGGAAGAAAGCTGAAGAAAAGAGAACAACGAACAGCCCATGAAGAAACGCTTTGAGCATTTATGGACGCCTTGAAATGAACTAATGTCCATTTTATTGTGGTACCAAAGGGGTTGGAGAGAGAAGGCTAGAAGGTATATTTGAGCAAATCATGGCTGAGGACTTCCCTAATCTGGGGAAGGAAACAAACATTCATGTCCAAGAGGCAGAGAGGACTCCCTCCCCAAATCAATAAAAATAGACCAACACCCCCAACATATAATAGTGAAGCCTGCAAATTTTAGAGTCAAAAAAGCTATCCTGAGAGCATCTAGGGAGAATAGATTCCTTACATATGGAGGGAGGAACATCAGAGTATCATCAGACATATCCACAGGAACCTGAAAAGCCAGAAAAGACTGACAAGGTATATTCACGTTACTAAATGAGAAGAACATGCAGCCAAGAATACTTTATGCCTCAAGGCTGTTGTTCATAGTGGATAGAGAGACAAAGCTTCCAGGACAGCAAAAAAAGAAAGAATATGTGATGACCAATCCAGCCTATGGAGTTATTCTTAGGAAATATAATGTAAACTGTAAGGAGTGACTGTGGAAACAGCTGAAATGTCGGCAGTGTTCCTGTTCTCAGACTATTAAATACAATGGCCCAGGAGGAGCAGGATCTCATGATCCCCAGGGGCAGCACATAGTTAGGAGCTATGAATGAAAATAATCCTCAGTATCCCCTTTCTGCAGCCGGTGATTGCTAACAAAATCATTCCACTCCTCACTCCTGACTCCTGACTGACTACCTGCATGTCCATGCATAGGGGAAAGATGCAAGCCTGCTTCAAGATATTTGCCATCCCTTTGTACTCCTTTCCCACAATAGGATCCATCTGTCCTTGCTTTTCTGATTTAAAAAAAAAAAAAAACTAACAGAAAATAAAATAAAGAACAAAATAAAATCTATGTGTAAGACTTAGCTGCTGCTGCTCTCCCTTCCAGAGGCAGCCCTGCATGACCACTCAGATTGATGAGTGAGAACTTTATTTCCATGCACAGAAACACCAGCCCTGTAAGAAGTATTAAGGGGGATACTGAAGCAAAGAGACACCAAGAGTAACAGAACAGAAAATAACAGAGGCAATCTACAGAAACAGGGACTTTACAGGCAATATAATGGCACCATATTCATATCTTTCGATAGTTACTCGGAATGTAAATGAGTTAAATAATCAAATAAAAAGACAGATGTTAACATATTGGATTAAAAAAAAAAAGACCCATCCATGTGAGGTCTACAAGAGTCTCATTTTGAACGTAGAGACACCTCCAGATTAAAAGTGATGGGATGGAGAATAATTTATCATGCCAAAAGACAGCTGGGGTAGCAATTCTCATATCAGACAAATTAGATTTTAAACCAAAGACTGTTGTATGTAGTATGTAATACTATAGATGTAGATGGACACTATAACATACTTAAAGGGTCTACCCAACAAGAGGATCCTACAGTTGTAAATATCTATGCCCCCACTGTAGGAGCAGCAAACTGTATAAGCCAATTAATAATCAAAGTAAAGAAACATATTGAAAAAATACATTAGTAGTAGTAGACCTTAACATTCCAGTCTCAGCAGTGAACGGATATTCCAAGCAGAATATCAACAAAGAAACAAGAGCTCTGAAAGGCACATGGGACCATCCAGACTTTGTAGATATATACAGAACATTCCACCCTAAAACAACAGAATACTCATTCTTCTCAAGTCCACACAGAACTTTCTCCAGTATAGACCACATACTGGATCACAAATCAGGTCTTAACAGAAACCAAAAGATTGAGATTATTCCCTAAATGTTATCAGACCACAATGCTTTGAAACTGGAACAAAATCACAAGAAAAAAAATTTGGAAGAAATTCAAACACATAGAAGTTAAAAAGCATCCTAATGCTTCCTGCTAAAGAATGATTGGGTCAACCAGGAAATTAAAGAAGAACTTAAATAATTCATGGAAGCTAGTGAGATTGAAAACACATTGGTCCACGAGTGCCTGGGTGGCTCAGGGGGTTAAAGCCTCTGCCTTCAGTTCAGGTCATGATCCTGGGGTCCTGGGATTGAGTCCCACATTGGGCTCTCTGCTCATCAGGAAGTCTGCTTCTCCATCTCTCTCTGCCTGTCTCTCTGCCTACTTATGATCTCTGTCTGTCAAATAAATAAATAAAATCTTTAAAAAAAAAAACCACACACACTTTAGTCCAAAACCTATGGGATACTGCAAAGGCACTTCTTTAGGGGGAAATACATAGCCATTCAAGACCATCTCCAAAATTTAGGAAAATCCCAAATGCATAAACTAGCCTTAAACCTAAAGTTACAGGAGAAAGAACAGAAAAACAAAACCAAAAACAAACAAACAAAACAAACAAACAAACAAAAACCCACAAACAAAAGACAAAAGCAAAAAAAAAAAAAAAAAAAAAAAAGCCTAAACCAAGCTGGAGAAGAATAATAATAAAGATTAGAGGTAAGATCAATGAAATAGAAACCAGGAAAAAAAATGTTAGAACAGATAAAACTAGAAGCTGATTCTTTAAAAGAATTAATAAGATCCATAAATCTTTGGCTGGAAATATCCAAAAGAAAAGAGAAAGGACCAAAATCTAAAAAGTCATGAATGAAGAGGGAGAGTTCACGACTAACACCAAAGAAATAGAAACAATTATGAGAAATTACTACCAGCAAATATATGCGAACAAATTAAGCAATCTGAAAGATATGGATACATTCCTGGAAACTTATAAAGTACAAGGAATGAAACAGGAAGAAATAGATAATCTGAATAGGACAAATAACCAGTAATGAAATTGAAGGAATAATAAAAAAACTCCCTCCCCCCCAAAAAAGAGTCCACTACTAGATGGCTTCCCAGGGGAATTATACCAAACATGTAAAAAATAAATCATACCTATTCCACTGAAACTGTTTCAAAAAATAGAAATAGAAGGAAAACTTCAAAACTCATTCTATGTGGTTAGAATTACCCTAACTAACCCCAAGACCAGACAAAGACCCCATCAAAAAGGAAAATTACAGACCAAAATCCCTGACGAACATGGATGCCAAAACAATCAACAAGATCCTAGCTAATAGGGTGCAATGATACATTAAAAGGATTACCCATCACGACCAGGTAGGATTCATACCTGGGATGCAAGGGTGATTCAACAACTGCAAACCAATCAATATGATATAGCACATTATCAAAAGAAAAGACAAAAACCGTATGACCCTCTCAATTGATGCAGAAATAGCACTTGCCAAGATATAGTATCCTTTCCTGATTAAAACTCATCAGGGTGTAAGAATAAAAGGGAACCCTCCTCAGTATTACAGAAAAAATCTATGAAAAGATCACAGCAAATATCATTCCAAAGGGAAAATATGAGAGCTTTTCCCTTAAGATCAGGAACATGACAGGGATCCCCATTCTCACCACTTTTGTTCAACATAGTACTAGAAGTCCTAGCCTCAGCAATCAGACAATGAAATGAAATAAAAGACATTCAAATTGGCAAAGGAGATGTCAAATTTTTTCTCTTTGCAGATGGCATGATACTTTATGTGGAAACCCAAAAGGCCCCATCCCCAAATTTCTAGAACTCATACAGCAATTCAGCAATTTGGCAGGATATAAAATCAATACACAGAAATCAGTTGCTTTCCTATACACTAACAAGGTAGCTATAGAAGGAGAAATTAAGAAATTTATTCCATTTACAAGAACACCAAAAACCATAAGATACCTATCAATTAATCTAACCAAAGAGGTACAGGATCTATACTCTGAAAACTACAGAACAGTTATGAAATAAATTGAGGCAGACACAAAGAGATGGAAAAACATTCAAAGCTCATGGATTGGAAGAATAAACATTGTGGGAGGGAAGGGGTAAGATGGTGAAGTAGGAGATGCTGTTCCAACCGATCCCCTAAAGTGAGCTGATTATCTACCAGAATTCACTGCACACCTATGAAATCAGCCTGAGATTCAGGATATTACACTTCTGGATCTCTACAGGGGCAGAAGTCATCAGTTGTGAGGTAAAGGGGAGTTTTGAAAGATTCAATTGACGTCAGAGGATAAACAGAAGTGGGAGGGAGCCACCAGTAGTGACCCACTGGAAAGTAATACCCCAATACAAGAATGCCCTGTGATTGGGACCAGCATTAACTTGGATTCTGGTTAAAAGCACTCAAAAAGAGCAAAAGATCTTAAGGGGAAACTGGTAGAATCTGGCGGTCACAGGAATGGGCTTAAGCCCATGGACCCAGGATAGCCACCACTGCTGCCTTGCCAGAGAGAATGAGGCAAAGCATCCAGGCTGTGATCCCTGAGCTGCCAGCCTACATGAGAGAGCCTGGGTGCACACCAGCTAGTGCTCTCTAGAACCATCGCCTTTTGCACTCTGTGTACATGCTGCATGACCAGGGTCTGAGACATGTTCCACACCCTCCCCTAAGAGAGGTCCTTGTGGGCGCTAGCCAGTAGTCTCTAGGACCAGCTGAGAGTCTGAACACTCCCAGCCCCAGCCAACATGAAAATCTCAGCACATTATCTCTGGTTGGGATCTCTCTGGTGGTCTGGACCTGCCCACACAGCAGCCAGGCAAAGGCAGCCACTGGAAGCAGGCCCCATAAACCAATATTGCTTGCAGTTTTAGTAACACTGGGGTGCAGAGACAAGCGGGCACTCCTGTGATCCCTGAGACGGTGGCTGGGGATGTGATATCCCAGTGGGAGGTGGCAGAGCGGGAGTCTGTGAGCTCTGGACCACTCAGAGGGGAACAGACTAAGGTTTCTCTCTGATATGGAGATCTGGGTGCAGTTTCCTTTCCTCTAAACCTCCAAAGAACCACCAAAAGCAGCCAAGGGAAAAAACAAAACAAAACAAACCTCCAAAGAACAAAAATCTGAAATACCGGTTTTCTCAGAGCCAAGCCCTTCCATAGGGGGCAGGAGGACTCAACCCAAGCAAGACTGACTGGAAAACAATATTGTAGGCCCTTCCCCCAGAAAGCCAGACCACCCCCCCAAAAAACAAAACACAACAAAACAAAACAAGAGGACAACCACCACAGGGTCCCCATAAAACTGTTAAACCCCAATGTCAGGGAAAAAGAAGGTCTTAAGCTCCCAGTATTGCCCTAACCTATGTATGTCAAGTATACATTTATTTTTAATTTGTTCCTACCATTCTCATTCCTTTTAATTTTTTGTTAGTTTTAACCTATTTACCATTATGGGAGGTTCAATACAACAAATTCCACAATAGCTTTTTAACTTGAACTTTTTAAATACATACACCTGTGTTTTTCTTTGCTATTTATTTTATTTATTTTATTTATTTATTTATTTATTTATTTATTTATTTATTTATTTATTTTGCTATTCCTTTTTTTTTTTGCATTCTTTATTCTTTTTATTTCTTTTCAGCCTAACAGAATTCATTGTTTTTGCACCACACCCAGTGCTCCATGCAATACGTGCCCTCTTATATCCACCACATGGCTCCCCCAACTTCCCAACCCTTACCCCTTCAAAAACCTCATGTTGTTTTCAGAGTCCATAGTCTCTCATGGTACACCTCCCCCTCCAATTTCCATAAACTCCCTTCTCCTCTCCATTTTCCCTTGTCCTCCATGCTATTTGTTATGCTCCACAAAAAAGTGAAACCAAAAGATAATTGACTCTCTCTGCTTGACTTAATTCATTCAGCACAATCTCCTCCAGTCCTATCCATGTTGCTACAAAAGTTGGATATTCATAATTTCTGGTGGAAGCATAATAGTCCATAGTGTATATGGACCACATCTTCCTTATCCATTCATCATTTGAAGGGCATCATGGTTCTTTCCACAGTTTGGTGGCTGTGGCCAGTGCTGCTATGAACATTGGAGTACAAATGGCCCTTCGTTTCTCTACATCTGTGTCTTTGGGGTAAATACCTAGTAGTGCAATTGCAGGGTCATAGGGAAGCTCTATTTTTAATTTCGTGAGGAATCTCTGCACTGTACTCCAAAGTGTCTACAACAACTTACATTCCCACCAGCAGTGTAAGAGGGTTCCCCGTTCTCCACATCCTCTCCAACACATGTTGTTTCCTGTCTTGCTAATTTTGGCCATTCTAACTGGTGTAAGGTGGTATCTCAATGTGGTTTTAATTTCAATCTCCCTGATGGCTAGTGATGATGAACATTTTTTCATGTGTCTGATAGCCATTTGTATGTCTTCATTGGAGAAGTGTCTGTTTATGTCTTCTGCCCATTTTTTGATATGATTATCTGTTTTGTGTGTGTTGAGTTTGAGGAGTTCTTTATGGATCCTGGATATCAACTTTTGTCTGTACTGTCACTTGCAAATATCTTCTCCCATTCCGTGGGTTGCCTCTTTGTTTTGTTGACTGTTTCCTTTGCTGTGCAGAAGCTTTTGATTTTGATGAAGTCCCAAAAGTTCATTTTCCTTTTGTTTCCATTGCCTTGGAGACATATCTTGAAAGAAGTTGCTGTGGCTGATATCGAAGAGATTACTGCCTATGTTCTCCTCGAGGATTCTGATGGATTCCTGTCTCATGTTGAGGTCTTTTATCCATTTTGAGTTTATCTTTGTGTACGGTGTAAGAGAATGGTCGAGTTTCATTCTTCTACATATAGCTGTCCAGTTTTCCCAAAACCATTTATTGAAGAGACTGTCTTTTTTCCACTGTATATTTTTTCCTGTTTTGTCGAAGATTATTTGACCATAGAGCTGAGGGTCCATATCTGGGCTCTCTACTCTGTTCCACTGGTCTATGTGTCAGTTTTTATGCCAGTACCATGGTGATCACAGCTTTGTAGTAAAGCTTGAAAGCAGGTAACGTGATGCCCCCAGTTTTATTTTTGTTTTTCAACATTTCCTTAGCGATTCGGGGTCTCTGCTGATTCCATACAAATTTTAGGATTATTTGCTCCAGCTCTTTGAATAATAACAGTGGCATTTTTATTGGAATGGCATTAAAAGTAGAGATTGGTCTAGGCAGTAGAGACATTTTAACAATGTTTATTCTTCCGATCCAAGAGCATGGAATGGTGTTCCATCTTTTTGTGTCTTCTTCAATTTCTTTCATGAGTGTTCTGTAGTTTCTTGAGTACAGATCATTTACTTCTTTGGTTAGGTTTATTCCCAGGTATCTTATGGTTCTTGGTGCTATAGTAAATGGAATCGATTCTGTAATTTCTCTTTCTGTATTTTCATTGTTAGTGTATAAGAAAGTCACTGATTTCTGTACATTGACTTTGTATCGTGCCACGTTACTGAATTACTGTATGAGTTCTAGTAGTTTGGGGGGGAGTCTTTTGGGTTTTCCATATAAAGAATCATGTCATCTGTGAAATGAGAGAGTTTGACTTCTTCATTGCCAATTTGGATACCTTTTATTTCTCTTTGTTGTCTGATTGCTGTTGATAGGACTTCTAATATTATGTTGAACAAGAGTGGTGAGAGTGGGCATCCTTGTCATGTTCCTGATCTCAACGGGAAGGCTGTGAGCTTTTTCCCATTGAGTATGATATTTGTTTGGGTCTCTCATAGATAGATTTTATGAAGTTCAGGGATGTTCCCTCTATCCCTATACTTTGAAACATTTTAATCAGGAACAGATGCTGGATTTTGTCAAATGCTTTTTCTGCATCAATTGAGAGGAGCATGTGGTTCTTCTCTCTTCTCTTATTGATTTGTTCTATCACATTGACTGATTTGTGAATGTTGAACCATCCTTGTAACGCAGGGTTGAATCCCACCTGGTCATGATGGATAATCTTTTTAATATTCTGTTGAATCCTGTTTGCTAGGATCTTGCTGAGAATCTTAGCATCCATATTCATCAGGGATATTGGTCTGAAATTCTACTTTTTGGTAGGGTCGTTGCCTGGTTTGGGGATCAGGGTAATGCTGGCTTCATAGAAAGAGTATGGAAGTTTTCCTTCTGCTTCAATTTTTTGAAACAGCTTCAGGAGAATAGGTATTATTTCTTCTTTGAAAATTTGGTAGAATTCCCCAGGGAATCCATCAGGTCCTGGGCTCTTGTTCTTTGGGAGGTTTTTGATCACTGCTTCCATCTCGTGACTAGATATTGGTCTATTCAGGTTGTCAATTTCTTGCTGGTTCAATTTTGGGAGTTTATAGTTTTCCAGGAATGCATCCATTTCATCTAGGTTTCTTAGCTTATTGTCATATAGCTGTTGACAATAACTTCTGATGATTGTTTCTACTTCCTTGGTGTTAGTAGTGATCTCTCCTTTTTGATTCATAATTTTATTAATATGAGCTTTCTCTCTTTTATTTTTGATTAGTGTGGCCAATGGGTTATCAATCTTATTGATTCTTTCAAAAAACCAGCTTCTAGTTTCATTGATACGTTCTACTGTATCTCTAGTTTCTACCTCATTGATCTCTGGTCTAATCTTGATTATTTCTCTGCTTGTGTGTGGAATTGGTTTAATTAGTTGTTTATTCTCCAGTTCCTTAAGGTGTAGCACAGCTGGTGTATTCTTGATTTTTAAATTTTTTTGAGGGAGGCTTGGATGGCTATGTATTTTCCCCTTAGGACCACCTTTGCCCTATCACAAAGGCTTTGGACCCTAGTGTCTTCATTCTCATTGGTTTCCATGAATTATTTCAGTTCTTCTTGACCTCCTGGTTGATCCAAGCATTCTTAAGCCAGGTTGTCTTTAGCTTCCAGGTGTTAGAGTTCCTTCCAAACTTTTCCTTGTGATTGAGCTCCAGTTTCAAAGCATTGCAATCTGAGACTATACAGGGAATAATCTCAGTCTTTTGGTATAAATTGAGTCCTGATTTGTGACCCATATGTGTTCTATTCTGGAGAAGGTTCCTTGTGCACTTGAGAAGAATGAGTATTCTGTTGTTTTAGGGTGGACTGTTCTGTATATATCTATGAGGTCCATCTGGTCCAATGTGTCATTCAATGCTCTTGTTTCTTTATTGATTTTCTGCTTCAATGATCTGTCTGTTACTGAGAGAGGCGTGCTAAGATCTCCTACTCTTAATGTATTCATATCAATATGACTCTTTATCTTGATTAACAGTTTTCTTATGTAATTGGATGCTCCCATATTGGGGGCATAGATATTTACAGCTGTTAAATCATCTTGGTGGGTAGTCCCTTTAAGAATGATGTAGTCTCCTTCTGTTTCTCTGACTACAGTCTTTAATTTAAAATCTAATTTATCTGATGTGAGAATCGCTATTGTGGCCTTCTTTTGAGCCCCATTGGCATGAAAGATGCTTCTCTATCCCTTCACTTTCAGTCTGGGTTTATCTTTAAGTTCAAAATGGGTCTCTTGCAGACAACATATGGTTGGGTCCTATTTTTTTATCCAACCTGCAACCCTGTGTCATTTTATGGGCACATTTAGGCCATTCACATTGAGAGTGATTATTGATAGATATGTTTTTATTGACATCGTGTTACCTTTGAAATATTTCTTTCTGTAGATTGTCTCTATATTTCTGTTCAATGCTATTCTTAGGCTTTTTCCTCTTTTATAGAACCCCCCTTAATATTTTCTGCAGTGTCAGCTTGGTGGTTGCGTAGTCTTTTATGCCTTGCTGGTCTTGGAAACTCTTTATACTTCCATCCATTTTGAATGTCAGTCTTGCTGGATAAAGTATTCTTGGCTGCATGTTCTTCTCATTTAGTGCCCTGAATATATCTTGCTAGCCCTTTCTGGCTTGCCAGGTTTCTGTGGACAGGTCTGACGTTATTTTGATGGGCTTTCCTCTGTACATAATGAGCTTCTTTGTCCTAGCTGCCTTTAAGAGAGTTTCTCTAAAATTATAATTCTTCATTCTTACTATTAGGTGTTTTGAGGACTTTCGGGAATCTATAATCTTGTGGGGGAGACCATTCTGCCTCTAGTACAAGAATGCTGTTTCCATTCGTGAGATTGGGAAAATTTTCATGGACAACTTCTTCCACTATATCTTCTAGAGTTCTTTCTTTCTCCTCCCCTTCAGGGATTCTAATAATTTTGACGTTGAAATGTTTCATGGCTTCATTTATTTCTCTAATTCTGTTTTCATGGCTTCTAAGTTGTTTTTTCCAGGTTTCCTCCTGATCCTTTCTCTCTGTCTGTACTCCAGATCACTAATTCTATCTTCTGTCTTAGTTACCCTAGCTTTTAGAGAATTTAGATTAGATGGAACTAATTGAGAACATTGTGAACATCATCCCTGGTGGCTTTCAGTTCTGCCCTAACATTGTGAACATCATTCCTGGTGGATTTCAGTTCTGCCCTAATCAATTCCATTTGGTCACCCATGGCTTTCTCCAACCTAGCTATTGCCTGCATAATTGTTAGACTGAATTCCCTTTCTGTCATATTGTCTATGTCGATAGCCATTAGCTCTGTTGCACAAGGCCCATCCTCTGTATTTTTCTTCTGTTGGGCATTCCTCTTCCTAGTCATTTTGGTGAGAGATGGCTGAATGGATGTAGCTGGATGTATCGACCATGGTGCAGTCAAGGTGCGCCCTGCAATGCTTCTGAGCAATCAAGAGTCCCCACCCAAATGAAAGAAAAAAAGAAAGAGTAAAAAAAAAAAGAGAGAGAGAGAAAGAGGGGGGGGGAAGGAAAGATAAAAGAGAAGTCTCCATCCAAATGGGCCCCAAGGTAAGATTTATAAAGTATTCAAACAAAAACAGACAAACAAAAGACTGATAAAAGTATATGACAAGAAAAAGAATATATATACATATATATATATACATATATATATATATATGTATATATATATATAAAAGAAAACAAACAAACAAAAAATGAACCTCATCAAAAAGAACCCCAAGTATAAGATTTATATACTACCAGGGCAAACACAAATACACAGAAACACTGGTGGGAGAAAAAAATAAGAGAGTGGTTATAAATTCTCAGTGTGGGCGAGGAAGGTTATTTTGATTGTTTCTGGATGTATATTGATATCTTTGTTAAGGGACTCAACTTTCCCAAGATAACGGGGAATTAAAAATTGGTTTACCTATAGGGGTAGCATTGATTGGGGAAAGGGATTACCTTGAAGTTAACTCTATATGAATATTAAAAAATAAAAATTAAAAGAAAGAATGAACTAAACTCAACTAATATAAAATTTTAAAAGGAATTATGCTGAGTCAAATAAGTCAAGCAGAGAGAGTCAATCATCCTATGGTTTCACTTATTTGTGGAGCATAACAGATAACATGGATAACATAGGGAGATGGAGAGGAGAAGGGAGTTGAGGGAATTGGAAGGGGAGGTGAACCATGAGAGACTATGGACTCTGAATAACACCCTGAGGGTTTTGAAGGCATGGGGGTTGGGAGGTTGGGGGAGCCAGGTGTTGGGTATTAAGGAGGGCACATATTGCATGGAGCACTGGGTGTGGTGCAAAAACAATGAATACTGTTATGCTGAAAAGTAATTTTTAAAAAAAGGAAATATTAAAAAAATTAAAAAATAGAAAAGCAGTAGAAAAACACAGGTATATGTATCAAAAAGTTCAGGTTAAAAGGTTATTATGGAACTTGATGTACTGGACATCTCACTGTGATGGTAAATAGGTTAAAAAATTATCTATGCAAAAAATTTTAAAAAGTTATAAACTGAACCAGAATAGTGGGGACGAATTAAAAACAAAAGTTGTATCTATGAAGTAATGGTGGTTATTCTCTTATCTCTTCCCCCCCAGGTTGGCTCTCTGGGGGAGGAGCCTGCCATGTGGGTTTTCAGGCATTGTTTCCTGAATTAAGTCCTCCTGCCCCCCTCAAGGGGGTAGGCTTTGAGGAAACCAGTTTTTCAGGCTTTTGTTCTCTGGAGGTTCTTTGTTTGTTTGTTTGTTCGTTAGTTTTCTCTCCCCTGGCGGCTCTTGATGGTTTTTGGAGGTTTAGAGGAAAGCAAACTACACCCAAACCTCTCTCTCAGAGAGAAGCCTCAGTCTACTCCCCTCTGGGTACTGCAGATCACATAAGTTCCCCCTTCGCCCCTGGCAGAGCACGTTCCCAGTTGCAGTCCCTGGGGTCATAGGAACTCCTGCTTGTACCCAAATCCACGACAGTGGTGGCTCTCTGGGCACCTCCAGACCGCCAGAGAGGTTCCAAGCATCGATCACACACTTAGATTTTCCCGCTGGGCGTGCAGGGAGTACTCAGCCTTTCTGGGACTGAGAGCTCCTGGCTGGTGCCTGTGCACACCTCTCTCAGGGGAGGGTGTGGGGCCCGACTCAGGCTCTAATAGCATGGCACGGTTCATGCATGGGTACTGCAAAAAGGCTGTTTTTGCCAGCTGGTGAGGCTCCCAGCCCCTCATGGGAGGCATACCCCACACACCCTCAGGTGCACTCGCTCACAGCTCAGGGACCAAGACCTGGTTTCTCAGCCACACTCTCTCTGGCTCAGTGCCAGGGGTGGCTGTCCTTGGTCCGGGGACTTAAGCCCCTGTCCCTATCTGCCCTGATTCCCACAATTTCCCCTCACAATCCTTTGCTTTTTTTGAGTGCTTTCAACCAGACTCCAAGTTAATGCTGGTTTCCAGTCGCAGGGCACTCACGTATTGGGGTATTACTTTCCAATGTGTCTCTTCTGGTGGCTCCCTCCCCCTTTTGTTTATGTTCCGATACCAGTCCGATGTTCCCACTCCTCTTTACCTGCCCACTGGCATCTTCTGCCCCTATAGAGATCCAGAAGTGTATAATTCTAATCTCAGTCTGATTTCATGGGTGATCAGAGCTCCTTGGTAGGTAATCAGCTCACTTTAGGGTACAGGTTGAAACGGCACCTCCTCCTAGTTCCCCGCCATCTTGCGGGGATTGTTTTCAATCATTAAGGGGCCCTTATGGTTTGTTTCTTTCTCTCCTTTTTTTTTTTCCTTTTCTGATATGTTAATCTATTTTTTTTCTTAAATTCCACATATGAGTGAGATCATGTAGTATTTGTCTTTCTCTAACTGGCTTATTTTGGTGTGCAGAATACTCTCTAGCTCTATCCCCATCATTGCAAATAGCAAGATTTCATTCTTTTTGATGGCTGAGTAATATCAATCATATATATTATATATATGTTATATATATTATATATATTATATATACCCCATTATACATATATCCCATTATATATATAATATATAATATCCCATTATAATATATATTTGTATCTATATTCCATTTTATATATAAAATATGTCCCATTATATATATTATATATAATACATATAATATATCCCATATCTTTATCCATTCATCAGTTGATGGATATTTGGGATTTCTCCATAGTTTGGCTATGGTTGATAATGATGCTACAAACATTGGAGTGCATGTGCCCCTTGGAATCTAGACTTTTGTCTCCTTTGAATAAATAACCAGGAGTGCAACTGCTGGGTCATAGGGTATTTCCATTTTTAACTTTTTGAGTAACCTCTATACTAGTTGAATATGTAGCTGATTTTTTTTTCTTTTTCTTCCTTTTTCTTTCTTTCTTTCTTTCTTTTTGCTTTCCTATTAAGTTCAATTATGAGCATGTAGTACATCATTAGTTTTTGAAGTATTCTTCAATGATTCATCAGTAGCTCACAATACTCAGTGCTCATCACAACATGTACTCTCTTCATTACCCATCACTCAGTTATTGCATCTTCCCGTGTACCTCCCCTATGTAACCTTCAATTTTTCCCCCCAGAGTCCAGAATCTCTCATGGTTTGTCTTCCTCTCTAATTTCTTCTGATTCAGTTTTTCTTCCCTTTTTCTATGATCCTTCATGAATTCCTTATATTCCATCTCTGAGCAAAACCATATGATAATTGTCTTTCTTTGATTGACTTATTTCACTTAGCATAATCACCTCCAGTTCCATCCATGTCAATGCTAATGACAGGTATTCATCCTTTCTGATGGCTGAGTAATATTCCATTACAGATATGATCACATGTTCTTTATCCATTCATTTGTTGAAGGATATCTCACCTGCTTCCACAGTTTGGCTATTGTGGACATTGCTGCTATGAACCTTAAGGTGCAGGTGACTTTCTTCTCACTACATCTGTATCTTTGGGTAAAATCTAGTAATGCAACTTCTGGATCATACGGTAGCTCTATTTCTAACTTCTTGAGGAAACTCCATACTGTTTTCCAGAGTGGCTATATGGGCTGGCATTCCCACCAACAAACAGTATAAAAGGGTTCCTCTTTCTCTGCATCCTTGCCAACATTTGTTGCATTCCTGCCTAGTTATTTTTAGCCATTCTAAGTAGTCTAAGGTGGTATCTCACTGTGGTTTTGGTATGCACTTCTGTGAGGGAAGTAATGTGGAGCATTTTTTCATCTGTCTGTTAGCCATTTGTATGTTTTCTTCGGAGAAGTGTCTGTTCATATCTTCTGCCCTTTCTTGACTAAATTATTTGGATTTGGGATGTTGGGCTTTAGAAACTCTTTATAGATCTTGGATACCATCCCTTTATTTATAATGCCATTTGCAAATTTTGTCTCCCATTTCGTAGGTTGCCTCTTAATTTTGTTGACTGTTCCCTTTGCTGTGCATAAACTTTTTATTTTAATGAAGCCTTGGAAGTTCAGTTTTGCTTTTGTTTCCCTTACCTTTAGAGACATGTCTTGAAAGAGGTTGCTGTGGCTACAGTAAAACAGGTTATTGTCTTTTGTCTTCTCTAGGATTTTGATGGGTTCCTGTCTCACGTTTTGGTCTTTCCTCCATTTTGTGTTTGTTTGTGTGTATGGTGTAAGAGAATGGTCCAGTATTATTCTTCTCTATGTGGCTGTTCAACTTTCCTAGCACCATTTACTGAAGAGACTGTCATTTTTTCCATCAGATATTCTTTCCTCTTTGGTTGAAGATTAATTGACCTTAGAGTTGAGGGTCCATTTCTTGTCTCTCTATTCTGTTCCATTGATCTCTGTGTCTGTTTTTGTGCCAGTACCATGCTGTCTTGGTGATCACAGGTTTGTAATATAGCTTAAAGTCAGACATTGTGAAGTCCTCAGCTTTGCTTTGCTTACCCACATTCCCCAGGGAACTTGGGGTCTTATGTGTTTCCACAGAAATTTTAGGGATGTTTGTTCCCACTCCTTGAAAAAAAATGATTAAAATATCATTTTAATCACATTAAAATAGGAATGGCATTGAAAGTGTAGATTTCTTTGGGCAGCATAGACATTTTCACAATGTTTATTCTTCCAATCCATGAGCATGGAATGTTTTTCCATCTCTTTGTGTCTGCCTCAATTTCTTTCATAACTGTTCTGTAGTTTTCAGAGTATAGACCCTTTACCTCTTTGGTTAGGTTTATTGATAGGTATCTTATTGGTTTTGGTGTTCTTGTAAATGGAATCAATTCCTTAATTTCTGTTTCTACAGCTACATTGTTAGTGTATGGTTATTGTATAGGAAAGCAACTGATTTCTGTGCATTGATTTTGTATATTGCCACATTGCTGAATTGCTGTATGAGTCCTAGAAATTTGGAGGTGGGGTCTTTTGGGTTTTCCACAGAAAGCGTCATGTCATCTGAAAAGAGAAAATGTTTGATATCTTCTTTGCAAATTTGAATGTCTTCTATTTCTTATTATTGTCTGATTGCTGAGGCTAGGACTTCTAGTACTATGTTGAACAAAAGTGGTGAGAATGGGCAACTCTGTCGTGTTCCTGACCTTAAGAGAATAGCTCTCAGATTTTCCCCATTGAGAGTGATATTCTCTGTGGGTTTTTTATAGATGGATTTTATGATATTAAGGAATGTTCCCTCTATCCCTATACTTTGAAGAATTTTAATCAAAAAGATGCTGTATTTTGTCAAATGCTTTTTCTGCCTCCATTGAGAGGTTTTTGTCTATTCTTTTATTAACGTGATCTATCATGTTGATAAATTTACAAATGTTGAACCATGATTGCATCCCAGGAATAAATCCCACTTGTTGATGGTGGATAATCCTTTTAACGTACTAGATCCTATTGGTTAGTATCTTGTTGAGTATTTTGACATCCATGTTCATCAAGAATATTGGTCAATAATTCACCTTTTCGATGGTGTCCTTTCTGGTTTGGGGATCAGGGTAATACTGGCTCCATAGAACAAGTTTGGAAGTTTTCCTTCCATTTCTATTTTTTTGAAGCTTCTTCAGTTGAATATGTATGATTTCTTCTTTAAGTGTTTGATAGTTTTCCCCTGTGAAGCTCTCTGGACCTGGACTCATTTTTGGGGAAGTTTTCAATTACTTCTTTAATTTCTGTGCTCATTATTGGTTTGCTCAGATTATCTGTTTCTTCCTATTTCAGTTTTGGTAGTTTATAAGTTTCCAGGAATCCATCCATTTCTTCCAGATTGCCTAGTTTGTTGACATCATTAGTCATGATATCTCCCCTTTCATTCATAATTTTATTAATTTGAGTCCTTTATAGTTTCCTTTGGTTAAGTCTGGCTAAAGATTTATTGATCTCCTTAATTCTTTTTTAGAATGAGCTTCTAGTTTCATTGATCAGTTCTACTGTTCTTCTGGTTTCTCTTTAATTGATTTCTTCTCTAATCTCTATTATTTCTCTTCTACTGCTTGGTTTAGGCTTTTTTAATTTATTTTTTTATCTAGGTCCTTTAGGTATAAGCTTAGTTTCTGCATTTGGGATTTTTATACTTTTTTGAGAGAGGCTTGGGCGGTTATGTATGTCCCTCTTAGGACTGCTTTGAAGTATCCCATAAATTTTGAACAGATGCATTTTCATTTTCATTGATTTGCATAAATGGTTTAATTCTTCTTTAATTTCCTTGTTGACCTATTCATTCTTCAGCAGGATGCTCTTTAACCTCCAACTCCTTAAGCTCTTTCCAATTTTCTACTTGTGATTGGATTCCAGCTGCAAGGCATTTTGGTCTGAAAATATGCAGGGAATAATCTCAATCTGTTGGTATCAGTTGAGACCTGATTTGTGCCCCAGTATGTGATCTATTCTGGAGAACATTCCATGTGAACTCAAGAAGAATGAGTATTCTGTTGTTTTATGGTGGGATGGTCTGTATATATCTGTGAAGTCTATTTGCTTCAACACGTCATTCAGTGTTCTAGTTTCTTTGTTGATCTGCTTAGATAATCTGTCCATTGCTATGAGTGGGGTATTTAAATCTCCTACTATTAATATATTATCATTGATATGCTTCCTTAGTTTGTTTATTAATTGGTTGATATAACTGACTGCTCCCACAGTGGGAACATAGATATTTAAAATAGTAAGAACTTCTTGGTGGGTGCACCCTTTCAGTATGATATATTGTCCCTCTACATCATTTACTAGAGTCATTAGTTAAAACTCTAATTTGTATTATATGAGGATCACTGACCCAGCTTTCTTTTGAGGTACATTAGCATGGTATATTGTTCTCTATCTCCTTACTTTCAATGTAAAGGTGTCTTTAAGTTCAAAATAAGTCTCTTGTAGGGGTGCCAGGGTAGCTCAGTTGTTAAGTGTCTGTCTTTCGCTTAGGTCATGATCACAGGGTCCTGGGATTGAGCCCCACGTTGGACTCCCTGCTTGGGGGGTGGTGCATAAGCAATAAATCTTGGAACACTGAAGAAGTAAAATAAAATAAAATAAATTTAAAAATAAAAAAATAAAAATAACTTTGAATAGAGAAGGGGGAAATGACCAGAATGAAGTATATATCTTTATTTTTTAATGTGTTGTTAATCACCATACAATACATCATTAGATTTGATATAGTGCTCCAAGATTCATTGTCTATATATAACACCCTATGTTCCATGCAATATGTGTCTTCCTTAATACCCACCACCTGTCTCACCCATCCCCCCACCCCCTTTCCTCTAAAATCCTGTTTGTTTCTCAGAATCCAAGTCTCTCATGGTTTATCTAGCCTTCCAAATCCCCCCACTTCAATTTTCCTTTCCTTCTTCTAATGTCCTCCATTTTATTCCATATGTTCCACAAGTAAGTGAAACCATATAGTAAGTGACTTTCTCTGCTTGACTTATTTCACTGAGCATAATCTCCCCAGTCCCACCCATGTTGATGCAGACCTTGGGTATTCACCCTTTCTGATGGCTGAGTAATATTCTGTTGTATATATGGACCACATCTTTATCCATTCATCTGTTGAAGGGCATCATGGCTCTTTCAACAGTTTGGCTATTGTGGCAATTGCTGCTATGAGTATTACGGTACATATGGCCATTCTTTTCACTACCTCTGTATCTTTGTAGTAAATACCCAGTAGTGCAATTGCCAGGTCATAGGGTAGCTCTATTTTTAGTTTTTTGAGGAATCTCCACACTGTTTTCCAAAGTGGCTGCACCAACTTCCATTCCCACCAACAGTATAAGAGGATTCCCTTTTCTGCACATCTTTTCCAACATTTGTTTTTCTTGCCTTGTTAATGTTTGCCATTCTAACTGGTGTAAGGTGGTATTTCTTTTTTTTTTTTAACATCTTAAGTTTTTTCAGTGTTCCAAAATTCATTGTTTATGCACCAGATCTGCTGCTTCATGAAATATGTGCCTTCCTTAATACCCACCACCAGGCTCACCCATCCTCTCACACCTCCCTTCCAAAATCCTCAATTTGTTTCTCAGAGTCCACAGTCTTTCATACTTCATCTCCCTCTCTGATTTACCCCAACTCACTTTTCCTTTCCTTTTTTCTCCTAATATTCTCCATGTTATTCCTTATGCTCCAAAAGTAAGTGAAACCATATGATAATTGACTTTCTCTGCTTGAATTATTTCACTCAGCATAATCTCCTCCAGTCCTGTCCAAGTTGATAAAAAAAGTTGAGTATTCATCCCTTCTGATGGCTATGTAATATTCCATTGTATATATGGACCATATTTTTGTTAACCATTCATCTGTTGAAGGGCATCTTTGCTCTTTCTACAGTTTGGTGTTTGTGGCCATTGCTGCTATGAATATTGGGGTGCATATGGCCCTTCTTTTCACTACATCTGTATGTTTGGGGTAAATACCCAGTAGTGCAATTGCAGGGTCATAGAGTAGCTCTATTTTTAATTTTTTGAGGAATGTCCATACTGTTTGTCCCTGATGAATATGGATGCCAAGATTCTCAACAAGATCCTGGCTAATAGGATCCAACAGTACATTAAAAAAATTATCCACCATGACAAGGTGGGACTTATCAATGGGATGGAAGTGGTTCAACATTTGCAAATCAATCAATGTGATATAACAAATCATTAAGAGAAGAGAGAATAACCACATGGTCCTCTCAATTGATGTAGAAAAAGCATTTGACAAAATACATCCTTTCCTGATTAAAACTCTTCAAAGCATAGGTGTAGAGGGAACACCTTAACTTCGTAAAATCTATCTATGAAAAACCCACAGCAAATATCATTCTCAATGGGCAAAAATTGACAGCCTTCCCACTGAGCTCAGAAACACGACAAGGATGCCCAATTTCACCATTGTTTTTCAGTGTAGTACTAGAAATCCTAGGAAGAGCAATCAGACAACAAAAATAAATAAAAGACATTCAAATTGGCACAGAAGAAATCAAACTCCCTCTTTCCTTGCAGATGACATGATACTTTGTATGGAAAACCCAAAAGACTCCACCCCCAAACTACTAGAACTCATACAGCAATTCAGTAATGTGGCAGGATACAAAATCGATGCACAAAAATCAGTTGCTTTCTTAAACAGTAACAATGAAAATATAGAAAGGGAAATTAGAGAATCGATTCCATTTACTACAGTGCCAAAAACCATAAAATACCTGGTAATAAACCTAACCAAAGAAGTAAAGTGTCTGTACTCAAGGACCTACAGAACACTCATGAAAGAAACTGAAGAAGACACAAAAAGATGGAAAAGCATTCCATGCACATGGATCAGAAGAATAAACATTGTTAAAATGTCTATGCTGCCTAGGGCAATCTATACTTTCAATGCCACCCCAATCAAAAGTCCACTGGCAGTTTTCAAAGTGATGGAACAAACAATCCTAAAATTTATTTGGAACCAGAAAAGACCCTGAATCACCAATGAAATGTTGAAAAAGAAAAACAAAATTGGGGGCATCACATTGCCTGATTTCCAGCTTTATTTCAAAGCTGTGATCACCAAGACAGCTTGGTACTAGCACAAAAACAGACACATAGACCAGTGGAATATAGTACAGAGTACAGAAATGGACCTTCAACTCTATGGTCAAATAATCTTCGACAAAGCAGGAAAAATATCCAGTGGGAAAAAAAAGTCTGTTCAATAAATGGTGCTGGAAAAATTGGACAGCTATGTTTAGAAGAATGAAACTCGACCATTCTCTTACACCATACATAAAAACAAACTCGAAATGGATGAAAGACCTCAATGTGATACAGGAATCATCAGAATGATGGATATCTTTAAAATATAGATGTGAAAAAATACAAGTTAAAAAATATATTTAAAAATGTAAGTTGGTAAAATAAGAATGTTGTTGAATCAGAAAAGTGTAGAGAAAAAAAAAAGAAAAATTTTAGACCAAAGGATAAATGAGTTGTACAGAAACACCTGGATCTCAATATACAATTTTCCTCTGGTGCTGGCATTTTATAGTCTGTGGTGTCCATAAACTTATCATTCACCTCTTCTTCCAGTATGTCTTCTGGGGGAGGGGCCTGATTTATGGTCTCTCATGCATCTTTTCCTGAGCAGAGTTGCCTCATCTCTTGTCAGAGGGATGGGCTTAATGTAAGCTGGTCCTCTGTATTCCCTGTGGCTTTACACAGATTAGAGTTAGAGCTAAAATGTCCATGCCCGATCTCTGTCCCAGAAATGCAAAATCATGATTCCCCCTCTTCAATAACAATCCCTCTTAAACCATCTCCACTTCAGTGTGCTCCATACTCTACAGACTCCCCTGGTTTGTGCCTACTGCAATTCTCCTTGGAGGAGATCACAGGACCAACAAGCATCTCTGCACTTTGTGTCTTTGGGACTGTGAGCATTGTGGACTTGCTTGCACACTGCTCTGCTGCTGCCAAATCATGGATGGTTCCTCCCCAGTGTCTTTTCTGGGGACACTACCACCTTGAGGGTTATTGCCTACTTGTGGCCACAGCTTCTGGATGCACCAAGTCTGTGGACTCCCAGGGGTTGCGTCCACTGCACTTACTCTTGGGAGGGGGTTCCCAGGGACCCATAAGCATCTCTGTACTTTGTGTCTTTACAACTTCAAGTATTTGTGGGCCCTGCATGCACCCTGCTCCCCTGATCCAAGTTCACACCTGGGTGCTACCCTACTGTCCTTTTCAGGGGAAGTGAGTGTCAGCCTGACAGATATTGCCTAGTCATGGGCACAACTGTTTCATCCCTCCCAGGGGAAAGTAACAAGCCCACTCATTCAGGTTATTTTCCGGCTCCTGCTACCTACCAGCTCAGCTCCCAGTTTATGGTAACTGGAGTTGACCTTCCCTCCTGGGCTTGGTGACCATAACCAGTTTTCCCACTCCACTGATTAGTCACTATTGATTCAGGAACCCATTCTTTCTGATATCTATAGTGACCTACCTAGAATTCTGCCTTTTTCACCCCCTGAGCCCCTCTCAGAAAAGAATGACTCTCACTGAAGCAGATTTCTAAGCGTTATGATTTTGCACTCTGGTGTTATATTACTTTCTGGTAATATAACAGAAATTCCTTCCCCTCCATGGTTTATCCTCTGATATATCCTCACAGATTTAATGATTCTGCACCTCCAACCCTGCAAAAAGCTGTTATTTTTCTCCTTGTAGAGTTCCAGATATATTTTCTTACATCTCAGGCTGAATTCATGTGTGTTCAGAATGGTTTGATAGATATCCAGCTAAATTTGAGGGACCAGATGAAATAAGGTCCCCTAATCGTTCACCTTCTTGTCTCCCTCTCCTCAATTTTGTATACTTTTTGAAAAACTGCTTTGTTGTTGAATTTCTAATACATTTTCCAGTCTCTCACTTATTTCTACTCTGATATTTGATATTTCTTCCCTTCTGCTAAATTTTAGCACAACTTGTCTTCCTTTTCCTAGATCCTTGAGATGTAAAGTTAGGTTGGTTATTTGAGATAATTCTGTTTTCATAGAAATTGTACTTATCACTATAAATTCCCTTCTTAAAACTCCTTTGCAGTATATCATATATCTTGGTATGTTGTGTTTCAATTTTCATTTTTGTCAAGATTTTTTTTCTTGCATTTGATTTCTTCTGGATCCATTTTCTGTGTAGAAGTGTTTTGTTTAATGTTTACATATTTGCAAGGTTTCCAGTTTTACTCTTTTTTATCTTGCTTTATACAATTGTGGTTAGAAAAAATATATATAATCAGTTTTCTTAAATTTATTAAGACTTGTTTTCTGTGCTATAATATGGTCTATTCCAATTAATGTTATGTGTACACTTATGAAGAATGTGCATTCTGTTTCTTTTCAATGGAATGTTCTGTAAATATCTGTTAGGTCTATTTGATCTAATGTATGGTTCTCACCCATCATTTCCTTGCTGATTTTTTTTTTCTAGAGGATCTATTCATTTCTTTTTTTTAAAGATTTTATTTATTAATTTGTCAGAGAGAGAGAGAGGGGGCAGAGGCAGGCAGAGTGGCAGGCAGAGGCAGAGGGAGAAGCAGGCTCCCTGCAGAGCAAGGAGCCTGACTTGGGACTCGATCCCAAGACTCTAGGATCATGACCTGAGCCGAAGGCAGCCGCTTAACTACCTGAGCCACCCAGGTGTTTCTAGTATCTATCCATTTCTAACATGGTCTGTTGCTGTTTATTTCTCTCTTCTGAGCTCTTAGTTTTTGCTTAAATTATTTAGATGTTCTATATTTGTTGTGTATATATTTACAATTATATACCTCCTTCATGAATTGACCTTTTTATCATTATATAATGTCTTTCTTCTTTCTCCTGTTATTGTTTTAGCCTTAAAGTCTATTTGTCTCATGTAATTAGAGCTTTCCCTATATTCTTTTAGTTTTGAATTTCATGGAATAATTTTTCCATCCCTTCACATTCAGCTTATGTGTGCCTGTAAAGGTAAAGTGAGTCTTGCAGGCAGCCTATAGCTGTGTCTTTAAAAAAAAAAAAAAAATCTAACCAGGCATTAAGTTCCTATTTGTTGGTGAATTAAATCTGTTTACATTAGCATTGTGTTATGTGAGGAACTACTAATGACATGTTTAAATTGCTATCTGAGGGGGTGACAAGATGGCGGGGAAGTAGGAGGAGGCACCCTTTCAACCTGTACCCAAAAGTGAGCTGATTACCTTCCAAAGAACTCCGATCACCCATGAAATCAGCCTGAGATCAGAATTATATGTGTCTGGATCTCTACTGGAGCAAAAGACGCCAGTGGGCAGGTAAAGCGGAGTGGGAACTTCGTACTGATATCAGAAGATTAACAAAAGGGAGAGGGAGCCACCAGAGGTGACCCATTGGAAAGTAATATCCCAATACAAGAGTGCCCTGCATCTGGGGACCAGCATTAACACGAAGTCTGGTAGAAAGCACTCAAAAAGAGCAAAGGATCGGGGGGGGGGGGATTGTGGGAATCGGGACAGCTAGGGACAGGGGCTTAAGTCCCCAGACCCAGGACAGCCACCCCTGGTGCAGAGCCAGAGAGTGTGGCAGAGAAACCAGGTCTTGGTCCCTGAGCCACCAGCGCGTGGGGTCTGCTCTCCCTGAGAGCACCTGGGGTCCGGCTCCCGTGAAGGGCTGGGAGCCTCGCCAGCCAGCAGAAGCACAGCCTTTTTGCAGTCCCCACACGAGTGCCGTGCCCTGCTATCAGAGTCCGAGTCGCACCCCGCGCCTTCCCCTGAGAGAAGTGTGCACAGGCGCCAGCCCGGTGCTCTGGGACCAGAAAGACCAGGCATTCCCAGTCCGGGTCAGCGGGAAAATCTCAGTGTGCTGTCGCTGCTTGGAACCTCTCTGGCAGTCTGGAGCTGCCCAGACAGCTGCCATTGCCATTGTTTTGGGTACAAGCAGAAGATCCTGCGTCCCCAGTGACCATGACTTGGAACCTGCTCTGCCAGCGGCCAAGGGGGAATTTATTTGGGCTCTTCAGCCAGACTGAAGGTTTCTCTCTGAGACAGAGGTCAGGGTGCAGTTTGCTTTCCTCTAAACCTACAAAAACCATCAAAAGCTGTCAAGGCAAGGAAAAAAAAAAGTGAACAAAAATAAAAACCTCCAAAGAACAAAAGCCTGAAAAAACCGGTTTCCTCAGAGCCCACCCCCTTGTGGGGGGCAGGAGGACTTAACTCAGGGAACATCGTTGACTGAAAACCCAGGTGGCAGGCCCTCCACCAGAAAACCAACCAGGAAAGGGGAAAAAAAAAAAAAAGACAAGAGAACAACCACCACTACTTCATAGAACAACTTTTAACTCGTACCCACAATTCTGGTTCATTTCTTTTTATATACATCTTTAACCTATTTACCATAACAGTGAGATGTCCCGTACATCAAATACCATAATAACCTTCTAACCTGAACTTTTTGATACATACACCTGTGTTTTTCTTTTGCATTTCTATTTTTTAATTTTTTTTTTAAATTTTAGTTTAGTTTAGTTTATTCCTTTTTATTTTTATTTTCTAATATTCATATAGATTTAAACTTCAAGGAAATCCCCTTTCCCCAATCAACGCTAACCCTATTGGTAAACCAATTTTTAATCCCCCTTTATCGTAGGAAAGTTGAGTCCTTTAACAGATATCAAGATACATCCAGGAAGAATCAAAACAAACTTCCTCACCCACACTGAGAATTTATTATCACTCTACCATCTTTTTCTTCTGTCAGTGTTTCTGTGTTTTTGTGTTTCTCCTGATATTATATAAATCTTATACTTGGGGTTCTTTTGACGAGGTTCGTCCTTTATTTGCCGATATATATATATTTTTTTCTCTTGTCATATACTTTTATCAGTCTTTTTGTTCATCTATTTTTGTTTGTAGACTTCATTAATCTTACCTTGGGGCCCATTTGGGCTGAACCTTCTCTTTTATCTTCCCTTTTTTTCCTGTCTTTCTCTCTCTCTCTCTCTCTCTTTTTTCTTTTTCTTTTCTTTTTTCTCTCCTTTGGGTGGGGGATCCTGATTGCTCAGGAGCGTTCCAGGGTGCACCTTGACTGCACCACGGCCGATACATCCAGTTACATCCGTTCAGTCAACTCTCACCAAAATGACTAGGAGGAGGAATGCCCAACAGAAGAAAAATACAGAGGACGGACCTTCTGCAACAGAGCTAACAGCTATCAACATAGACAATATGTCGGAAAGAGAATTCAGGCTAACAATTATCCAGGCAATAGCTAGGTTGGAGAAAGGCATGGATGACCAAATGGAATTGATTAGGGCTGAACTGAAAGCGACCAGGGGTGATGTATACAATGTGAGGGCTGAGCTGAAAGCTACCAGGGGAGAGGTTCACTAAGCTCTCAATGAGTTCCAATCTAATCTAAATTCTCTCAAAGCTAGGGTAACTGAGACAGAAGATAGAATTAGTGATCTGGAGGACAAACAGATAGAGAGAAAGGATCAGGAGGAAGCCTGGAACAAACAGCTTAGAAGCCACGAAACAGAATCAGGGAAATAAATGATGCCATGAAACATTCCAACGTTAGAATTATTGGAATACCTGAAGGAGAGGATAAAGAAAGCAGTCTAGAAGACAGAGTGGAACATGTTCTTCATAAAAATTTTCCCAATCTCGCGAATGGAACCAGCGTTTATGTACTAGAGACCGAACAGTCTCCACACAAGATGATAGATTCCAGAAAAACATCAAGGCACCTAATAGTCAAATTGAGGAATCATAATTGTAGATATAATCTCTTGAAAGCCGCTAGGACAAAGAGGTTCCTTACTTACAGAGGAAAGCCCATCAGAATAACGTCAGACCTGTCCACAGAGACCTGGCAAGCCCTTTCTGGCTTGCCAGG
>NW_019154196.1:973036-1000199 GCF_002288905.1 Enhydra lutris kenyoni
TTGAGGAATCATAATTGTAGATATAATCTCTTGAAAGCCGCTAGGACAAAGAGGTTCCTTACTTACAGAGGAAAGCCCATCAGAATAACGTCAGACCTGTCCACAGAGACCTGGCAAGCCAGAAAGGGCTGGCAAGATATATTCAGAGCACTAAATGAGAAGAACATGCAGCCAAGAATACTTTATCCAGCAAGACTGACATTTGAAATGGATGGAGAGATAAAGAGTTTCCAAGACCAGCAAGGCTTAAAAGACTATGCAACCACCAAGCCGACACTGCAAGAAATATTAAGGGGGGTATTATAAAACAGGAAAAATCTTAAGAATAGCATTGAACAGAAATACAGAGACAATCTACAGAAAGAAAAACTTCAAAGGTAACAGATGTCAGTAAAAACGAATCTATCAATAATCACTCTCAATGTGAATGGCCTAAATGCGCCCATAAAACGATACAGGGTTGCAGATTGGATAAAACGACAGGACCCATCCATATGTTGTCTACAAGAGACCCATTTTGAACCTAAAGATACACCCAGACTGAAAGTGAAGGGTTGGAGAAGCATCTTTCATGCCAATGGGCCTCAAAAGAAGGCCGGAGTACTGATTCTCATATCAGACAAATTAGATTTTAAACTAAAGACTGTAGTCAGAGATATAGAAGGACATTACACAGTTCTTAAAGGGGCTATCCACCAAGATGATCTAACAATTGTAAATATCTATGCCCCCAATATGGGAGCAGCCAATTACATAAGAAAACTGTTAATCAAGATAAAGAGTCATATTGATATGAATACATTAATAGTAGGAGATCTTAACACGCCTCTCTCAGAAATAGACAGATCATCGAAGCAGAAAATCAATAAAGAATCAAGAGCATTGAATGACACATTGGACCATAGTCTCTCATGGTTCATCTCCCCCTCCAATTTCCCTCAACTCCCTTCTCCTCTCCACAAGTTCTAAACCCATAAATCTTGTACGGAAAAACTTAGGTTAGCAGAGTCTGGACATTGTACTGGGAAAAGATTTCTTGATATAATGCAAAAAGCACAAGTGGCAAAAGCTAAAATAGATGATGTGATATCAAACTAAAAGCCTTCTGCAGAGGAAAGTCAACAATTAACATAATAAAAAGGCAAATAGGGAAGGGGAAAAGATATCTGCAACCTCATTTTACATAAAAGGTTAAGCTCTAAAATATTTAAGGAACTCATAAAACTCAATAGCAAAATAAAAAAAAAGCAGATAAAAAATAAAGGAGTAAGTGCTGGTTAAAATGTGGAGAGAAGGTAATATTTCTATATTTTTGGTTGGATGCAGGCATTTTGGAAAACAATATATAAGTTCTTAAAAATTTTGAAAATATAATTATCATTTGATTCAGTAACCCACTTCAGGGTGTATATTCACATGAATTGAAATCTGGATCTCAATAAGATTTACACTTTCTTCTTCTTTTTTTTTTTTTTTTAAGATTTATTTATGAGCAGGGGCAAAGGGAGAGAATATCCAGAAGACTCCTGCTGAGTGTGGAGCCCAACATGGGGCTCAATCTCATGAACTAAGAGATCAGGACCTAGAACAAAAGCAAGAGTCATTCACTTAACTGACTGGGCCCCCCAAGTACCTAAACACGTTCATGTTTATTGTCGTATTATTCACAGTAGCCAACATATGGAAATAAATTAATGACAAACAAGGAATAGATAAACAATGTGACAAAATATGGAATGTATTATACAATGGAATATTATTCAGCCTCAAAAACATAAGGACATCTTTTTTTTCCCCTTAAATAAAGACATCTTCAGGGCACCTGGGTGGCTCAGTGGTTTAAAGCCTCTGCCTTCAGCTCAGGTCATGATCTCAGCGTCCTGGGATCGAGCCCCGCATTGGGCTCTCTGCTCAGCAGGGAGCCTGCTTCCTCCTCTCTCTCTCTCTCTCTGCTTGCCTCTCTGCCTACTTGTGATCTCTGTCTGTCAAATGAATAAATAAAATCTTAAAAAAAATAAAAAATAAATAAAGACATCTTCTTATTTGTAATTACATGGATGAGTCAGAAGGACCTTAAACTAAGTGAAATATATCTGACTGAGAAAGATAACCACCACATGATTTCTGTCATATGTAAAATTTAAAAACACAAATTAATAAATTAAAAGCTGAATTAGACCTACAAATACAGAGAGCAAAGTCATTGTTACCAGAGGGAAGAGGAGTGGAGTGATCAGCATAATAGGTGAAAGGGAGTGAAAGATAGAGTCTTCCAGTTATGGAATGAACAAGTCACAGGAATAAAGGACACAGCTTAAAGAATACAGTCAAAGATATTCTAATAGTGTTGTATGGTTAAACATGGGAGCTACAGTTGTAGTAAGGACACCATAACATACAAACTTGTCAAATTACATGTTATACTGCAGAAATTAATGTCTCATTGTATTTCCACTACACTCAACTTTTTAAAAATCAGTTGGAAGAAGGAAGAAAAAAAAAACAACTATGAAGTATTTAGCCCAGTGTCTAGAACACAGTAAAACTCACAAAATGGAAAAAAATAAGTATGTTATACGTGGTAACATACATACATTTGTATAAATACATACCTATACATACATATATATATATATATATACATACATATATATATATACATTCACATGCATGTGAGTTAATTACTCATTTTACAGCTGTCTTGCATACAGAGTATAATTTACCATTCATAAATGAAGTAGTTATGATTTCATAAATGTGCCTGATTTTTACATCACTTGGTTTTAGTCTATAGAACTACATTTATCCAGACACCTTCAGCACAGAATCTAAAGGTTGTTTTTCTTTAATGTTTATCCAGTGAAATAAATTGTTAGCTGTGTAATTCAGAGGTTTGCTTAAGATATTGCTGGTATTTAACATTAGCTCTAACATACACATATGTTGTAGGCCTGTTTCTGTAATTCAAAGTTAGAGCCTTTAATCTAGCAATGAATTGCTATATCACATAACTGGAACTTCTTCGGAAACTGACTTCTATAAAGAATAATCAATTCTATTTGCAAATGACAGTATAGACAAAAGGTTGATATACAGGATCTATAAAGAACTCCTCAAACTCAACACACACAAAAGAGATAATCATATCAAAAAATGGGCAGAAGATATGAACCGATACTTCTCCAATGAAGACATACAAATGGCTATCAGACACATGAAAAAATGTTCATCATCACTAGCCATCAGGGAGATTCAAATGAAAACCACATTGAGATATCACCTTACACCAGTCAGAATGGCCAAAATTAGCAAGACAGGAAACAACATGTGTTGGAGGGGATGTGGAGAAAGGGGAACCCTCTTACACTGTTGGTGGGAATGCAAGTTGGTGCAGCCTCTTTGGAGAACAGTGTGGAGATTCCTCAAGAAATTAAAAATAAAGCTTCCCTAGGACCCTGCCATTGCACTACTGGGTATTTACCCCAAAGATACAGATGTAGTGAAAAGAAGGGCCATCTGTACCCCAATGTTTCTAGCAGCAATGGCCACGGTCGCCAAACTGTGGAAAGAACCAAGATGCCCTTCAACGGACGAATGGATAAGGAAGATGTGGTCCATATACACTATGGAGTATTATGCCTCCATCAGAAAGGATGAATACCCAACTTTTGTAGCAACATGGACGGGACTAGAAGAGATTATGCTGAGTGAAATAAGTCAATCTGAGAGAGTCAAGTATCATATGGTTTCACTTATTTGTGGAGCATAACAAATAGCATGGAGGACATGGGGAGTTAGAGAGGAGAAGGGAGTTTGGGGAAATTGGAAGGGGAGGTGAACCATGAGAGACCTCTGAGGGATGGTCTGAGGGTTTGAAGTGGCGGGGGGTGGGAAGTTGGGGGAACCAGGTGGTGGGTATTGGAGAGGGCATGGATTGCATGGAGTACTGGGTGTGGTGCAAAAATAATGAATACTATTATGCTGAAAAGAAATTTAAAAAAAGAATAATCAATTCTTCTAATACTATGGAATACTATGGAAAACAGTCTTCAGTGGTTAAGATTTGATATCAATAATATCAAATATATAGATAGATAGATATCTTAAATATTTTTATTTTATATTTTCAAGTGCAACTTTATAACATTTATATTTATAGCATGACAGAATTACACTGTAATTGAAGTATAACTACTAATTCTCTGGAAATCATTAGGAAACAATGTGTGGCATCTTCTGTCTTTGCTCTGAAGATATAGAGCATTAGTAAATTGTAGTACAAGAAACTAATTTTCTTTAAAACTTTGTATCACCAAGTTTCCTGTCTAGAGCAAAAATGACAGAACTAACATTAACATGAATAAATCATTTTTCACTATGGAAAGACACAGTCATTCCAAACAATGCAGAGTTCATACTTTTTAGCAAATACCCACTTGAACATTACTACCTAGTGGCTCAAACAAATTATTTAATCTGTTGGTGCTTCAGTTTCCTTCTCTGAAATGGAGATAATACTTGCTCTATAGTCAACAGTACTATTTTGCACACATAAAAATTTGTTGAGAAGGTTGATCTAATGATAGGTGTTCCTACCACAGTAAAATAAATGTATCAACACCAAGAACAAAGAACAAAAATATCATATCTTCCTTAAAAGGTTTAATAGGTTTGAATAAGTTAATAAATGGAACAACATTATAACAATGACTGGCACATAAAGTAAAATAAATAAACATATTAAACAATTAAAGTGAAATATTTGTTAAAAAATATGCAAGCTTCACCACTTAACTCATATTAATTTTTGACTAAATTTGTAATAATTCCAATCGTAGTCCTTAATGACCTTTGGAGGGTGCAGGAACACAGAGGGCTGGTTTTCATGGGTTAAAAATAATTTTTCAGCCAAATGCAAGTGGGGTCATGAGTACAAGCAGAAACACAAACACATTCTGAAATTTGCATAAATTAAACTTCTTCACTGTACAGCTACTTATACAGCACTGCAAGAAAATGCACTTGAGTGCCAGAAAATCTTTATTTGTTGATTTTATTCTAGATACAAAAAACTGGAGTAGCAACTGTCTTTAATGTCTAGTAGTTCTGAGTATAATGTAATATATATATAATTTGATTAAGAATTTCCCAACTGCACAGTTCTTATAAATCCCTTTTAGGACAGGCTATGGAAAATTGTATTTTAAATATTTTTTAAAATTTTTATTTATTTGACAGAGAGAGAGAGAACACAAGCAGAGGAGCCAGCAGAGGAAGAAGGAGAAGCAGGCTCTCTACTAAGTAGGGAGCCTGATGTGGGGCTTGATCCCAATACCCTGGGATCATGACCTGAGACTAAGGCAGATGCTTAACTGACTGAGCCACCCACACATCCCTTAAATATTTTATTTAAAAAAATACATCATTCTAAAATAGTTTTATCTATTTTTTTCTTGAAATACAGTAAA
This sequence comes from Enhydra lutris kenyoni, assembly GCF_002288905.1. NCBI lineage: Eukaryota > Metazoa > Chordata > Mammalia > Carnivora > Mustelidae > Enhydra > Enhydra lutris. Next base: position 978,505 of record NW_019154196.1, read on the forward strand.
AAATTCATTTTATAGAGTGCTTTATTTTGTTTTGTCCCATTTTGTTTCCCATATCTACAGTGCTTTAAATGAAACCATCAAATTGTGTGTCATTATGGTCCAAGAAATTGAAGGGTGATATATACACTTCTCAATTATCTTTAAAGTTAAATAGTGTACATATTTTATTCGTTCCTTTTTACTGAAACAAAAAATTCTAAACAAATTTTCGAGCACTGTTTACTAAAAAACTGTAAGAACCTTACTTATACTCATGAAGGAATTGAGTGTGTCAAGAACAAAATGGGGGACTAAATGTCTCCTTTTGAAACCTTCTGAATATTCACAAGTTGTCACATCTAACTGGTAAACATGCAACTGAGTTTGTGGTTTTATAGAAAAATTCAACAAGGCCTACTTAAACCCTAAAACCCCCTAGTTCCACTTGGAATGATCCATTCCCCTCAGATCAACATTATTCAGCTCTTCTTCCTCACTCACCTGTTCTCCATACCTCCAATGTTATTCATCTCCAATTGATTCCCACTTATTTAACTTTTCTAAAATCCAAGTCTGGTAATTTTATTATTATTTGTAAATATCTGCATTAAAAAGGGGCAAGAAATGAGGTTATAAAGTGAACCAGGGAGGAGGTGCCATTGGAACGTTTCTCTCCTGTTTGTTCAACCACCTGAATTTTGGTTCATAGTGTTCCTTATCTGTGGCATCATGTCCTTGTTCTTGAGCAAGAGCCTTGGTCCCAGCCTCCTCTACTCATATGAAGTTAGCATCTAGTCACCATTCAACACTGAGTTCTAGGGTCTTCTTTCAGCCTCTCTGTTTGAACTCACATGCCATAGGTAGGATTGGTGTGCTCTTACAATGTACCCTTGGAGCATCTGTGTGGCTCAGTTGGTTAAGCATCTGCCTTTGGCTCAGGTCATTATCCCCAGGTCCTGGGATAGAGACCTGCATTGGGCTCCCTGCTCAGTGGGAAACCTATTTCTCCTTCTCCCTCTGCCATTCCCCCAACTCTGGCTACCTCTATATCTCTGTCAAGTAAATAAATGAAATCTTCTTTTAAAATAAGCTGTTCCCTTTCCACATGAACCTCAATTTCGTGTATTTTATTACAACTATTTGCACAAACTACACCTAAAGATCAAATTCCTTAGGGACATTAGACACTTGTTTACATGTTAAATTCAGTTAGCTATTGGTTATTTTTTAATATAATATAGTGTAAGACATGTTTTTTGAACAAATGAAGGATTGGATGTTTGATGGTCTTTCTCTGCTTCTTTGTACAATAAGTGACATACTTCAAATCTCAGCTCTGATATCACTATGCTGGAAAGCTTCCCTAAGCCCTCCTTCTTGGGGGTCAGTAATTTTTCCACAGTACTTTCTACCACAATGTCCTAATATTTCAGAGAGGTAACAGCCTCTAGGTGTCTTCCAGTTTAAAACCTAAAGAACAAAACTGCCCTAATTAAACAAAGGCCAATAACTGAATTGTTACAGTAATGATCATCCATGTTAATATGTGCATGATTTCCAAGATTTGTCACTTACACTGACACCATGCAGCAAGGACAAATTTTAAAAGAGACAAAATTATGATACTTTATCTTTTATTCTTAAATAATTCAAATTTCTAGAAAAATAGTAACAATAATAATAGCACAATTAACACTCAAATATCTTTTGCCTAGATTCTCCTAAATCTTTATACCCCATTTCCTTTATCACTTCTCTCTCCATCTCTTTCTCATCAATTGCACACCTTATGATTTTGTTTCTAAATATTTTACTTTGGGGGCGCCTGGGTGGCTCAGTGGGTTAAGCCGCTGCCTTCGGCTCAGGTCGTGATCTTAGGGTCCTGGGATCGAGTCCCACATCGGGCTCTCTGCTCGGCAGGAAGCCTGCTTCCCTCTCTCTCTCTGCCTGCCTCTCCGTCTACTTGTGATCTCTCTCTGTCAAATAAATAAAAAACATCTTTAAAAAAAAGATTATCTAAATATTTTACTATGTATTTCTTAAGAATATGAATATTCTTCCACAGAATCACAGTGGAAACGTCAGAAAAAATGTAACATGGATGCAATACAATTATACAATTGTTTTGAATGCTTGAGTATAAAATGAAGAGCTTTCCAGTACAGGTTAACAATTCCCCCACAAAGAAAAAAAAATGGTGAAGACACATCGTGGTGTGAGAGTCTAAGGAAAAACATCAGCATAGGATCCTAAAGTTTTAATTTGTAGAGTGAAGAAAAAAAATATTACAAATAGTTCCTACTTTATAATTCCCTAAAAGATTGATCCACATTCAACATTTTTTAGAGCCCTTGTTACATCCTTATTCCTAAGACTATAAATTAAAGGATTTAGAACAAGAGTGAGTATGGTATAAAAGACAGATACAATCATGTCCTTCTCAGGGGTGTGATAGGAGGTGGGAAGCATGTAGGTATACATGGAAGCACCATAGAAAAGGATGACCACCATCATGTGGGAAGAACAAGTGGTAAAGGCCTTCTTCCGTCCCTCTGCTGAGTTCATCCTGTGGATGGTGAAGAGGATGAAAGAATAGGAGCTTGAAATGATTGTCAGAGGGATGAGGAGCATGAGAACACAGCCCAGGTACATGAGGGTCTCATAGAGGGAAGTGTCTGAGCAGGAAAGCTTCATTATAGCAGGGACCTCACAGAAGAAATTATAGATTTCCCAGGATGTACAGAAGGGAAAGGTCATGGTGATGGGTGTCAACACAAATCCATCCACAGATCCTATAAACCAGGAAGAAGACACCAAGAGGAGACTCACCCTATGGTTCATGAGGATAGGATAACGGAGTGGATGGCAGATGGCCACATAGCAGTCATAGGCCATGGCAGCTAGAAGGAAAAATTCTGAACCTCCTAGTATCAGATAGAGAAACATCTGCATCCCACATTCAGGGACTGAGATCTGTTTCACACCCATGGCCTGGTCCATGAGCATCTTGGGCAGAGTAACAGAAATGTACATCACATCCATGAGCAATAACTGGGCAATAAAAAAGTACATGGGGTTATGAAGGTGAGTATCACAGTGTATCAAAAAGATCAGGATGGTGTTCCAAGGCCATCAGGAAAACTATAAAAATGACCAAACAAAGAAGAGCTGGGTACTTGAATTGACTGAAGAATCCCACTAGGTCAAAATCTGATTGTCCAGTATGGTTGGTTACTCAAGTGGTGTTCTCCATCGGATTCTACCTGGTCCATCAAGGAGAACTATGGAGTTATTAGATCACTCCTCAGATATTAGCACCTGAAATAAATGTTTGGTGAGCTTGTGTGTGTATGTGTATGTGTGTTTGTATGTTTACATATGGCAACCCAGTGTGCCAATAAAGGGAAATTCCAAGGACTTGTACATTTTAGGATTATAAATTACTTGTAATTGAACAAATTTACTAGAAATCTAAGAATTGACACTTTTTGTCAAAAATATCAGTACCTTAATAATTCCACCAGTGGATTTGTATTTCTTCAAAGAAAGCAAAACCACTATCTACACCCCATTTTTATTTTTTTCAAGTCTTCATATGACCTTTAATTTTTTTTTATTCCAGTTAGTTAACATGCACTGTAATATTAGTTTTGGGTGTAGAATATAGTGATTCAACATTTTCATACCATACCTGGTGCTCAACACAAATGTACTTGTAATCCCCACCACCTATTTAACCCATCCCCACACCTACCTCCATTCTGGCAACCATCAGTTTGTTCTCTATATTTAAGAATCTGTTTCTTGGTTTGCCTCTCTATTTTTTCCCCTTTGTTCATTTGTTTTGTTTCTTAAATTCCACATATGAGTGAAATCATATGGTATTTCTCTTAATCTGACTTATTTTGCTTAGCATAATACTCTCTTGCTCCATCCATGTCATTGTAAATGGCAAGATTTCAAAACATTTTATGGCTGAGTAATATCCCATTGTTTATTTTTATATTCACCCATATGTTTACTGTAGCATTATTTACAATAGCTAAGATATGGAAATAACCTAAGTTTCCTTGAGTACACAAATGGATAAAGAAATGATGTGTTTATATGTGTGTGTGTGTGTGTGTGTGTGTGTGTGTGTGTGTGCGTATTTGCCACTATAATAGTGAATGAGATTCTGCCCTTTTTTACAACAGACACAATAGGGTATTGTGGAAAGTGAAATAAGTCAGACTGAGAAAGACAAATATTACTTAATTTCACTCATAGGTGGAATCTTAAAGCACAAATGAATAAATAAACAAACAAACCAGTATGAGATGTAGAAATATAGAGAACAGACTGATGGTTTCCAGAGGGGGAGCTATGGGGTGATGGGCAGAATGAGTTACAGGGAATAGGAGATACAGTCTTCCAGTAACAGAATAAGTCATAGGAATAAAAGACACAGCATAAGGAATATAGCCAATGATATTGTAATAATGTTGTATAGTGACAGATGGAAGCTACACTTATGGTAGGCATAGCGTACGTGTAATTTGTTGAATATCTATGTTGCATACCTGAAATTACTGATTATGTGTCAAGTACATTAAACTTAAAAAAAATCTTTTAAATATTGGTACATTACAGTAAGATTGCCACAGTTCAAGGTCATGAGATTTCCTGATGATAGACAGTGTTGTTTATCAATGAGTATGGAAATTTTCAGAATCACTGCCATATAAAAACACACAAAAAAATGAATCATTGAAAAGAAGACAATAAAATCTCTTATTTATAAACTTTTATATGGAGGTCAAAACTGAATCAACCTTTCCAGTTTAAAGATTCAACTGGATCCATATATATATATATATATATATCCATGTCTATAGATCTATATATCGATAAACATTCCATACAAGGAAGATTTAGAAAGTAGCTGAGACATAACTTGGGGAATATTTATACTGAAATGTGAACCCCCATTTTCTGTACAATCAGGCCAGACTGTGAAGCTCTGTGGTTGTGCAGAGTGATCCATGCATCCCCAGCAGCAGAGCAGGGTCCTCACCAATGACCAACACCTTAGATATCCTAAAGACATCAATTTAGGAGCCCAAACTTCGAGGTTGGACTGTGACTGCATATCCAGATTATCCTCTGCCCACAATCCCTCTGTTCATTTTATATTAAAAACAAGATAATAATGTTAGATCTTATGTATGTTCAGAATTAATTGTTATAAAATAATGAAAGTGCCTAGAACATTACCAGTAACAGATGAATAAACACATATATTTTTAATTTAGAGAGTTAATATCTATGGTGATTATTATGCAAAACCCTTGTAAGAGATGGCATTTGTGTTTTATGATATAAGATGAATTACTTCAGTTTGCCAGTTTTAGTATCTATTCATACACATAAGAATTGAAATTTGATAATTTCTGTAGTCCCAGACTTTATACATATATATATATGCATTTATAAATATAAATAAATGTATGAGATATATTTATTATTTTTACTCTGGTTAAGCAGATCTTTATGGAAAAATCCTACCTTAGTTCTATCTAGTGCATTCTTCTCCAACTTGATCTATTTAAATCTCCTACCGTTTGTTCTAAATCTCAAGAAGAAGAATTAGCAATTATAAGATAATTGCCATTTACAAGACAAGACTTTAGTTGTTTTTACAAACATAATCTACTTTATTGTCTATAGTAACCAATTTTTGAAGGAAACTGAGATGCAGTGAGCAAAACTGAGCAATGCTGAGTTTGACTACAAAACAATTTCCCCAAAAAATCTGGCTACTGAAATCTACATCTGTGTTAAATGATGAAGACAAAAGAAATATTAAATTGATTACACTGAAGGAGGTCACGATCCATCTATTCAGGCAAAAAGTGTGTGTGTGTGATTTGAGATATAAGTAGAATTTTAAAATAGCTCAAAATAAATAAGAGAGAACAATAGAAGTAAAGTATTTCTGCCCTTTCTGAAAAGAATCACTAATAACTTGTTTTACATTTTCTCTTCTAGAGATCAAACTTTTGCAACTTCTCAATTACTGACACATTACATGTTAAATTTTAAAAGTCCTTACCAACAAAAAAAGAAATATTAGCTTTTCTCTCTAGGAAGAATTTAGGAATGATTATGATATTTCAGGAATAAATTCAGACTTTCAAAACATTGCATAGTTATGTAATGATTACAAAGATTCGTTACAATATTCAACTTATTAACAGTCCCAAGTTCCAGGGTGTTAAAACAATAGACAACATTGAAAATTAATTTGACACCTTAATATAAATATCCAAAAAATCTGGTACACATTGTATCAAAAAATACAATCTTATTATCATTTTCCAGCCCCACCAAGAGATAAAAGCTGACCTCTGGGGAAAATTTTAAAACAGCCCAATAAAAGCAAAATATACCTATTGTCTCAGTCAATGTTTGGGGTCAAATGAAACAAATCTCTGTTGCTTTTTGGTAAATGCAAGTCACTGTGATCAAGCCACACTGAACAGCCTCCCTGGCACACCAGACAGACAATGGAATGCTGTCTATACCATGCAAGGTAACTAGCCACCCTGTTCTTTCTTATTTTTTCTATCCAGTTGTTTGTGTTTAATGTAAACAAAACAGTACATATTTAAATTGGGGGATTAATAGTGGTGGTAGGGACACCTAGATGGCTCAGTAGTAGAGCATGTTACTCTTAATCATAGGGTTGTGTGTTTGGACACATATTGGACATAAAAAAATAAAAATTTTCAAACTTGTTGAAAATTTCCCCCTTGTTGTGTTGTGTTGTCTCATTTTGTTTTAAATAGTGTTGGTAGAATATCAAATTTTTACTTAAAACTAACATCCCAGAAATTGTTTTCTTGTTCTATATCATTCTATATTTTAACTTCTCCAAGAGTCAATGAAGTACTTAACTATCTTATTTTCTCCTTTTACAAATTAAATAATTCAAACTCCCAGGGTAAATATTTTAACGTAAAACTAAAAGAGGAAATTATTTAAAAAGTGGGGGAGGATGCCTGGGTGGCTCAGTTTGTTAAGTGGTCCCATGGTCCTAGGGTCCTGGGATCAAGTCCCACATCAGGTTCTTTGCGCAGACAGCAATCTGCCTCTCCGTCTCCTTATGCCCCTCCCTCCACTCATGCACACGCTCACATGCTCTCTCTCCCTCAAATAAACAAAACCTTAAAAAAATATATCAGGGTAACTGCTTAGCATCACATATTCACCTGAAGGAGGATTTTTGTCTCAATATCAAATCAGGTGATAGAACCCAGAGCCTATAATGCTGCTGTAGCTCCCTAGAATACTATCTTCCCTCCACAGTCTATAATGCAGGTATTATCTCTCACTGTCAGTTTCATCTAAGAAACATTATAATTGACTGAATTTATTCCTGAAATATCATAATCATTCCTAATTTCCTGGAGGGAAAAGCCAATACTTCTTTTTTTGTTAGTAAAGACTTTTAAAATTTAACATTTAATGTGTCAGTAATTGAGAAGTTTCAGTTTTCTAACAATCAAAAGTAATGCCCACTCAAAGTAAAATCAGTCTCATTTCTTCTATAAAATTCCAACGTCAGTAAAACAAGCATATCATTAAATAATGTGGGAGGCATGCATATTCTTTGTCCATACATAAATTTAAATCAAAAAGCCATTTCCTAATATTACTGCTACAAGAAAGATTCAATCAAAAAAGACAATTAAGAGTACACTTATCTTTATGGGCACTAAGAAATGTATAGAATTGTTGAATCATTATAATATACAACTGAAACTAATATAATGCTGTATGTTAATGATACTTGAATTTTTAAAAATCACATTTGCTTTTTCTCATAAAAATAGATGATAGGGAAAAACTGAGGAAATATGGCCAAGAATTAATAGCACGTTTCAGAAGGAGAACAAGTCAAAAACAATAATTATCCTTTTGCTCCTGCAGTTTTTTCTATATGATTGAACTCAGCATCAGATGATGCTGGAGCTCTTATCCATCTGAGTAATAGAGTGTGGCCATGGTTAACAGTATAAAGATAAACAGGACAATGGCATCATCTTGGTTTTACTATGCTCATTATGGGAGTTGATGAGGTTTGCTGTTGATTAATTCCTTCTGGGACTTTGAAGAAGAATGTAATTAAGGGCCCTAACACCAACAACAAAAAGATAATAGGCATCTATGTTGCACTGTTCTGGTTCTCCTCTAATGTCTTCTTAAAATATTTTCTAATTATTAACTAGAAATCTTAACCAATATTAACAGTAATCTCAAATTTCACCATTGCCAATAAAATCTTATTTGAAATAGATGTCAGTTTATATGTGGCCTCAGGCTTTTTCACATTATAAAAAGTTTTCTTTGAAAAATGTGTATCTATCCTCATTTAATTTTCAAAAATACTCTGTGAGGTATTGATGTGTATCTTTTATCTTTTTGTTATCTGAAAGGTAAAACAGTTGCATCTGCAACTCATAGACTAATTTATGTGTCAAGGACAGTACCAGTATTCTTTACTGTAGTTGGAAATAAATTGAAGAGATTTCCTTTACATCTTTGTCTCAATCACTCTTCATTAGATTGCTGATTGCACACTTTCTCTGTTACTCCATTGTAATCAGAGTTTGTTTAGTGTTGCAGTTTAGGGTAAATGTTTTATAATTTAAATGTTGATGTGTTAATATAAAAATATAGAAGAGCAAACCATCAAAAAGAAAATTGAATCAATATATTATACACCTAAAGTTAGTATAACATTGTATGTAAGTTATATTTTAATAATACAAAACAATTCTTCTAAACCTTTCTCTATATACATGTATGGAACTATGCTGATCATTTTCTCATTCCATCTTTGCCCATAAAATCCTTTCTCCAAACAATGACTTTTGTTTGTAAGGCCCACACATATGGAATGGAGCCTTCTGTGTCCTCCAGGATTTCAGCCTGCAGATGATTCATACTGACTCCTTTGACTTTTTTTTTCCCTTTAAACTGCTACTTCTACTTTTCTAAAGTCTTTATTTCAACCCTACTTTGTTGTTTTTTTTTAAAGATTTTATTTATTTATTTGACAGAGAGAGATCACAAGTAGGCAGAGAGTCAGGCAGAGAGAGAGAGAGGGAAGCAGGCTCCCCGCCGAGCAGAGAGTCTGATGCAGGGCTCAATCTCAAGACCCTGAGATCATGACCCGAGCTGAAGGCAGAGGCTTAACCCACTGAGCCACCCAGGCGCCCCCTTACTTTGTTTTTTTTTAAAGTTTTTATTTAAATTTCAGTAAGTTAAGTATAATATTAATTTCAGGTGTACAAAATAGTGATTCAGCTCTTCCATATGACACCTCGCCCTCATAACAAGTGCTCTCCTTAATCCCCATTACCTATTTAACTCATCCTCCTACCCATTCCCTCTTAACCATCAGTTTGTTTTCTACAGCTAAGAGTCATTTTCTTGGTTTGCCTCTCTCTCTTCTTTTGTTACTCTGCTCATTTGTTTTGTTTCTAAAATTCCACATAGTAAGATCACACGGTATTTCTCTTTCTCTGACTGACTTATTTCATTTAACATCATACTCTCTAGCTCCATTCCTGTCTTTAAAAATGGCAAAATTTCATTATTTTTATGTCTGAACAATATTTTGTTTCTATATATACCACCTCCTCTTTATCCATTCAACAGTCAATGCACATTTGGGTCTTTCAATAATTTGGTTATTGCTGATAATGTTGTTAATAAACATTGGGATGTATGTAGCCTTTTGAATTTGTATTTTTATTCTCTTTGGGTTAATACTCATTGATGTAATTCCTGTATTGTATGATAGTTCTATTTTTAAAATTTCTGCAGAACCTGCATTCTATTTTCCACAATGGCTGAACCAGTTTGCATTCCCACCAACTTTGCAAGAATGTTCCCCCTGTTGCTGATTTTAGCCATTCTAACAAGGGTGAGGTGATATCTCTGTATAGCTTTGATTTGTATTTCCCTGATAGTGAGTGAAGTTGAGCATGTTTTCATATGTCAGTAGTACATGTGGATGTCTTCCTTGGAAAGTGTCTGTTCATGTCTTCACTAAAATCCATTTTAAAATTGGATTATTTGTTTTTGGGTGCTTTTATAATATATTTATTTGCTTTTGATACTAACCCTTATCAGATCCAGCTGCAAATGACAGATCTGATAAGAATTAACATCCAAAATAAATAAATATATTATAAAACTCAACACCAAAAAAGCAAATAATCTAATCAATTCAAGATGAAGGAAAAAAATTGACAAAGCACCACATCCCTTCATAATAAAAACACTCAACAAAATAGGGAAAGAGGGAACCTACCTCAACATAATGAAGGCCATGTACCGAAAATGCAAAGCTAATATCATCCACAATGGGGAACACATGAAAGCTATTCCTCTACAGTCAAGAATAACACAAGAATGTCCTCTCTCCTCATTGTTATTTAAAATAGTACTGGAAGTCCCAGCCTCAAGAATCAGACAACAAAAGTAAATAAAAGGCATCCAAATTTGCAAGAAATATAAAAAACCTTTCACTGTTGCAATGACATTGCACTTCATATAGAGAAAACCCAATAGACTCCACCAAAAAAAAAAAAAAAAAATGGTAGACGTTAACAAATTCATCAAACTTATAGGACACAAAATAAATATACAGAAATCTATTGCATTTCTAGACACCAACAATGAAGCATCAAAAAGCAAAATTAAGGAGTCAATTCCACTTATAATTGCACCAATAACAATAAGATGCCTAGTGCCTAGGAATAAGACTAACCAAAGTGCTGCAAGACCTCTACTTTTAAAACTATAAAGTGCTGATGTAGAAATTTGAGGATAAATCAAAGAAATAGACATTCTGTGCTCATGCATTGGAAGAACAAGTATTTTGAAAATGCCTGTAATAGCCAAAGCAAACTACACATTTAGTGCAATCCCTATCAAAATACCAGCAGCCTTTCTCACAGAGGTACAATAAATAATCCTAAAATTTGTATGGAGACAAAGTCCCTTAATAACCAAGCAATCTTGAAAAAGAAAAAAATCTATAGGCATCACAATTCTGAACTTCAAGCTACATGTCAAAGCTGTAGTCATCAAGACAGTATGGTGCTGGCACAAAACAGACACATAGATAATGGAATAGAATAGAAAACCAAAAAATGGACTGGGAGACAAGATGGCAGAGAATTAGGAGGCACCGTTTCAATCTGACCCCTGAAGTGAGATGGTTATCTACCAAAGAACTCTGATCACCCATGAAATCAGCCTGATATTAGAATTATACACTTCTGGATCTCTACAGGGGCAGAAGATGCCAGTGAACAGGTAAAGCAGAGTGGAAACATTGGACTGATATCAGAAGATAAAGAAAGGGGGAGGGAATCACCAGAAGTGACCCATTGGAAAGTAATACCCTAATATGAGAGTGCCCTGTAATTGGGGACCAGCATTAACTTGGAGTCTGCCTGAAAGCACTCAAAAAAGAGCAAAAGATCTTAAGGGGAAATTGGTGGAATTGGACTGTTAGGGATAGGGGCTTAAGCCCACAGACCTAACATGGCCATCGCTGGTGCTAGGCCAGAGAGAGTGTGGCAAAAAAGTGAGGCATTGGTCGCTGAGCTGCCTGTGTTCATTAAAGAGTCTGGTGTGGATGCCACCCAGTGCTCTCTAGAACCACAGCCTTTTAAACTGTGCACATGTGCTGCACAACCAGAGTCTGAGTCTCACTCCACACCCTCCCCTGAGAGAGGTCCTTACAGGTGCTACCAGTGCTCTCTAGGACCAGGAGAGTCTGAACACTCTCAGCCCGGGCCAGCATGAAAATCTCAGTGTGCTCTCTCTAGTTGGGACCTCTCCCATGGTCTGGATGTTCCCAGACACCTGTGGCAGTGGCAGCCACTGGAAACCTTCCCTGGACTAGTACCTCTCATGGTTTTGGGTATAAGCCGGAGCCCTAGCGACCCCTGAGACTGTGACTGGGGACATGCTCTGTCAGCAGCAGAGGGGGAGTTTACTTGCTCTGGAGCATGCAGAGGTGAGACCCAAGAAGGAGGTCTGGGTGCAGTTTGCTTTCCTCTAAACCTCCGAAGAACTGCCAAAAGCCGCCAAGAGGAGAAAAAAGAAAAACAAAACAAAACAAAACAAAAACCTCTAGAGAAAAAAAGCCTGAAAAACCAGTTTCCTCAGAGCCCAGCCCCTTGATAGGAGGCAAGAAGACTCAACTCTAGCAAGACTGCCTGAAGAACCACATGGCAAGACCCTCCCCCAGAAAGCCAGCTAAAACAAACAAACAGGAGGACAATCACCACGACTACATAGATACAACTCTTATTTTTAATTCGTTCTAACTATTCTCGTTCTTTTCAACTTTTTAAAAATAACTTATTTTATATTTCTTAAGTGTAATACATTCTAAAAAGACGAAGACTATCAGGGTGAGTCAAGCTACAAACCCCACAATTTTTGCTTTACTTTCTTTTCAGCATAAAAGTATTCATTGTTTTGGGGCGCCTGGGTGGCTCAGTGGGTTAAGGCCTCTGCCTTCCGCTCAGGTCATGGTCCCAGGGTCCTGGGATCGAGCCCCGCATCGGGCTCTCTGCTCAGTGGGGAGCCTGCTTCCTCCTCTCTCTCTGCCTGCCTCTCTGACTACTTGTGATCTCTGTCTGTCAAATAAATAAATAAAATCTTTTTAAAAAAAAAAAAAAAGTATTCATTGTTTTTTACAACACACCCAGTGCTCCATGCAATACATGCCCTCCCCAATACCCACCACCTGGTTCCCCCAACCTCCCACCCACGGCCCCTTCAAAACCTGAGGTATTTTTTCAGTGTCCATAGTCTATCATGGTTCACCTCCCCATCAATTTCTCTCAACTCCATTCTCCTCTCCATCTCCCTATGTCCTCCATGTTATTTGTTATGCTCCACAAATAAGTGAAACCATATGATACTTGACTCTCTCAGATTGACTTATTTCACTCAGCATAATCTCTTCTAGTCCCATCCATGTAGCTACAAAAGCTGGGTATTCATCCTTTCCGAAGGAGGCATAATACTCCATAGTGTATATGGACCACATCTTCCTTTATCCATTCGTCCACTGAAGGGCATCTTGGTTCTTTCCACAGTTTGGCGACCGTGGCCATTACTGCTATAAACATTGGGGTACAGATGGCCCTTCTTTTCGCAACATCTGTATGTTTGGGGTAAATACCCAGTAGTGCAATTGCAGGGTCATAGGGAAGCTCTATTTTTAATTTCTTGAGGAATCTCCACACTGTTCTCCAAAGTGGCTGCAACAACTTGCATTCCCACCGACAGTGTAAGAAGATTCCCCTTTCTCCACATCCTCTCCAACACGCGTTGTTTCCTGTCTTGCTAATTTTGGTCATTCTAACTGGTGTAAGGTGGTATCTCAATGTGGTTTTCTTTTGAAACAACCTGATGGCTAGTGATGATGAAGATTTTTTCATGTGTCTGGTAGCCATTTGTATGTCTTCATTGGAGAAGTGTCTCTTCATATATTCTGCCCATTTTTTGATATGATTACCAGTGTTGAGTATTGAGTTTGAGAAGATCTTTATAGATCCTGGATATCAACCTTTGGTCTGTACTGTCATTTGCAAATATCTTCTCCCATTCCGTGGGTTGCCTCTTTGTTTTGTTGACTGCTTCCTTTGCTGTGCAGAAGCTTTGGATCTTGATGATGTCCCAAAAGTTCATTTTCGCTTTTGTTTCCTATGCCTTTGGAGACATATCTTGAAAGAAGTTGCTGTGGCTGATATCGAAGAAGTTACTGCCTATGTTCTCCTCTAGGATTCTGATGGATTCCTGTCTCACGTTGAGGTCTTTTATCCATTTTGAGTTTATCTTTGTGTACAGTGTAAGAGAATGGTCAAGTTTCATTCTTCTACATATAGCTGTCCAATTTTCCCAGCACCATTTATTGAAGAGACTGTCTTTTTTTCCACTGTGTTTTTTTCCTGTTTTGTCGAAGATTAACTGACCATAGAGATGAGGGTCCATATCTGGGCTCTGTACTCTGTTCCACTGGTCTATGTGTCTGTTTGTATGTCAGTACCAAGCTCTTTTGGTGATCACAGCTTTATAGTAAAGCTTGAAATCAGGTAACATGATGCTGCCAGTTTTATATTTGTTTTTCAACATTTCCTGAGCGGTTCGGGATCTCTTCTGATTCCATACAAATTTTTGGATTATTTGCTCCAGCTCTTTGAAACATACCGGTGGAATTTTGATCGGAATGGCATTAAAAGTATAGATTGCTCTAGGCAGTATAGACATTTTAACAATGTTTATTCTTCCGATCCAAGAGCATGGCATGGTCTTCCATCATTTTGGGTCTTCTTCAATTTCTTTCATGAGTGTTCTGTAGTTCCTCCAGTACAGATCCTTTACCTCTTTGGTTAGGTTTATTCCCAGGTATCTTAAGGTTCTTGGTGCTATAGTAAATGGAATCGATTCTCACATTTCCCTTTCTGTATTTTCATTGTTAGCGTATTAGAAAGCCACTGATTTCTGTACATTGACTTTGTATCCTGCCATGTTGCTGAATTGTTGTATGAGTTCTACTAGTTTGGGGGTGGGGTCTTTTGGGTTTTCCATATAAAGAATCATGTCATCTGTGAGGAGAGAGAGTTTGACTTCTTCATTGCCAATTTGGATACCTTTCATTTCTCTTCATTGTCTGATTCCTGTTGCTAGGACTGCTAATGCTATGTTGAACAAGAGTGGTGAGAGTGGGCATCCTTGTCTTGTTCCTGATCTCAACGGGAAGGCTGCAAGCTTCTTCCCATTGAGGATGATATTTGCTATGGGTCTTTCATAGATAGATTTTATGAGGTTCAGGAATGTTCCCTCTATACATATACTTTGAAGCGTTTTAATCAGGAATGGATGCTGGAATTTGTCAAATGCTTTTTCTGCATCAATTGAGAGGACCATGTGGCTCTTCTCTCTTCTCTTATTGATTTTTTCTATCACATTAATTGATTTGTGAATGTTGAACCATCCTTGAATCCCACCTGGTCATGGTGGATAATTTTTTTAATGTGCTGTTGGATCCTGTTTGCTAGGATCTTGTTGAGAATCTTAGCATCCATATTCATCAGTGATATTGGCCTGAAATTCTCCTTTTTGTTAGGGTCTTAGCCTGGTTTGGGGATCAGGGTAATGCTGGCTTCATAGAAAGATTCTGGAAGTTTTCCTTCTGCTTCAATTTTTTGAAACAGCTTCAGGAGAATAGGAGTTATTTCTTCTTTGAAAGTTTGGTAGAATTCCCCAGGGAATCCGTCAGTTCCTGGGCTCTTGTTTTTTGGGAGGTTTTTGATCACTGCTTCAATCTCGTTACCAGATATCGGTCTATTTAGGTTGTCAATTTCTTGCTGGTTCAATTTTGGAAGTTTATAGTTTTCCAGGAATGCATCCATTTCATCTAGGTTGCTTAACTTATTGGCAAATAACTGTTGATAATTACTTCTGAAGATTGTTTCTTCTTCCTAGGTGTTAGTTGTGATTTCTCCCCTTTCATTCATAGTTTTATTAATTTGAGCTTTCTCTCTTTTCTTTTGGAATAGTGTGGCCAATGGTTTATCGATCTTATTGATTCTTTCAAAATACCAGCTTCTAGTTTCATTGATATGTTCTACTGTATGTCTGGTTTCTACCTCCCTGATCTCTGCTCTAATCTTGATTATTTCCCTTCTTCTGTGTGGAGTTGGTTTGATTTGTTGTTGATTCTCTAGTTCTTTAAGGTGCAGAGACAGCTGGTGTGTTCTGGATTTTTCAATTTTTTTGAGAGAGGCTTGGATGGCTATATATTTCGCCTTAGGACTGCCTTTTCTGTATCCCATAGGTTTTGGACCGAAGTGTCTTCATTCTCATTGGTTTCTATGAATTGTTTCAGTTCTTCTTTGATCTCCTGGTTGATCCAATCATTCTTAAGCAAGGTGGTCTTCAGCTTCCAGGTGTTTGAGTTCCTTCTGTACTTTTCCTTGTGATTGAGCTCCAGTTTCAAAGCAATGTGATCTGAGAATATGCAGGGAATAATCTCAGTCTTTTGGTATTGGTTGAGTCCTGATTTGTGACTGAGTATGTGGTCTATTCTGGAGAAGGTTCCATGTGCACTTGAGAAGAATGAGTATTCTGTTGTTTTAGGGTGGAATGTTCTGTATATATCTATGAGGTCCATCTGGTCCAATGTGTCATTCAATGCTCTTGTTTCTTTATTGATTTTCTGCTTCAATGATCTGTCTATTACTGAGAGAGGCATGTTATGATCTCCTACTATTAATGTATTCATATCAATATGACTCTTTATCTTGATTAATAGTTTTCTTATGTAATTGGCTGCTCCCATATTGTGCCGTAGATATTTACAATTGTTAGATCTACTTGGTGGATAATCACTTTATGAACTATGTAGTGTCCTTCTGTATCTCTGATACAGTATTTAGTTTAAAATCTAATTTATCTGATATGAGAATCGCTACCCCAGCCTTCTTTTGAGGCCCATTGGCAGGAAAGATGCTTCTCTATCCCTTCACTTTCAGTCTGGGTGTATCTTTAGGTTCAAAATGGGTCTCTTGTAGACAACATATGGATGTGTCCTGTCGTTTTATCCAATATGCAACCGTATTTTGTTTTATGGGTGCATTTAGGCCATTCACGTTGAGAGTGATTGTTGATAGATACATTTTTATTGACATCGTGATAACTTTGAAGTCTTTTTTTCTGTAGATTGTCTCTATATTTCTGTTCAATGCTACTCTTAGGCTTTTTTCTCTTTTATAGAACCCCCTTTAATATTTCCTGCAGTGTCGGCCTGGTGGTTGCATATTCTTTTCAGCCTTTCCGGTCTTGGAAACTCTTTATAACTCCATCCATTTTGAATGTCAGTCTTGTTGGATAAAGTATTCTTGGCTTCATGTTGTTCTCATTTAGTGCCCTGAATATACCTTGCCAGCCCTTTCTGGCTTGCCAGGTCTCTGTAGACAGGTCTGACATTATTCTGATGGGCTTTCCTCTGTACGTAAGGAGCCTCTTTGTCCTAGAGGCTGTCAAGAGATTATATATAAGATTATGATTCCTCAATTTGACTATCAAGTGCCTTGATTTTTTTGGAATCTATTATCTTGGGTGGAGATCATTCGGCCTCTAGTACATGAACGCTGGTTCCATTCATGTGATTGGGAAAATTTTCATGAAGAACTTGTTCCACTATATCTTCTAGACTTCTTTATTTCTCCTCCCCTTCAGGGATTCCAATGATTCTGACGTTGGAATGTTTCATGGCATCATTTATTTCCCTGATTCTGTTTCGTGGCTTCTAAGCTGTTTGTTCCAAGCTTCCTCTTGATCCTTTCTCTCTATCTGTTTGTCCTCCAGATCACTAATTCTATCTTCTGTCTCAGTTACCCTAGCTTTGAGAGAATTTAGATTAGATTAGAACTCATTGAGAGCTTTGTGAACCTCTTCCCTGGTAGCTTTCAGCTCAGCCCTAACATTGTGAACATCTTCCCTGGTCACTTTCAGTTCGGCCCTAATCAAGTCCGTTTGGTCATCCATGGCTTTCTCCAACCTAGCTATTGCCTGGATAATTGTTAGCCTGAATTCTCTTTCCGACATATTGTCTATGTTGATAGCCGTTAGCTCTGTTGTAGAAGGCTCATCCTCTGTAATTTTCTTCTGTTGGGCATTCCTCCTCCTAGTCATTATGGTGAGAGATGACTGAACAGATATAGCTGGTTGTATCGACCGTGGTGCAGTCAAGGTGCACCCTGGAACACTTCTGAGCAATCAGGATTCCCCACCCAAAGGAGAGAAAAAAGAATAGAAAAAAAGAAAAAAGAGAGAGAGAGAGACAGGAAAAAAAGGGAAGATATAAGAGAAGGTTCAGCCCAAATGGGCCCCAAGGTGAGATTTATGAAGTATATAAACAAAAACAGACAAACAAAAAGACTGATAAAAGTATATGACAAGAGAAAAAAAAATATATATATATAAGCAAATAAAGGAAGAACCTCGTCAAAAAGAACCCCAAGTGTAAGATTTATATACTATCCAGACAAACACAACTACACAGAAACACTGGTGGAAGAAAAAGATGGGAGAGTGGTTATAAATTCTCAGTGTGGGTGAGGAAGGTTGTTTTGATTCTTCCTGGATGTATCTTGGTATCTTTGTTAAAGGACTCAACTTTCCTAAGATAACGTGGGACTAAAAATTGGTTTACCTATAGGGGTAGCATTGATTGGGATAAAGGGATTACCTTGAAGTTTAACTCCATATGAATATTAGAAAATAAAAATAAAAAAGGAATAAACTAGACTAAACTAAGTTAATATTTAAAAAAATTAAAAAATAGAAATGTAAAAGAAAAACACAGGTGTATGTATCAAAAAGTTCAGGTTAGAAGGTTATTATTTAATTTGTTGTACTGTACATCTCACTGTTATGGTAAATAGGTTAAAAAGTTATATTAAAAAAATGAACAGAATAGTGGGAACAAATTAAAAATAAAAGTTGTACTATGAAGTAGTGGTGGTTGTTCTTTTGTCGTCTTTTTTTTTTTTTCTTTCCTGGTTGGTTTTCTGGGGGAGGGGTCTGTCACGTGGGTTTTCAGTCAATGTCCCACCTCCCTCAATGGGGTGGGCTCTGAGGAAACTGGTTTTTTCAGGCTTTTGTTCTCTGGAGGTTTTTATGTTAGTTCACTTTTTTTTCCTCTCTCGCCTTGACTGCTTTTGATGGTTTTTGTAGGTTTAGAGGAAAGCAAACTGAACCCTGACCTCCCTTTCAGAGAAAAGCCTCAGTCTGGCTGCAGAGCCCAAATAAATTCCTGGTGGCCACTGGCAGAGCAGGTTCTGAGTTGCAGTCCCTGGGGACACAGGATCTTTTGCTTGACCCAAAACCACAGCAGCGGTGGCTGTCTGGGCAGCTCCAGACTGCCAGAGAGGTCCAAGCAGTGAGCACACACTGAGATTTTCCCACTGGCCTGGGCTGGAAGTGCCTGGCTTTTCCAGGTCTAAGAGTGCCGGTCTTGTGCGCACCTCTCTCAGGGGAGGGTGAGGGGAGCATGCCCGTCTCAGGCCCTGGTGGAATGGCGTGGGTCTAAGAGCGCCAGGCTGGGCCTTCAGGCACCTCTCTCGGGGAGGGTGAGTGGCCAGTGCTTGTCAGCTCTGTTACCATGGCTCCGCATTCTGCCATCTGGCGAGGATCCCAGACCCTAAGAGGAGCCAGACCACATGCATTCTCGGTCACGCTGGCAGCTCAGGGACCAAGACCTGGTTTCTCCGCCACACTCTCTCTGGCTCAGCGCCAGGGGAGGCTGTACTGGGTCCCGGGACTTAAGCCCCTGTCCCTAGCCGCCCTGATTCCCACAATTTCCCTGCACCCCCGCAATCTTTTGCTCTCTTTGTGTGCTTTCAACCAGTCTCCAAGTTCATGCTGGTCCCCAGATGCAGGGCACTCTCATATTGGGGTATTACTTTCCAATCGGTCGCCACTGGTGGCTCCTTCCCCTTTTGTGTATCTTCCTATATCAGTCCAACGTTCCCACTCCGCTTTACCTGCCCACTGGCGTCTTCTGCCCCTGTAGAGATCCATACGTGTATAAATGTGATCTCAGGCTGGTTTCGTCGGTGATCAGAGTTCTTTGGAAAGTAATCAGCTCACTTTAGGGTACAGGTTGAAAGGGCGCCTCCTCCTACTTCGCCGCCATCTTGTCTCTCTGTCTCTTTATTTCTGTTCAGTGCTATTCTGAGGATTTTTCCTCTTTTATAGAACCCCCCTAATATTTCCTGCAGTGTCATCTTGGTGGTTGCATAGCCTTTTAAGCCTTGCCGGTCTTGGAAACTCTTTTTCTCTCCATGCATTTTGAATGTCACTCTTGCTGGATAAAGTATTCTTGGCTGCATGTTCTTCTAGTTTAGTGCTCTGAATATATCTTGCCAGCCCTTTCTGGCTTGCCAGGTCTCTGTGGACAGGTCTGACGTTATTCTGAAGGGCTTTCCTCTGTACGTAAGGAGCCTCTTTTTCCTAGCTGCTTTCAAGAGGGTCTGCCTACAATTATAATTCTTCATTCTTACTATTAGGTGTCTCGAGGACTTTCAAGAATCTATAATCTTGGGGGGAAACCGTTCTTCCTCTAGTACATGAACGCTGGTTCCATTCGCGAGATTGGGAAAATTTTCCAGAAGAACTTGTTCCACTATATCTTCTAGACTTCTTTCTTTCTCCTCCCCTTCAGGGATTCCAATAATTCTGACGTTGGAACGTTTCACGGCATCATTTATTTCCCTGATTCTGTTTTCGTGGCTTCTAAGCTGTTTGTTCCAGGCTTCCTCCTGATCCTTTCTCTCTATCTGTTTGTCCTCCAGATCACTAATTCTATCTTCTGTCTCAGTTACCCTAGCTTTGAGAGAATTTAGATTAGATTGGAACTCATTGAGAGCATTGTGAACCTCATCTCTTGTGGCTTTCAACTCTGCCCTGACTTTGTGAACATAATCTCTGGTCGCTTTCAGTTCAGCTTTAATCAATTCCATTTGGTCATCCATGGCTTTCTCCAACCTAGCTATTGCCTGGATAATTGTTAGCCTGAATTCTCTTTCTGACATATTGTCTATGTCTATAGCCATTACCTCTGTTGTAGAAGGCCCATCCCCTGTATATTTCTGCTGTTGGGCATTCCTTCGCCTAGTCATTTTGGTGAGATATAGCTGGATATATCGACCGTGGTGCAGTCAAGGTGCACCCTGAAACGCTTCTGAGCAATCAGGATTCCCCACCCAAACGAGAGAAAAAAGAAAAGAAAAAGAAGAAAAAAAGAGAGAGAGAGAGAGAGAGGAAAAAAAGGGAAGGTAAAAGAGAATGCTCAGACCAAATGGGCCCCAAGGTAAGATATGAAGTATACAAACAAAAACAGACAAACAAAAAGACTGATAAAAGTATATGACGAGAGGACACAAGATGAAGAGGAAGTAAGAGGAGGCACCTTTTCAACCTGTACCCTAAAGTGAGCTGATTACCTACCAAAGAACTCCGATCACCCATGAAATCAGCCTGAGATCAGAATTGCACACGTCTGGGTCTCTACAGGGACAGAAGACACCAGTGGGTGGGTAAAGTGGAGTGGGAATGTCGGACTGTTATCAGAAGATAAACAAAATGGGGAGGGAGCCACTAGAGGTGACCAATTGGAAGTAATACCCCTAATAAGAGAGTGCCCTGCATCTGGGGAGCAGCATTAACTTGGAGACTGGTTGAAAGCACTCCAAAAGAGCAAAGGACCCAGGGGGGAATTGTGGGAATTGGGGCAGCTAGGGACAGGGGCTTAAGTCCCCAGACCCAGGACAGCCATCCCTGGCCCTGAGCCAGAGAAAGTATGCCAGAGAAACCAGGTCTTGGTCCCTGAGCCACCAGCGCACCCGAGATTGCATGGGGTCTGGATCCTGTGAGGGCCTGGGAGCCATGCGAGATGGCAGATCGCTGAGCCCTGCTACAGAGCCTAAGACACGCGTGCCCCTAAGACACGTGCAGAGTGAAATAAGTCAAGAGGAGGCAGTCAATTATCATATGGTTTCACTTATTTGTGGAGTATAACAAATAGCATGGAGGACAAGGGGAGTTAGAGAGGAGAAGGGAGTTGA
>NW_019154196.1:1000599-1016524 GCF_002288905.1 Enhydra lutris kenyoni
ACAAACACAGAAACACTGGTGGAAGAAAAAGATGGGAGAGTGGTTATAAATTCTCAGTGTGGGCGAGGAAGGTTATTTTGATTCTTCCTGGATGTATTTTGATAATTGTTAAAGGACTCAACTTTCCTAAGATAAAGGGGGATTAAAAATTGGTTTACCTATAGGGGTAACATTGGTTGGGGAAAGGGGATTACCTTGAAGTTTAACTCTATATGAATATTAAAAAATGAAAATAAGAAAACTAAACTAAACTAAACTAAATTTTTTTTATAAAATTAAAAAATAGAAAAGCAAAAGAAAAACACAGTTATATGTATCAAAAAGTTCAGGTTAAAAGGTTATTATGGAATTTGATATACTGGACATCTCACTGTGATGGTAAGTAGGTTAAAACATTATATATATATAATGTTTATATATATATAATAAATATAAATAAATAAATTATATATATATATAATATATAATTATATATTATATATATATATATATATATAAATTGAACCAGAATAGTGGGAATGAATCAAAACAGAAGTTGTATCTATGAACTAGTGTTGGTTTTTCTCTTGTCGTCTTTTTTTTTTTCCTGGTTCGTTTTCTGGGGGAGGGGCCTGCTGCATGGGTTTTTAGACAATGTTCCCTGAGTTAAGTCCTCCCGCCCCCCTCAAGGGGGTGGGCTCTGAGGAAACCGGTTTTTCAGGCTTTTGTTCTCTGGAGGTTTTTATGTTTGTTTCTTTTCTCTTGCCTTGACAGCTTTTGATGGTTTTTGGAGATTTAGAGGAAAGCAAACTGCACCCCAACCTCCCTCTCAGAGAGAAGCTTCAGTCTGTTCCCCTCTGGGTCTCCAGAGCACATTAAGTTCCCCCTCGACCGCTGGCAGAGCAGGTTCCAAGTTGCGGTCCCTGGGGATGCAGGAACTCCTGCTTGTATCCAAAAACATGACAGTGGCTGATGTCTGGGCAGCTCCAGACTGCCAGAGAGGTTCCAAGCAGCGATGGCACACTGAGATTTTCCCGCTGGCCTGGGTTGGTAGTGCCTGATCTTTCCGGGTCCGAAAGCACCGAGCTGGCACCTTCGAGCACCTCTCTCAGGGGAGGGTGTGGGGCACACGTGTCTCAGGCTCTGCTGGCTGGCGAGGGTCCCAGCCCCTCACGGGAGCCAGACCCCATGTATTCTCAGGTGCACTGGCAGCTCAGGAACCAAGACCTGGTTTCTCTGCCACTGCACTCTTTCTGGCTCAGCGCCAGGGTTGGCTGTCCTGGGTCCGGGGACTTAAGACCCTGTCCTTAGCCACCCCGATTCCCACAATTTCCCCCGGGATCCTTTGCTCTTTTCGAGTGCTTTCAACCAGACTCCAAGTTAATGTTTGTCCCCAGAAGCAGGACACTCTCGAATTGGGGTATTACTTTCCAGTGGGTCGCCTCTGGTGGCATTCTCCCATTTTTGTTTATCTTCCAATAACAGTCCGACATTCCCACTCCACTTTACCTGCCCACTGGCGACTTCTGCCTCCTTAGAGATCCAGATGTGTATAATTCTGATCTCAGGCTGATTTCATGGGTGATCGGAGTTCTTTATTAGGTAATCAACTCACTTTAGGGTACAGGTTGTAACGGTGCCTCCTCCTACTTCCCCGCCATCTTGTCTCCTCTTTTCAACTTTTTAATAATTTTTTAACTTATTTACCATCACCATGACATATTCAGTAAAACAAATTCCATAATAACTTTTTAACTATAACTTTTTTGATACATGTACCTGTGTTTTTCTTTGGCTTCCTATTTTTTTAATATTCATATAGAGATAAGCTTCATGATAATCCCCTTTCCCAAATCAATGGTACCCCTATATATAAGCCAGTTTTAATCCCCCTTTATCTCAGGAAAGTTGAGCCCTTTAAAAAGATACCAAGATACATCCAGGAAGAATCAAAATAATCTTCCTTGCTCACACTGAAAATTTATAACCACCTTCCCATCTTTTTCTTCTGTCACTGTTTCTGTGTATTTGTTCTTGTATTCATTTTGGCTGTTTTCTTTTTTTTTTTTTTTTTTTTTTTTTTTTAGAGTCATATACTTTTTTTGGTCTTTTTGTCTGTCTGTTTTTGCTTGTATACTTTATAAATTGTTCCTTTGGGGCCCATTTGGGCAGGGTCTTCTCGGTTATTTTTTCATTATTTTTTTGTCCCTCTTTCTCTATCTCTCTCTTTTTGCTTATTTCTTCCTTTTGGGTGGGGACTGCCGATTGTTCAAAAGTGTTCCAGAGTGCACCTTGCCTCCACCATGATTGATACATTCAGCTACACATCCCCTCAGCCATCTTTCACTAAAATTCCTAGGAGAAGGAATGCCCAACAGAGGAAAAATTCAGAGGCTCTGTGGTCTCCATCAGAGCTATTGGATATGGACATAAACAATATGTTGGAAGGGGAATTTAAGCTAACAATTATCCAGGCAAAGGCTGGTTTGGAGAAAGCCTTTAATGACAAAATGGAATTGATTAGGGCAGAAGTGAAAGCCACCATGGAAGAAGTTAAAAATGCTATCAATGAGTCCCAATCTAATCGAAGTTCTCTAACAGCTAGGGTTGCTGAGGCGGGAAATAGAATTAGTGATCTAGAGGACAAACTGATAGAGAAAAAGGATCAGGCGGAGGCCTGGAACAAACAGCATAGAAGTCATGAAAACAGAATTAGGGGAATAAATGATGCCATGAAATGTTCCAACCTCAGAATTATTGGCATCCCTGAGGGGAAGGAGAAAGAAGGAGACTAGAGGATATATTTGAACAAATTCTCCATGAAAATTTTCCAAATCTGGATAATGGAACTAGAGTTCCTGTCCTAGAGGCAGCAAGGTCTGCTCCTAAAATCATAGAATCTAGAATGACCTCAAGACATCTCATTGTGAAAATGCTGAATCATAATTTTAGACAAGATCTCCTGAAAGCAGCTAGGGGGAATAGATTCCTTACATTCAGCGGAAACCCATCAGAATAATGTCAGACCTGTCCACAAAAACCTGGCAAGCCAGAAAAGGCTGACAAGACGTATTAAGGGCACTAAATGAGAAGAACATGCAGCCAAGAATACTTTATCCAGCAAGACTGACATTCAAAATGGATGTACAGCTAACGAACTCCCAAGACTGTCAAGGTTTAAGAGTATGTGACCACCAAGCCAGCACTACAAGAAATATTAAGGGGGGTTTTATAAAAGAGGAAAAAAACCCAAGAATATCACTGAACAGAAATATATGGAAACAATTTATAGAAACAAAGACTTCACAGGTAACAATGTCAATAAAAACGTATCTCTCAATAATCATTCTTAAAGTGAATGGCCTAAATGTGCCCATAAAATGACACAGGGGTGCAGATTGGATAAAACAACAAGGACCCATCCATATGTTGTCTACAAGAGACACATTTCAAACCTAAGGATACATCCAGAATAAAAGTGAAGGGATGGAGAAACATCTGTCATATCAATGGGCCTCAAATGAAGGCCAGGGTAGCAATTCTCATATCAGATAAATTAGATTTTAAACTAAATACTGTAGTCAGAAATACAGAAGGACACTACATCATTCTTAAAGGGACTATCCACCAAGAAGATCTAACAATTGTAAATATCTATACCCCCAATATGGGAACAGCCAATTACATAAGAAAACTGTGAATAATGATAAAGAGTCATATTGATATGAGTACATTTATAGTAGGAGATCTTAACATGCCACTCTCAGTAATAGACAGATCATCGAATCCAAAAATCAATAAAGAAACAAGAATAACACATTGGACCAGATGGACCTCATAGATACATACAGAATATGCCACTCTAAAACAACAGAATACTCATTCTTCTTCAGTGCACATGGAACCTTCTCCAGATTAGAACACATACGGGCTCACAAATCAGGACTCAGCTAATAGCAAAATATTGAGATTATTCCCGCATATTCTCAGATCACAATGCTTTGAACCTGGAGCTCAACCACAAGGAGAAGCTTGGAAGGAATTCAAACACCTGGAAGCTAAAGACCACCTTGCTTAAGAATGCTTGGATCAACCAGGGAATCAAAGAAGAACTACAAGAATTTATGGAAGCCAATGAGAATGAAGACACTTTGGTCCAAAAGCTATGGGATACTGCCAAGGCAGTCCTGGGGGGGAAACAGCCATCCAAGCCTCCCTCAAAAAAAAAATAAAAAATCCAGAATACACCAGCTGTCTCTACATCTTAAGGAACTTGAGAATCAACAACAAATTAAGCCAACTCCACACACAAGAAGGAAAATAATCGAGCTTAGAGCAGAGGTTAATGAGTTAGAAACTAGAGATACAGTAGAATATATCAATGAAACTAGAAGCTGGATTTTTGAAAAAAACAATAAGATCGAAAAAGTGTTGGCCAAACTAATCCAAAAGAAGAGAGTAAAGGCAAAAATTAATATAATTATGAATAAAAAGTGAGAGATCACAACTAATACCAAGGAAACAGAAAGAATCATCAGAAATTATTATCAACGGTTATATGCCAGTAAATTACGAAACCTAGATGAAATGGATGCTTTCCTGGAAAACCATAAACTCCCAAAATTGAACCAGGAAGACATTGACAACCTGAATAGACTGGTATCTAGTAACAAGATTGAATCAGTGATCAAAAACCTCCCAAAAAACAAGAGCCCAGGACCTGACGGATTCCCTGGGGAATTCTACCAAACTTTCAAAGAAGAAATAACACCTATTCTCCTGAAGCTGTTTCAAAAAATAGAAGCAGAAGGAAAACTTCCAGACTCTTTTTATGAAGCCAGCATTACCCTGATCCCCAAACCAGGCCAAGACCCCACCAAAAAGGAGAATTTCAGACCAATATCACTGATGAATATGGATGCTAAGATTCTCAACAAGATCCTAGCAAACAGGATCCAACAACATATTAAAAAGATTATCCACCATGACCAGGTGGGATTCAACCCTGGGTTGCAATGGTGGTTCAACATTCACAAATCAATCAATGTGATAGAACAAATCAATAAGAGAAGAGAGAAGAACCACATGGTCCTCTCAATTGATGCAGAAAAAGCATTTGAAAAAAATCCAGCATCCGTTCCTGATTAAAATGCTTCAAAGTATAGGGATAGAGGGAACATTCCTGAACTTCATCAAATCTATCTATGAAAGATCCACAGCAAATATCACCCTCAATGGGAAAAAGCTTGCAGCCTGCCCGTTGAGATCAGGAACACAAGGATGCCAACTCTCACCACTCTTCTTCAACATAGCATTAGTAGTCCTAGCAACAGGAATCAGACAATGAAGAGAAATGAAAGGTATCCAAACTGGCAATGAAGAAGTCAAACTCTTTCTCTTCACAGATGACATGATACTTTATATGGAAAACCCAAAAGACTCCACCCCCAAACTACTAGAACTCATACAGCAATTCAGTAACGTGGCAGGATACAAAGTCAACGTACAGAAATCAGTGGCTTTCTTATACACTAACAATGAAAATACAGAAAGGGAAACTAGAGAATCGATTCCATTTACTATAGCACCAAGAACCATAAGATACCTGGGAATAAACCTAACCAAAGAGGTAAAGGATCTGTACTGGATGAACTACAGAGCACTCATGAAAGAAATTGAAGAAGACCCAAAATGATGGAAGACCATTCCATGCTCTTGGATCAGAAGAATAAACATTGTTAAAATGTCTATACTGCCTAGAGCAATCTATACTTTCAATGCCTTTCTAATCAAAATTCCACCGGTATTTTTCATAGATCTGGAGCAAACAATCCTAAAATTTGTATGGAATCAGAAGAGACCCTGAATTTCTAAGGAAATGTTGAAATAGAAACAAAAAACTAGGGGCATCAGTTTGCCTGATTTCAAGCTTTACTGCAAAGCTGTGATTACCAAGACAGCATGGTACTGGCATAAAAACAGACACATAGACCAGTGGAACAGAGTAGAGAGCCCAGATATGGACCCACAACTCTATGATCAAAAAATTTTGACAAAGTAGGAAAAAATATACAGTGGAAAAAAGACAGTCTTTTCAATAAAAGGTGCTGGGACAATTGCACAGCTATGTGTTAAGGAATGAAACTCGACTATTCTCTTACACCATACAAAATGATAAACTTGAAATGGATAAAAGATCTCAACATGAGACAAGAATCCATCAGAATCCTAGAGGAGAACATAGGCAGTAACCTTTCAACATTGGCCACAGTACTTCTTTCAAGATATGTCTCCAAAGGCAAAGGAAACAAAGATGAAAATGAATTTTGGGGACTTCATCAAGATCAACAACTTCAACTTGACTTCATCAAGATCAACAACAACAGGAAAGGAAACAGTCAACAAAACAAAGAAGCAACCCACGGAATGGGAGAACTTACTCACAAATGACAATACACACAAAGTCTGATATCCAGGATCTGTAAGGAACTCCTCAAACTCAACACACACAAAACAGATAATAATGTCATAAAATGGGCAGAAGACATGAACAGACACTTCTCCCATGAAGACATACAAATGGAAAAGAGACACATGAAAAAATGTTCATCATCACTAGCCATTAGGGAGATTCA
Source organism: Enhydra lutris kenyoni (assembly GCF_002288905.1). Classification (NCBI taxonomy): domain Eukaryota; kingdom Metazoa; phylum Chordata; class Mammalia; order Carnivora; family Mustelidae; genus Enhydra; species Enhydra lutris. The sequence continues at coordinate 1,007,214 of NW_019154196.1, forward strand.
ATTCAAAACTACATTGGATACCTCCTTACATCAGTTAGAATGGCCAAAATTAACAAGACAGTAAACAACCTGTGTTGGAGAAGATATGGAGAAAGGGGAACCCTATTACACTGTTGGTGGGAATGCAAGTTCGTGCAGCTACTTTGGAAAGCAGTGTGGAGATTCCTTAAGAAATTAAAAATAGAGCTTCCCTATGACCCTGCAATTGCACTACTGGGTATTTACCACAAAAATACAGCTGTAGTGAAAAGAAGGGCCATCTGTACCCCAATGTTCATAGCAGCAATGGCCACAGTCACCAAACTGTGGAAAGAACCAAGATGCCCTTCAATGGTCAGATGGATAAGGAAGATGTGGTCCTTATATACTATGGAGTATTATGCCTCCATCAGAAAGAATGAATGTCCAACTTTTGTATCAACATGGACCAGAGTGGAAGGGATTATGCTGAGTGAAATAAGTTAAGCAGAGAGAGTCAATTATCATATGATCTGGCTTATTGGAGGAGCATAAGAAATAATGGGAAGGACATTGGGAGATGGAAAGGAGAATGTAATTGGGGGAAATTGGAGGGGGAGATGAACCATGAGAGACTATAGACTCTGAAAAACAATCTAAGGGTTTAGGAGGGGCGGGGGTGAGAGTTTGGTGAGGCTGGTGGTGGGTATTATGGATGGCACGTATTGCATGGAGCACTGCGTGTGGTGCATAAACAATGAATTTGGAACACTGAAAAGAAATTTAAAAAATAAATAAAAATTCTTCAAAAGGAAAGAATTTAGAACAACAATCATAAGAACACCAGACAGGCTTGAAGAAGCATGGAAGACACCAGAATAAAACCCTTATTGCAGAAATAAGATACCTAAAAATTAGGCTGAAATTAATGCTATATTGGAGATCTTAGACCTACCTGATATAATCACAATGAGGCTGGAATGAGCAGAGGAATGAATAGGTAATGTAGAATATAAAATCATGGAAAAGAGTAAAGCTGAAAAGAGAATAAAAATAGATCACAAAGGTATACTTAGGGAACACATCCATTTAATAAAGATCAACAATATCTATATCATAGGAACCCCAGAAGAGGGAAGGCAGAAGAAAAGGAGCAGAAGTTCTATTTAAACATATAATAACAGAACTTTCCTAATCTGGGAAATGAACAGGCATTCAAGTCCAAGAGGCACAGAGATTTCCCTTCAAAATCAACAAAAACAGGTCAACAGCGTGATAGAACCTAGTGACACTTGCAAAATACAAAGATAGAGAATTCTGAAAGCAGATAGCGACAACGGGCCTTAACCTACAAGAGTACACAATAAGATTAGCAGGATAACTGTCCACAGAAACTTGACAGGCCAGAAGAAAGTGACATGATAAAGTCAATGTGCTAAATGGGGGAAATATGCAGCCAAGAATACATTATTTAGCAAGACTGTCATTGAGAATAGAAGTAGAGATAAAGAGTTTCCAAGACAAGCAAAAACTAAAGGAGTTCATGAACACTAAAGCAGCTCCACAAGACATGCTAAAGGGGATCCTTGGAACAAGAAAGACAGACCAAAAACAACAAAGACGAGGAAAGAAGAGAGAAAATCTATAGGAACAGTAACTTTACACTTAAAGCAATGGCACTATATTCATATCTATGACTAAATACTCTGAATATACATGGACCAATACCTTTAATAAATAAGACATAGGGTATCAGAAAGGATTTAAAAAATACAATACACATTGATAGAGACTACAGAGACTCATTTTACACCCCAAAACACCTCCCTATTAAGAGTGAGGGGGTGGAGAAGAGATTACTGTGTTAATAGACATCAAAAGAAAGCTGAAGTAGCCATAGTTATATCAAACAAACTATATTTTAAATCAAATACTATAATAAGAGATGAAAAGGGGCACCATATCACAATTAAGGGGTCTATCCATCAAGAAGATCTAATAATTGTAAATATTTATGTCCCAAACTTGGGAGCACCAAAATATATATAAAACAATTAATAACAAACATAAAGCAACTAATTGATAATAATGCAATAAAAATAGAGGACTTTAACACCCACTTACAGCAATGAACAGACCATTTAAGCAGAAAATCAACAAGGAAACAATGACTTTGAATGACACACTGCACCAGATAAAATGAATAGATGTATTCAGAGGATTTCATCCTAAAGCGGTAAAATACACAGTTTTTTGAGTGCACATTGAATAGTCTCCTGAATAGACATGTTTTATGTCACAAATCAGGCCTCAAAAAGAACAAAAAGATTGAGATCATACCAAGCATATTTTCACACCACAATGCTATGAAACTTGAAGTCAATCACAGAAAAAAAAGTTGGTAGGACCACAAATACAATGGAGATTAAAGAACACCTTACCTAAGAATGAAAGAAGAAAAAAAAAATACATGGAAACAAATGACAACAAAAACGCGACAATCCAAAACCTTTGGGATTCAGCAAAGGCGGTCATAAGAGGGAAGTAGATAGCAATACAGGCTTTCCTCAAAATCAAGAAAAGTCTTAAATGTACAACATAACCTTACATTTTAAGGAGTTGGGAAAAGAAGAGTAAATCAAACCTAAAGCCACAAAAAGAAGGGAAATAAATATTAGAGCAGAAATTAATGATACAGAAATGAAAAATAAAAATCAATGGACCTAGGATCTGGTGCCTTGAAAGAATTAATGACATTGATAGTCCCCTACCAGACATGATTAAAATCCTGAGTGAAAGAGGGGATATCAAAACCAAAAACACAGAAATGCATACAATCATTTAAAAAAAACTATTATAAGTAACTATATGCCAACATTTGGGAAATCTGAGAGAAATGATAGATTCCTCAAAACATATAAACTACCAAAACTTAAACAGGATGAAAGAGAATATTTGAACAGTTCCATAATCAGCAAATAAATTGAATCAGTAATCAAAAATCTCTCAACAAACTAGAATTCAGGGTCGAATGAATTCCCAGGGGAATTCCACCAAACATTCTTCTTCTGAAATCATTCCCAAAAAATAGAAATTGAAGGAAAACTTCAAAACTCATTCCATGAGGCCAACATCACCTTTTTTCCGCAAACCAGACAAAAAGGAGAATTACAAACCAATGTCACTGATGAACATAGATGTAAAAAAATCTCAATTTAAAATGTTAGCAAGTGGAATTCAACAGCACATTAAAAGAATTATTCACGATGATCAAGTAGGGTTTATTCCTGGACTGCTGTAGTGGTTCAATACCTGCAAATCAACATGATACACTACATGAATAAAAGAAAGGAAAAGAACCACATGAAACTCTCAACAGATGCAGTAAAAGCTTTTGACAAAATACAGCAGCCATTCTTGAGTAAAAACCTTTAAGAAAGTAGAGATACAAAAAAAATACCACAATATTGTGAATGTCATATATGATAATCCACAGTTCATATCATCCTCAGTGGGGAAAAACTCAAACTTTTCCCTTAAGGTCAGGACCATGACAGGGATTTCCACTCTCACCATGTTGTTCAATGTAATACTGGAAGTCCTAATCTCAGCAATCAGATAAAAACAACAGCAGTAACAACAAAGGCATCCAAATTGGTATGGAAGAAGTCAAACTTTAGCTTATGAGAGAAGACATGATACTCTATGTAGAAAACCCAAAACACTCCACCAAAAACTTAGTAGAACAGATACATGAATCCAGGAAATTCACAGGATATGAAGTTAACATTTAAAAAAAAATTGTTGGACAAGATGGCGGGGAAGTAGGAGGAGGCGCCCTTTCAAACTGTACCCTAAAGTGAGCTGATTACCTTCCAAAAAACTCCCATCACCCACGAAATCAGCCTGAGACCAGAATTATACACGTCTGGATCTCTACAGGAGCAGAAAACACCAGTGGGCAGGTAAAGTGGAGTGGGAACGTTGGACTAATATCAGAAGATAAACAAAAGGGGGAGGGAGCCACCAGAGGTGACCCATTGGAAAGTAATAACCCAATACGAGAGTGCCCAGCGTCTGGGGACCAGCATTAAATCGGAGTCTGGTAGAAAGCACTCAAAATAGCAAAGGATCTCGGGGGGGTGGGGATTGTGGAAATCCGGGTGGCTAGGGACAGGGTCTTAAGTCCCCAGACCCAGGACAGGCACCCCTGGCGTAGAGCCAGAGAGAGTGCGGGGCAGAAACCAGGTCTTGGTCCCTGAGACAGCAGCGGGCCTGAGAGCATGTGGGGTCCGGCCCCCATGAGGGGCTGGGAGCCTCGCCAGCCGGCAGAAGCACAGCCTTTTTGTAGTCCCCACATGAGTGCCATGCGTGCTATCAGAGTCCTAGTCGTGCCCCGCACCCTCCCCTGAGAGAGGTGCGCACAGGTGCCAGCCCGGTGCTCTCAGACCCTGAAAGACCAGGCACTCCCAGCCTGGGCCACTGGGAAAATCTCAGTGTGCAATCGCTGCTTAGAACCTCTCTGGCAGTCTGGAGCTGCCCAGACAGCTGATGCTGCTGTGGTTTGGGGTACAAGCAAAAAATCCTGGAGAGACAAGATGGCTGGGAAGTAGGAGGAGGCGCCTTTTCAACCTGTACCCTAAAGTGAGCTGATTACCTACCAAAGAATTCCGATCACCCATGAAAACAGCCTGAGACAAGAATTATACATGTCTGGATCTCTACAGGGGCAGAAGATGCCAGTGGGCAGATAAAGTGGAGTGGGAACTTCTGACTGATATTGGAAGATAAACAAAAGGGGGAGGGAGCCCCCAGAGGCAACTGATTGGAGAGTAATACCCCAATCCGAGAGCGCCCTGCGTCTGGGGACCAGCATTAACTTGGAGTCTGGTAGAAAGCACTCAAAGAGAGCAAAGGATCGCGGGGGAAAATTGCGGGAATTGGGGTGGCTAGAGACAGGGGCTTAAGTCCCAGGACCCAGGACAGCCTCCCCTGGAAATGAGCCAGAGAGAGTGCGGCGGAGAAACCAGGTCTTGGTCCTGAGCCGTCAGTACACCCGATCGCGTGGGGTCTGGCTCCTGTGAGGGGCTGGGAGCGTCCCCAGAAGGCAGAGGCTCCAGAGCCAGAGGACAGGTGCTACAGAGTCTGAGATGCACCCCCCCACACCCCGTGCTCTTAGAACCAAGCCATTCCACCAGAGCCTGAGACGCGAAAGCACGCCCGCGCCCCACGCACTCCCCTGAGAGAGGTGTGCACAAGCCCTGCGCTCTTAGACCCAGAAAGACCAAGCACTCCCTGCCCAGGCCAGTGGGAAAATCTCAGCGTGGTAATGTTGCTTGGAACCTCTCTGGCAGTATGGAGCTGCCCAGACAGCCACCACTGCCATGGTTTTGGGTACAAACAGAAGATCCTGCATCCCCAGGGACCGCGACTCAGAACCTGCTCTGCCAGCAGCCAAAGGGAATTTATTTGGGCTCTACAGCCAGACTGAGGCTTCTCTCTCAGAGGGAGGTCAGGGTGCAGCTTGCTTTCCTCTAAACCTACAAACACCATCAAAAGCGGTCAAGGCAAGGAAAAAAAAAAAGTGAACAACCATAAAAACCTCCAGAGAACAAAAGCCTGAAAAAACCGATTTCCTCAGAGCCCACACGCTTGAAGGGGGCAGGAGGACTTGACTCAGGGAACATCATTGACTGAAGACCCACGTGACAGGCCCCTCCCCCAGAAAACCAACAGGAAAGAAAAAAAAAAAGACAAGAAAACAAACACCACTACTTCATAGGACAACTTTTATTTGTAACTCGTTCCCACTATTCTGGTTCATTTTTTTAATATATATACATAATTTTTTAACCTATTTACCATCACAGTGAGACGTCCAGAACATCAAACTCCATAATAACCTTCTAACCTGAACTTTTTGATTCATACACCTGTGTTTTTCTTATGCATTTCTATTTTTTTTATTTTCTTTTAAATTTTAGTTTAGTTTCCTCTAGTTTATTCCTTTTTTATTTTTATTTTCTAATATTCATATAGAGATAAACGTCAAGGTAATCCCCTTTCCCCAATCAATGCTACCCCTATAGGTAAACCATTTCTTAACCCCCCTTTATCTTAGGAAAGATGAGTCCTTTAAGAAAAATATCAAGATACATCCAGGAAGGATCAAAACAAACTTCCTCGCCCACACTGAGAATTTATTACCACTTGCCCAACCTTGTCTCCTGCCAGTGTTTCTGTATTTTTCTGTTTGTCCTGAATAGTATATAAATCATGTACTTGGGGTTCTATTTGACGAGGTTTTTCCTTTATTTGCTTATATGTATATAAATATATTTTTTTTCCTCTCTTGTCATATACTTTTATCAGTCTTTTTGTTTGTCTGTTTTTGTTTATATACGTCCTAAATCTTACCTTGGGGCACATTTGGGCTGAACTTTCTCTTTTATCTTCCCTTTTTTTCCTATCTTTCTCTCTCTCTCTCTTTTTTTCTTTTTCTTTTCTTTTTTCTCTCGTTTGGGTGGAGAATCCGGATTGCTCAGAAGCGTTAAAGGGTGCATCTTGACTGTACCGCGGTCGATAAAACCAGCTATATCCGTTAAGTCATCTCTCACCAAAATGACTAGGAGGAGGAAGGCCCAACAGAAGGAAATTACAGAGGATGAGCCTTCTACAACAGAGCTAACGGCTATCAACATAGACAATATGTCGGAAAGAGAATTCAGGCTAACAATTAACCAGGCAATAGCTAGGTTGGAGAAAGCCATGGATGACCAAACGGAATTGATTAGGGCCGAACTGAAAGCGACCAGGGAAGATGTTCACAATGTTAAGGCTGAGCTGAAAGCTACCAGGGAAGAGGTTCACAAAGCTCTCAATGAGTTCCAATCTAAACTAAATCCTCTCAAAGCTAGGGTAACTGAGACAGAAGATAGAATTAGTGACCTGGAGGACAAACAGATAGAGAGAAAGGATCAGGAGGAAGCCTGGAACAAACTGCTTAGAAGCCACGAAAACAGAATCAGGGAAGTGAATGATGCCATGAAATGTTCCAACGTCAGAATTATTGGAATCCCTGAAGGGAAGGAGAAAGAAAGCAGTCTAGAAGACATAGTGGAACAAGTTCTTCATGAAAATTTTCCCAATCTCGCGAATGGAACCAGCATTCATGTACTAGAGGCCAAACGATCTCCACCCAAGATTATAGATTCCAGAAAAAAATCAAGGCACTGGATAGTCAAATTGAGGAATCATAATTGTAGATATAATCTCTTGAAAGCTTCTAGGAAAAAGAAGATCCTTACTTACAGAGGAAAGACCATAGAATAACGTCAGACCTGTCCACAGAGACCAGGCAAGCCAGAAAGGTCTGGCAAGATATATTCAGGGCACTAAATGAGAACAACATGCAGCCAAGAATACTTTATCCAGCAAGACTGACATTCAAAATGGATGGAGAGATAAAGAGTTTCCAAGACAGGCAAGGCTTAAAAGACTACGCAACAACCAAACTGACACTGCAGGAAAAATTAAGGGGGGTTCTATAAAAGAGGAAAAATCCCAAGAATAGCGTTGAACAGAAATATAGAGACAATCTGCAGAAAGAAAGACTTCAAAGGTAACACGATGTCCATAAAAACGTATCTATCAATAATCACTCTCAATGTGAATGACCTAAATGTGCACATAAAACGGCGCAGGGTTGCAGGTTGGATAAAACGACAACACCCATCCATATGTTGTGTACAAGAGACCCATTTTGAACCTAAAGATACACCCAGACTGAAAGTGAATGGATGGAGAAGCATATTTCATGCCAATGGGCCTCAAAAAAAGGCCAGGGTAGCGATTCTCATATCAGACAATTTAGATTTTAAACTAAAGACTGTAGTCAGAGATACAGAAGGACACTACATCATTCTTAAAGGGACTATCCACCAAGATGATTTAACAATTGTAAATATCTATGTCCCCAATATGGGAGCAGCCAATTACATAAGAAAACTATTAATGAAGATAAAGAGTCATATTGATATGAATACATTAATAGTAGAAGATCTTGACACGCCTCTTTCAGAAACAGACAGATCATCAAAGCAGAAAAATCAATGAAAAATCAAGAGCACTTAATGAGAGATTGGACCAGATGGACCTCATAGATATATAGAGAACATTCCACCCTAAAACAACAGAATCCTCATTTTTCTCAAGTACACATGGAACCTTCTACAGAATAGACCACATGCTGGGTCACAAATCAGGAATCAACCGATACGAAAAGACTGACATTATTCCCTGCATATTCTCAGATCAAAATGTTTTGAAACTGGAGCTCAATCACAAGGTAAAGTTCAGAAGGAACTCAAACACCTGGAAGCTAAAAACCACCTTGCTTAAGAATGCTTGGATCAACCAGGAGAAAAAAGAAGAACTGAAACAATTCATGGAAACCAATGAGAATGAAGACACTTTGGTCTGAAACCTATGGGATACAGCAAAGACGGTTCTACTGGGGATATACATAGACATCCAAGCCTCTCTCAAGAAAACTGAAGAATCCAGAACACACCAGCTGTCTCTACACCATAAAGAGCTGGAGAACCAACAACAAATCAAACCAACTCCACACGTAAGAAGGGAAATAATCAAGAATAGAGCAGAGATCAATGAGGTAGAAACCAGAGATACAGTAGAACGTATCAATGAAACTAGAAGCTGGTTTTTTGAAAGAATCAATAAGATCGATAAACCATTGGCCACACCAATATAAAAGAAAAGAGAGAAAGCCAAAATTCATAAAATTATGAATGAAAAGGGAGAGATCACAACTAACACCAAGGATGTAGAAAAAAATCATCAGAAGTTATTATCAACAGTTATATGCCAATAAGCTAAGCAACTTAGATGAAATGGATGCATTCCTGGAAAACTATAAACTTCCAAAATTGAACTAGGAAGAAATTGACAACCTGAATAGACCGATATCTAGTAACGAGATTGAAGGAGTGATCAAAAACCTCCCAAAAACAAGAGCCCAGGACCTGATGGATCCCCTGGGGAATTCTACCAAATTTCAAAAAAGAAATAACACTTATTCTCCTGAAACTGTTTCAAAAAATTGAAGCAGAAGGAAAACTTCCAGACTCTTTTTATGAAGCAAACATTACCCTGATCCCCAAACCAGGCAAAGACCCTACCAAAAAGGAGAATTTCAGACCAATATCACTGATGAACATGGATGCTAAGATGCTCAACAAAATCCTAACAAACAGGATCCAACAGCACATTAAAAAGATTATCCACCATGACCAGGTGAGATTCATCCCTGGCTACAAGGATGGTTCAACATT
>NW_019154196.1:1016624-1047410 GCF_002288905.1 Enhydra lutris kenyoni
CACAGGATCCAACAGCACATTAAAAAGATTATCCACCATGACCAGGTGAGATTCATCCCTGGCTACAAGGATGGTTCAACATTTGCAAATCAATCAATGTGATAGAACAAATCAATAAGAGAAGAGAAAAGAACCACAATGTCCTCTCAATTGATGCAGAAAAAGCATTTGACAGAATCCAGCATCCATTCCTCATTAAAACGCTTCAAAGTATAGGGATAGAGGGAATATTGTCCTGAACTTCATAAAATCTATCTATGAAAGACCCACAGCAAATATCATCCTCAATGGGAAAAGCTAGCAGCCTTCCCGTTGAGATCAGGAACACGACAAGGATGCCCACTCTCACCACTCTTGTTCAACAGAGTATTAGAAGTCCTAGCAACAGCAATCAGACAACAAAGAGAAATAAAAGGTATCCAAATTGGCAACGAAGAGGTCAAACTCTCTCTCTTCGCAGATAATTGATTCTTTATATGGAAAACACAAAAGACTCCACCCCCAAATTACTAGAACTCATATAGCAATTCAGCAACGTGGCAGGATACAAAGTCAATGTACAGAAATCAGTGGCTTTCTTATACACTAACAATGAAAAGACAGAAAGGGAAATTAGAGAATCGATTCCATTTACTATAGCACCATGAAGCACAAGATACCTGGGAATAAACCTAACCAAAGAGGTAAAGGAACTGTACTCAAGGAACTACAGAACACTCATGAAAGAAATTGAAGAAGACACAAAAAGATGGAAGACCATTCCATGCTCTTGGATTGGAAGAATAAACATTGTTAAAACGTCTATACTGCCTAGAGCAATCTATACTTTTAATCCCATTCCAATCAAAATACCCCGGTATTTTTTGAAGAGCTGGAGCAAATAATCCTAAAATTTGTATGGAACCAGAAGAGAGCCCACATCACTAAGGAAATGTTGAAAAACAAAAAATCAAACTAGGGTCATCACATTACCTGATTTCAAGCCTTACTACAAAGCTGTGACCACCAAGACAGCATGGTACTGGCATAAAAATGGACACATAGACAACTGGAACAGAGTAGAGAGCCCAGATATGGACCCTCAACTCTATGGTCAAATAATCTTTGACAAACAGGAAAAAATATCCAGTGGAAAAAAGACAGTCACTTCAATAAATGGTGCTGTGAAAACTGGACAGCTATATGTAAAAGAATGAAACTCGAGCATTCTCTAACATCGTACACAAAGATAAACTCGAAATGGATAAAAGACCTCAACATGAGACAGGAATCCATCAGAATCCTAGAGGAGAACATAGGCAGTAATCTCTTTGATATCAGCAACAGCAACATCTTTCAAGATATGTCTCCAAAGGCAAAGGAAACAAAAGCGAAAATGAACTTTTCGGACTTCATCAAAATCAAAAGCTTCTGCACAGCAAAGGAAACAGTCAACAAAACAAAGAGGCAACCCACAGAATGGTAGAAGATATTTGCAAATGATAGTACAGACAAAAGGTTGATATCCAGGATCTATAAAGAACTCCTCAAACTCAACACACACAAAACAAACAATCATATCATAAAATGGGCAGAAGATATGAACAGACACTTCTCCAATGAAGACATATAAATGGCTATCAGACACATCAGAAAATGTTCATCATCACTAGCCATCAGGGAGATTCAAATGAAAACGCCATTGAGATATCACCTTACACCAGTTAGAATGGCCAAAATTAGCAAGACAGGAAACAACATGTGTTGGAGAGGATGTGGAGAAAGGGGAAACCTCTTTCACTGTTGGTGGGAATGCAAGTTGGTGCAGCCACTTTGGAGAACAGTGTGGAGATTCCTCAAGAAATTAAAAATAAAGCTTCCCTATGAACCTGCAATTGCACTCCTGGGTATTTACCCCGAAGATACAGATGTAGTGAAAAGAAGGGCCATCTCTACCCCAACGTTTATAGCAGCAATGGCCACGGTCGCCAAACTGTGGAAAGAACCAAGATGCCCTTCAACGGACGAATGGATAAGGAAGATGTGGTCCATATACACTATGGAGTATTATGCCTCCATCAGAAAGGATGAATACCCAACTTTTGTACCATCATGGACGGGACTGGAAGAGATTATGCTGCGTGAAATAAGTCAAGCAGAGAGAGTCAATTATCATATGGTTTCACTGATTTTTGGAGCATAACAAATAGCATGGAGGACAAGGGGAGATGGAGAGGAGAAGGGAGTTGAGGGAAATGGGAATGGGAGGTGAACCATGAGATACTATGGACTCTGAAAACCAATCTGAGGGTTTTGAAAGGGCGGGGGGTGGGAGGTTGTGGGAACCAGGTGGTGGGTATTAGAGAGGGCACGGATTGCATGGCGCACTGGGTGTTGTGCAAAAACAATGAATACTGGGGCTCCTGGGTGGCTCAGTGGGTTAAAGCCTCTGCCTTCAGCTCAGGTCATGATCTCAGGGTCCTGGGATCGAGCCCCGCATCAGGTTCTCTCTGCTCAGCAGGGAGCCTGCTTCCCCCTCTCTCTCTGCCTGCCTCTCTACTTGTGATCTCTCTCTGTCAAATAAATAAATAAAATCTTTATAAAAAAAAACAATGAATACTGTTACCCTGAAAAGAAATAAAAATTAAAAAAAAAATTAAACCTTGCCATTTTCATTACATGGATTAAAGTAGAGTGTATTATGCTAAGCAAAATTGAGGTCCATCAGAGAAAGACTATTATCATATGATCTCAATGATATGTGGAATTTAAGAAACAAGGCAAATGATCATAGGGGAAGAGAAGAAAAAATGTAACAAGGAGAAACCAGAGACAGAGGCAAACCATGAGACTCTTAATCTCAGGAAACAAACTGATGGTTGCTGGTGCATTAGGATATTTCTGTTTTTATGCCAATACTATAATCATTTGATTATTGTAATTGTTAAATAGTTTGAGATCTGGGAGCATGATGTCTTCAGTTTTAGTCTTCTTTCTCAAGATTTCTTTGACTATTCAGGGCCTTTTGTTATTCCATACAAATTTTAGGATTTTTTGGTTCTATGTAATTTGACATAGAATTTTAGTAAGGATTGAATTATTTGTTTTATGCAGTATGAAGATTTTAACAATATTAATTCTTCCAGCCCATGAACATGGTATATGTTTCTATTTATTTGTGTCTTCTATTTCTTTCATAAATGTCTTATACTTTTCAGTGTACAGGTGTTTCAACTGCTTGTTTAAACATGTTCCTTGGTATTTTTTTCCTTTTGATGCAATTACAAATGAAATTTTTCTTAATTTCTCTTTCTGTGAGCTTATTTTGGTATTGATTTTATAACCTGCAACTTTATGAATTTATTTATTAGTTCTATAAGATATTTAGTGCAGTCTTTAGGGTTTTTTATATATAATCTTATTGTGTATACTAATAGTGACTGCTTTCCTTCTTCCTTATAAATTTAATAGTGACTGCTTTCCTTCTTCCTTATAAATTTGGACAATTTTTACTTTTTCTTGGCTAGTTCCTTTGGTTTGGAATTCTAATGTTAAATAAATATCATGAGGGAGAGTATTGTTGTCTTCTTCCTGATTTTAGAGGAAAGTTCTCATTTTTAACCTCCATATATAATGCTAGCTGTAATCTTGACACAGGTAACCTTTATTATGTTGAGACATATTTCCTCTAAACTCATTTTGTTGAGATTTTTATCATAAATCATTGTTGAAATTTGTCAAATGTTTTTTCTGCAACCATTGACATGATCATCTGATTTTTACCCTTTATCCTGTTGATGTTATTTACCACATTGATTTATATGCATTTCAACCATCTCTTACTTCTGAATAAATCCCACCTAATCACAGTATATGATTCCTCTAATGTATCTTCTCTTTATTGTTGTAATAGGCTTGCTAATAAATTGTTTGAAAATTTTGAACCTGTTTTTATCAGGAATATTGGCCTATAATTTTCTTTTATTTTCTATATTTTTAAAGATTTACTTATTTATTTGAGAGAGGGAGAAAAAGAGAGACAACAAGTGGGGGAAAAGTAGGGGGAAAGAGAGAGAATCTCCAGCAGACTCCCCACTGCATGTGAAGCCCAACACAGGGCTCCATTTCACCACTCTGAGACCATGACCTGAGCTGAAATCAAGAGTCAGACACATAACTGATTGAGCTACACCAAAAATTAATGATGTACCAGACAGTGGTTAACTGATATGATAATAATAATAATAATAATAATAATAATAATAAACATTGCTGGGTACAGTATACTTGGTTGTAAGCATTTTTCTTTTCAGCAATTTGCAAAGTTTCTTTTGAAAAATCAGCTGATAGTCTTGGAGGTTTCCCCTTGCAGGCACTTTTGTTTCCTTCTTGCTGCTTTAAGATACTCTAACATTTGATGTTTTAATTATTATATGCCATCGTGGGAACCTCCTTGGGTTTTTTGTGTTTAAAACTCTCTGTGATTCTTAGACCTGAATGTCTATTTTCCTTCTTAGGTTAGGGAAGTTTTTGGTTATTATTTCTTCAAATAAGTTTTCCATACCTCTTCCTCTTCTTCTGGGACCCCTATAATATGAATGTTAGTTCACTTGATGTTGTCCAAATAATTTCTTAATCTATCCTCATTTTGTTAAATTATTTTCTCTTTTACCTGTTCAGCTTGTGTGCTTTCCCCTACCCTGTCATTTAAGTTACTGATGTGTTCTGCATCCTTTAACCTGTTGTTTCCTGCTAATGTATTTTTTAACTTATTTCATTATTCAGTTATGATTCTTTTTAATATCTTCTATCTCTTTATTAAATTTCTTACTGAATTATTCCATTATTTTCTCCAGCCCCATGAGTAATTTTATGATTATTACTTTAAAGTTCTCACCAGGCATATTGCTTATCTCCATTTCATTTAATTATTTTTCTGAGTTTTTTTCCTCCTATTCTTTATTTTGGAACATGTTCCTGTGTCTCACATTTTACTTGACTTTCTGTGATTTGCTTTGCTTTGCCTTGTTTTGTTTTGTTTTTCCTATAGATTAGGAGAAACAGCCACTTCTAAAGTTGAAGGAGTGGTCTTGTGTATGTTGTCCCTTATGCAGACCATGTGAGCTTGGTGAATTTTTCTGGCTGGCTGGAGCTGTGGCTATATATGTTGCTTATTCTCTTAAACCATGGCTTTTCAAAGAGAAAAAAAAAAAATTGTAAATTTTTAAAGGGATAAAATAAAGGAAAATAATAAAAAATTTAAATAGTAAAAGAATAAAGAGAAGAAAAAAGAGAACTCAAAAAAAGAACAAAACAAAAAGAAAAAAAAACAAAGCAAAACAATAAAACATAAATTTTAAAAAGTAACTAAAATAAAACATAAAAGTAATTAAAAAATTAAAAATGCAAAATTGTAGCTTGTTTTCTGTGCCCCAGTACTGCACAGTGGTTAATGTGGGCTTGCAAGTCTACCATGATCTGGACTTTGCTCCAGTCTGGGATTTTAAGGTGAAGGAGGAGAGAGTGTTCTCACAGTTCCTCAATCTTTTTTCTTTTTTTAATTTTACCTATTTATTTGAGAGAGAGAGAGAGAGAGAGAGAGAGAGCATGCACAAGCAATAGAAGCTACAGGCAAAGGAAGAAGCAGGATCCCAGCTGAGCAAGAAACTCCATGCCAGACTCAATCCCAGGACCCGGGGATCATGATCTGAGCTGAAGGAAGATGCTTACCTGACTGATTTACCCAGGAGTCCCTACTCAGCTCTTTTAAACCATTTTTTTTCTTTGTTTTGTTTTGTTTTGTTCTGTTCTGTTTTATTATCCTATGCCCCAGTACATCTAGGACTCGTGTGGGCTTGTGGACAGGGGACTTCCTAAAGTCACAAACAAACTGAGATTAGCTGAGCTGCCCATTATGGTTTCTGGACTGTGCTCTAGTCTAGGCTTTTAAGGTGAGATAAAAATGTAAACATGAAGAAATGTTCATCACCATTAACCATCAGGGAGATTCAAATCAAAACCACATTGAGATACGACCTTACACCAGTTAGAATGGACAAAATTAACAAGACAGGAAACAACAAGTGTTGGAGAGAATGTGGAGAAAGGGGACCCCCCCTTACACTGTTGGTGGGAATGCAAGTTGGTGCAGCCACTTTGGAAAACAGTGTGGAGATTCCTTAAGAAATTAAAAATAGTTACCCTATGACCCAGCAATTACATTACTGGATATTTACCCCAAAGATACAGATGTAGTGAAAAGAAGAGTCATCTATACCCCAATGTTCATAGCAGCAATGGCCAGGGTCACCAAACTGTTGAAAGAACCAAGATTCCCTTCAAAGGACGAATGGATAAAGTAGTTATGGTCCATATATACAATGTAGTATTATGCCTCCATCAGAAAGAATGAATACCCAACTTTTCTATCAACATGGCAGGACTGGAAGAGATTATGCTGAGTGAAATAAGTCAATCAGAGAGAGTAGATTATCATATGGTTTCACTTACTTGTGGAGCCTAAGGAATAATTGGGAGATGGAGAGGAGAATTGAGTTGGGGGAAATCGGAGGGGGAGATGAAACATGAGAGACTGTGGACTCTGAGAAACAATCTGAGGGTTTTGGAGGGGAGGAGGTGGGGGGTTGGGTGCTGCTGCTGATGGGTATCAAGGAGGGCATGAATTTCATGGAGCACTGGGTGTGGTGCAAAAACAATGAATTTTGGAACACTGAAATAAATTAAATTAAATTAAAAAAAAAAGAATGTAAATTGTGTAAGAGTGTTCCTCTTTCTCCACATCCTCTCCAACACTTGTTTCTTATCTTGTTAATTTTGGCCATTCTAACTGGGGTAAGGTGGTATCTCAATTTGGTTTTGATTTGAATCTCCCTGATGGCTAATGATGATGAACATTTTTTCATGTTTGGAGAAGTGTCTGTTTATATCTTCTGCCCATTTTTTAAATGTGATTATCTATTATTTGGCTGTTTCGTTTGAGGCGTTCTTTATAGATCTTGGATATCAGTCCCTTATCTGTAGTGTCATTTGTGAATATATTCTCCCATTTTGTGGGTTCCCTCTTTGGTCCCTCTGTTTCCTTTGCTGTGCAGAAGCTTTTTATTTCATGACGTCCCTAAAATTCACTTTCACTTTTGTTTCCTTTGCCTTTGGAAACATGTCTTGAAAGAAGTTTCTGTGGCTGATGTTGAAGAGGTTACTGCCTATGATCTTATCTAGGATTTTGATAGATTCTTGCCTCAAGTTGAGGTCTTTTATCCATTTCGAGTTCATCATATGTATGGTGTAAGAGAATGGTCGAGTTTCATTCTTCTATACAAAACTGTCCAATTTTCCCAGCACCACTTATTGAAGAATCTGTCTGATTTCCACTGGATATTTTTTCCTGCTTTGTTGAAGATTGTTTGATCATAGAGTTGTGGGTCCATATCTGGCCTCTCTACACTGTTTCACTTGTCTATGTGTCTGTTTTTGTGCCAGCTCCGTGCTGTCTTGGTGATCAAAGCTTTATAATAAAGTTTGAAATCAGGCAATATGAGGCCTCCAGCTTTGTTTTTCTTTTTCAACATTTCTTTAGCAACTCGGGGTCTTTTCTGGTTCCATACAAATTTTATGATTCTTTGTTCCAGCACTTTGAAAAATGCCAGTGGAATTTTGATCGGAATGGCATTGACAGTATAGATTGCTCTAGGAAGTATACACATTTTAACAATGTTTATTCTTCGGATCCAAGAGCATCGAATGCTCTTCCATCTTTTTGTGTCTTCTTCAATTTCTTTCATGAGTGTTCTGTAGTTCCTCAAGTACAGATCCTTTACCTCTTTAGTTAGGTTTATTCCCAGGTATCTTATGGTTCTTGGTGCTACAGTAAATGGAATTTATTCTCTAATTTCCCTTTCTATTTTTTCATTGTTAGTGTATAAGAAAACAAGTAATTTCTGTGCAATGGAATATTATGCCTCCATCAGCAAGGATGAATATCCAACTTTAGTATTAACATGGACGGGACTGGAGGAGATTATGATGAATGAAATAAGTCAAGCAAAGAGAGCCTGTTAT
Source organism: Enhydra lutris kenyoni (assembly GCF_002288905.1). Lineage (NCBI taxonomy): Eukaryota > Metazoa > Chordata > Mammalia > Carnivora > Mustelidae > Enhydra > Enhydra lutris. The sequence goes on from NW_019154196.1 coordinate 1,024,683, forward strand.
CATATGGTTTCACTAACTTGTGGAACATAAGGAATAACATGGAGGACATTAGGAGAAGGAAAGGAAAATTGAATTGGGGGAAATTGGAGGGGGAGATGAACTATGAGAGACTGTGGACTCTGGGAAACAAACTGAGGATTTTGTAGGGGGTGAGAGTAGGGGGTTAGGTAAGCCTGGTGGGAGGTGTTAAGGAGGGCACATATTGCATGGAACACTGGGTGTGATGCATAAACAAGGAATCTTGGAACAATGAAAAAATAAAATTTTATATATATATATATATATATATATATATATATATATATATATACATATATATATATATATAAACTGTGTTGTCTTTAGTCCCTCTGAACTGGAGAGCTATCCTGCAGCTTTTCCACCACTTGACAGTGTTCTACTACTGTCTGTTTTATAGAGTAGTTGTTTATTAACACATGGGTATTTTCTGTGCCTAAGGACAAGATCTGTTCTTGGTCTCTCTTTACTATCCCTCCACACTGCTGTTCTGGCTTTGGAAGTGGAATTTTCCTTTGTTATCATGTGTCCATATCTCCTCCTATTCTCTTACTGTTCTATCTTCTACTTTTCAATAGCTGTTCAGTCAGCCCTCAGTTCTTCTTCAGAAGAAATTTTTCCATTGATAGGTGTAATTTGTTGTATTCTCTGGCAGAAATGAGTTCAGAGTCTTCCTACATTTCCATCTTGAACTGGAACTCTGAGATAAACTTTCAATTTCATTTTTTTTGCATGTGGATATCGTTTTCCTAACACCACTCATAGAAGACTCTTCTTTCCAAATTGTGTATTCTTGAGTTTTGTGTCAAACATTACTTGAGACATACACATGGGTTTATTTCTGGGCTCTTAACTATGTTCCACTTATTTATGCATCAGTTTTTATTCCAGGATGATACTATTTTAAACAAATTATATATTTGTAATATAGATTGATTAAAAGACAGAATGCTTCTAGCTTTGTTCTATGTCAAGATTTTTGCCTTTCCAGTGACACTGTGGCTGCATACAAATCTCTTCTTCGTTTTATATTTATTTATTTATTTTTTGTTCATTTATTTACTTATGTTATTTTAGTCACCATACAGTACATTATTAGTTTCTGATGTAGTGTTCCAAGATTTGTTGTTTATGTATAACACCCAGTGCTCCATACAATCCATGCCCTCCTTCATACCCATCACTGGGTCAACACATACCCCACCATCCTCCCCTCTAAATCTCTCAGTTTGTTTCTCAGAGTCCACCATCTCTTCTCTTTCATCTCCTCTTGATTCGCCCCTTCTTTTTTCCCTTCCTTCTCCTAATGTCCTCCATGTTATTCCTTATGTTCCACAAGTAAGTGAAACCATATGATAATTGTCTTTCTCTGCTTGACTTATTTCACTCAGCATAATCTCCTCCAGTCCCATCCATATTGATATAAAAGTTGGGAATTCATTCTTTTTCTTTAAATTTAATTTATTTTTTCAGTGTTCCAAAATTCTTTGTTTATGCCCCATATCCATTGCTCCATGCTGTATGTGCCCTCCATAATACCCACCACCAGGCTCACCCAACTCCCACCCCTCTCCCCTCCAAAACCCTGTTTGTTTCTCAGAGTCCACAGTCTCTCATGATATGTCTATTCATCCTTTCTGATAGCTGAGTAATATTCCTTTGTATATACAGACCACATCTTTATCCATTCATTTGTTGAAGGGCATCTCTGCTCTTTCCATAGTTTGGCTATTTTGGACATTACTGTTAAGAACATAGGGGTACATATGGTCTTTTTTGTCACTACATCTATATATTTGGAGTAAATACCCAATAGCACAATTGCTGGGTCATAGGAGAGCTCTATTTTTAATTTTTTTTTTTTGAGGAATCTCCACACTGTTTTCTAAAGTGGCTGCACTAATTTGCATTCACACCAATAGTGTAAAAGGGCTCCCCTTTCTCCACATCCTCTTCATCATTTGTTGTTTATTGCCTTGTTTATTTTTGCCTTTCTAACTGGTGAAAGACCTCAATGTGCGACAGGAATCCATCAAAATATTAGAGGAGAACATAGGAAGTTACCTCTCCAACATCAGCCACAACAAAGGAAACAAAAGCAAAAATGAGCTTTGGGGACTTCATCAAGATAAAAATCTTCTGCACAGCAAAGGAAAAAGCCAACAAAACTAAGAGGCAACCCACGGAATGGAATAGGAAAAGATATTTGCAAATGACACTACAGACAAAGAATTAATATCCAAGAGCTATAAAGAACTTCTCAAACTTAACACCTAAAAAACAAATAAGTCAAAAAATGTGCAGAAGACATGAGCAGACACTTCTCCAAAGAAGACATACTAATGGCTAACAGATACGTGAAAAAGATTTCACACAATCTGAGAGTTTTGAAGGTGCGGGAGGGGGTAGGAAGTTGAGTGAGCCTGGTGGTGGGTATTATGGAAGGCACGTGTTGCATGGAGCACTGAGTGTGGTGCATAAACAATGAATTCTGGTACAGTGAAAATAAATTTTTAAAAAAAGCTATTCATGATCATTAGCCATCAGGGAAATTCAAATCAAAACCACTTTGAGATGCCACCTTACACTAGTTAGAATGACAAAAAATTAACAAGGCTGCATACAAATCTTAAAATTTAGTTCTTATTATCAAACAATACCATTGGAATCTTAACACGGATTGCCTTGGATATGTTGATTGTTTTGTGGAGTGTGGATATATTAGCAGTATTAATTCATCCAATTCATAAGAATGGAATATCTTCTTTTTAAAATTTTTACTTAAATTTGAGTTAGTTAACATAGAATGTAATATCTGTTTCAGGTATGCAATATAGTTATTCAACACTTCCTTACAAAACTTGGTGCTCATCACAAGAAGTGCACTCTTTAATTTCCATCACCAATTTAAATCCCCCAATGCACCTTCCCTCTGTTAACCATCAATTTGTTCTCCAGAGTTAAGAGTCTGTTTCTTGGTTTGCCTCTCTGTGTTTTAAGTGCAATAAATCAGTCAGAGACAGACAAATACCATGTGATTTCACTCATATTTGAAATAAGAAATAAAACAAATAAGCAAAAGGAACATGGAATATAGTTCCATCCATTTCTGTCATCTTTAATTTCTTTAACCAATTTTTCAGGTTTTTTTGTGTACAAACATTTCACCTCCTATTTAAGTATATTCTTAGAGATTGTATTCTTTTCAATGCAATTATAAATGGGATTTTAAAATTTCTTATTGTGATTTTTCATTATTAGTTTTATAGAAAAAGTTTTTGTATATTGATTTTGTATTTTGAAACTTTACTATATTCATTTTTTAGTTCCAAAGATTTCATTGGTTGTTTGTTTGTTGTTTTGTTTATCCTGGAGTTTTTAGGATTTTTTATATATTTTTTATATGTAAGGCAATGCCATCTGCAAACAGAGAAAATTTTACTTCTTCCTTTCCTATCCTTCCATTCCTTTTATTCTTTTTTCTTGCCTGGTTCCTCTAGATAGTACTTCCAGTACTATCTTAAATATGATTGTCTTCTGTCTTTTTTATTCTGCTTTTCTAAATGTTTATCAACTTTGCCAATATTTTTATTAATTTTTTATTTCTTTTCAGTGTAACAGTATTCATTATTTTTGCACAACACCCAGTGCTCCATGCAATCCGTGCCCTCTCTAATACCCACCACCTGGGTCCCCAACCTCACAACCCCCGCTGTTCAAAACCCTCAGATTGTTTTTCAGAGTCTATAATCTCTCATGGTTCACCTCCCCTTCCAATTTCCCTCAACTCCCTTCTCCTCTCCATCTCCTTTGTCCTCCATGTCACTTGTTATGCTCCACAAATGAGTGAAACCATATGATAATTGACTCTCTCTGCTTGACTTATTTCACTCAGCAGAATCTCTTCCAGTCCCATCCATGTTGCCACAAAAGTTGGGTATTCATCCTTTCTGATGGAGGCATAATACTCCATAGTGTATATGGACATCTTCCTTATCCATTCGTCTGTTGAAGGGCATCTTGGTTCTATACACAGTTTGACGACCGTGGCCATTGCTGCTATAAACGTTGGGTTATAGATGGCCCTTCTTTTCACTACATCTGTATCTTTGGGGTAAATACCCAGTAGTGCAATGGCAGGGTCATAGGGAAGCTCTATTTTTAATTTCTTGAGGAATCTCCACACTGTTCTCCAAAGTGGCTGCACCAACTTGCATTCTCACCAACAATGAAAGAGGGTTCCCCTTTCTCCACAAACTCTCCAACACATGTTGTTTCCTGTCTTGCTAATTTTGGCCATTCTAAGGGTGTAAGGTGGTATCTCAAAGTGGTTTTAATTTGAATCTCCCTGATGGCTAGTGATGATAAACATTTTCTGATGTGTCTGATAGCCATTTGTATGTCTTCATTGGAGAAGTGTCTGTTCATATCTTCTGCCCATTTTTTGATATGATTGTCTGTTTTGTGTGTGTTGAGTTTGAGGAGTTCTTTATAGATCCTGGGTATCAACCTTTTATCTGTACTGTCATTTGCAAATATCTTCTCCCATTCTGTGGGTTGCCTCTTTGTTTTGTTGACTGTTTCCTTTGCTGTGCAGAAGCTTTTGATCTTGATGAAGTCTAAAAAGTTCATTTTTGCTTTTGTTTCCTTTGTCTTTGGAGACATATCTTGAAAGAAGTTGCTGTGGCTGATATCGAAGAGGTTACTACCTATGTTCTCCTCTAGGATTCTGATGGATTCCTGTCTCATGTTGAGGTCTTTTATCAATTTTGAGTTTCTCATTGTGTACGGTGTAAGAGCATGCTCGAGTTTCATTCTTCTACATATAGCTGTCTGGTTTTCTCAGCACCATTTATTGAAGAGACTTTTTACCACTCGATATTTTTTCCTGTTTTGTCGAAGATTATTTGACCATAGAGTTGAAGGTCGATATCAGGGCCCTCTACTCTGTTCCACTGGTCTATGTGTCTGTTTTTATGCCAGTACCATGTTGTCTTGGTGATCACAGCTTTGTAGTAAAGATTGAAAGATTGAAATCAGGTAACGTGATGCCCCCAATTTTTATTTTTGTTTTTCAACATTTCCTTAGCGATTCGGGGTCTCTTCTGATTCCATACTAATTTTAGGATTATTTGCTGCAGCTCTTTGAAAAATACTGATGGAATTTTGATCGGAATGAGATTAAAAGTATAGATTGATCTAGGCAGTATAGACATTTTAACAATGTTTATTCTTCCAATCCATGAGCATGGCATGGTGTTCCATCTTTTTGGGTCTTCTTCCATTTCTTTCATGAGTGTTCTGTAGTTCCTCGCGTACAGATCCTTTACGTCTTTGGTTAGGTTTATTCCCAGGTATCTTATGGTTCTTGGTGCTAGAGTAAAAGGAATCGATTCTCTTTCCCTTTCTGTATTTTCATTGTTAGCGTATAAGAAAGCCACTGATTTCTGTACATGGACTTTGTATCCTGCCATGTTGCTGAGTTCTAGTAATTTGGGGGTGGAGTCTTTTGTGTTTTCCATATAAAGAATCATGTCATCTGCGAAGAGAGAGAGTTTGACTTCTTCATTGACAATTTGGATACTTTTATTTCTCTTTGTTGTCTGATTCCTGTTGCTAGGACTTCTAATACTATGTTGAAGAAGAGTGGTGAGAGTGGGCATCCTTGTCGTGTTCCTGATCTCAATGGGAAGACTACAAGCTTTTTCCCATTGAGGATGATATTTGCTGTGGGTCTTTCATAGATAGATTTTATGAAGTTCAGGAATGTTCCCTCTATCCCTATACTTTGAAGCATTTTAATCAGGAACAGATGCTGGATTTTGTCAAATGCTTTTTCTGCATCAATTGAGAGGACCATGGGGTTCTTCTCTCTTCTCCTATTAATTTGTTCTATCACATTGATTGATTTGCAAATGTTGAACCATCCTTGTTGCCCAGGGATGAATCCCACCTGGTCATGGTAGATCATCTTTTTAATGTGCTGTTGGATCCTGTTTGCTAGGATCTTGTTGAGAATCTTAGCATCCATATTCATCAGTGATATTGGTCTGAAATTCTCCTTTCTGGTAGAGTCTTTGCCTGTTTTGTGGATCAGGGTAATGCTGGCCTCATAGAAATAATCTGGAAGTTTCCCTTGTGCTTCAATTTTTGAAACAGCTACAGGAGAATAGTTGTTATTTCTTCTTTGAAAGTTTGGTAGAATTCCCCAGGGAATCCATCAGGTCCTGGGCTCTTGTTTTTTGGAAGTTTTTGATCACTGCTTCAATCTTGTTACTAGATATTGTTCTTTTCATGTTGTCAATTTATACCTGGTTCAATTCTGGGAGTTTATAATTTTGCAGGAATGCATCCATTTCACCTAGGTTGCTTAGCTTATTAGCATATAACTGTTGATAATAACTTCTGATGATTGTTTCTACTTCCTTGGTGTTAGTTGTGATCTCTCCCTTTTCATTCATAATTTTATGAATTTGGGCTTTCTCTCCTTTCTTTTGGATTAATGTGGCCAATGGTTTATCGATCTTATTGTTTCTTTCAAAAAACCAGCTTCTAGTTTCATTGATACATTCTACTGTATCTCTGGTTTCTACCTCATTGATCTCAGCTCTAATCTTGATGATTTCCCTTCTTATGTGTGGAGTTGGTTTAATTTGTTGTTGATTCTCCAGTTCTTTAATGTGTAGAGACAGCTGCTGTGTTCTGGATTTTTCATTTTTGAGGGAGGCTTGGATGGCTATGTATTTCCCCCTTAGTTGCCTTTGCTGTATCCCATAGGTTTTGGACCGAAGTGTCTTCATTCTCATTGGTTTCCATGAACTGTTGAAGTTCTTCTTTGATCCCTGGTTGATCCAAGCATTCTTAAGCAAGGTGGTCTTTAGCTTCCAGGTTTCTGAGTTCCTTCCGAACTTTTCCTTATGATTGAGCTCCAGTTTCAAAGCATTGTGATCTGAGAAAATGCAGGGAATAATCTCAGCCTTTTGGTATCAGTTGAGTCTTAATTTGTGACCCTGTATGTGGTCTATTCTTGAGAAGGTTTCATGTGCACTTGAGAAGAATGAGTATTCTGTTGTTTTAGGGTCGAATGTTCTGTATATATCTATGAGGTCCACCTTGACCAATGTGTCATTCAATGCTCCAGTTTCTTTATTGATTTTCTGCTTGGATGATCTGTGTATTTCTGAGAGAGGTGTGTTAAGATCTCCTACTATTAATGTATTCTATCAATATGACTCTTTATCTTGATTAACAGTTTTCTTATGTAATTGGCTGCTCCCATATTGGGGGCATAAATATTTACAATTGTTAGATCCTCTTGGTGGATAGTCCCTTTAAGAATGATGTAGTGTCCTTCTGTATCTCTGACTAAAGTCTTTATTAAAATCTAATTTGTCTAATATGAGAATCGTTACCACGGCCTTCTTTTGAGGCCCATTGGCATGAAAGATGATTCTCCATCCCTTCACTTTCAATCTGGGTGTATCTTTAGGTTCAAAATGGGTCTCTTGTAGACAACATATGGATGGGTCCTGTCGTTTTATCCAATCTGAAACCCTGTGCCATTTTATGGGTGCATTCAGGCCATTCACATTGAGAGTGATTATTGACTGATGCATTTTTATTGACATCGTGTTACCTTTAAAGTCTTTCTTTCTGTAGATTGTCTCTATATTTCTGTTCAATGCTATTCTTGGGATTTTTCCTCTTTTATAGAACCCCCCTTAATATTTCCTGCAGTGTCGGCTTTTAAGCCTTGCCAGTCTTGGAAACTCTTTATCTGTCCATCCATTTTGAAAGTCAGTCTTGCTGGATAAAGTATTCTTGGCTGCATGTTCTTCTCATTGAGTGCCCTGAATATATCTTGCCAGCCCTTTTTGGCTTGCCATGTCTCTGTGGATAGGTCTGACGTTATTCAGATGGGCTTTCCTCTGTAAGTAAGGAACCTCTTTGTCCTAGCGGCTTTCAAGAGATTATACCTACAATTATGATTCCTCAATTTGACTATCAGGTTCCTTGATGTTTTTCTGGAATCTATCATCTTGGGTGTAGACCGTTCTGCCTCTAGTACATGAACGCTGGTTCCATTCATGAGATTGGGAAAATTTTCATGAAGAACTTATTCCACTATATCTTCTAGACTTCTTTCTTTCTCCTCCCCTTCAGGGATCCAATAATTCTGACGTTGGAATGTTTCATGGAATCATTTATTTCCCTGATTCTGTTTTCGTGGCTTCTAAGCTGTTTGTTCCAAGCTTCCTCCTGATCCTTTCTCTCTATATGTTTGTCCTCCAGATCACTAATTCTATCTTCTGTCTCAGTTACCCTAGCTTTGAGAGAATTTAGCTTAGATTGGAACTCATTGAGAGCATTGTGAACCTCATCCCTGGTAGCTTTCAGCTCAGCCCTAACATTGTGAACATCAACTCTGGTCGCTTTCAGTTCGGCCCTAATCAATTCCGTTTGGTCATCCATGCCTTTCTCCAACTTAGCTATTGCCTGGATAATTGTTAGCCTGAATTTCCTTTCCGACATATTGTCTATGTCGATAGCTGTTAGCTCTGTTGTAGAAGGCCCATCCTCTGTATTTTTCTTCTGTTGGGCCTTCCTCCTCCTAGTCATTTTGGTGAGAGATTGCTGAATGGATGTAGCTGGATGAATCGACCGTGGTGCAGTCAAGGTGCTCCCTGGAACCCTTCTGAGAAATCAGGATTCCCCACCAAAACGAGGGAAAAAAGAAAAGAAAAAGAAAAAAAAGAGAGAGCTAGAGAGATAGGAAAAAAAGGGACGATAAAAGAGAAAGTTCAGCCCAAATGGTCCCAAGGAAAGCTTTATGAAGTATACAAACAAAAACAGACAAACAAAAAGACTGATAAAAGTATATGAGAAGGGACGCCTGGGTGGCTCACTTGGTTAAGCAGCTGCCTTTGGCTCAGGTCATGATCCCAGCTCCTGGGATCGAGTCCCACATTGGGCTCCTTGCTTGGTGGGGCTCCTGCTTCTCCCACTGCCTCTGCCTGCCAGTCTGTCTGCCTGTGCTTGCTCTCTCTCCCTCTCTCTCTGACAAATAAATAAAAAATCTTTAAAAAAAAGTATATGAGAAGAGTGAAATATATATATATATATATATATATATATAGCAAATAAAGGAAGAACCTCGTCAAAAAGAACCCCAAGTATAAGTTTTATATACTATCAGGACAAACACAAAAACACAGAAACACTGGTGGAAGAAAAAGATGGGAGAGTGGTTATAAATTCTCAGTGTGGGCGAGGAAGGTTGTTTTGATTCTTTCTGGATGTATCTTGATATTTTTGTTAAAGGACTCAACTTTCCTAAGATAAAGGGGGATTAAAAATTGGTTTACCTATAGGGGTAGCATTGATTGGGGAAAGGGGATACCTTGAAATTTAACTCTATATGAATATTATAAAATAAAAATAAAAAAGGAATAAACTAGACTAAACTAAACTAAAATCTAAAAAAAATTAAAAAAATAGGAATCAAAAAGAAAAACACAGGTGTATGTATCAAAAAGTTCAGGTTAGAAGGTTATTATGGAATTTGATGTACTGGACATCTCACTGTGATGGTAAGTAGGTTAAAAATTTATCTATATATAAATAAAAATGAACCAGAATAGTGGGAATGAGTTAAAAATAAAAGTTGTCCTATGAAGTAGTGGTGGTTGTTCTCTTGTAGTCTTTTTTTTTTTTTTTCTTGGTTGGTTTTCTGGGGGAGGGGCCTGACACGTGGGTCTTCAGTCAATGATGTTCCCTGAGTTAAGTCCTCACACCCCCCTTAAGGGGGTGGGCTCTGAGGAAACTGTTTTTTTCAGGCTTTTGTTCTCTGGAGGTTTTTATGTTTGTTCACTTTATTTTTTTCCTTACCTTGACCGCTTTTGATGGTTTTTGTAGGTTTAGAAGAAAGCAAATTGTACCTTGACCTCCCTCTCAGAGAGCAGCCTCAGTCTGGTCCCCTATGGGAGCTGCAGAGCCCATATAAATTCCCCCTTGGCCGCTGGCCGAGCAGGTTCTGAGTCGTGGTCCCTGGGGATGCAGGATCTTCTGCTTGTACCCAAAACCATGGCAGCAGTGGCTGTCTGGGCAGCTCCAGACCGCCAGAGAGGTTCTAAGCAGCGATCGCACACTGAGATTATCCCACTGGCCTGGGCTGGGAGTGCCTGGTCTTTCTGGCACTTTCTGGCACTGGGCTTGCATGCACCTCTCTCAGGGGAGGATGTGGGTTGCGGGTGTGTCTCAGGCTCTGATAGCAGGCGCGGGTCCGAGAGCACCAGGCTTGGCCTTCCCGCACCTCTCTCAGGGACGGTTTTGTGGTTCATGTCTGTCTTAGGCTCTGATAGAATGGCGCCGGTCTAAGAGCGCCAGGCTGGGCTTTTGCGCACCTCTCTCAGGGGAGATGAGGGGCTGCATGTCGCAGGCTCTCTTGTTAGCGTGGCTCAGCATTCTGGTGGCTGGTGAGGCTCCCAGCCCCTCACAGTAGCTGGACCCATGCATTCTCCGGCACGCTGGCGGTTCAGGGACCAAGGCTTGGTTTCTCCACCGCACTCTCTCTGGATCAGCGCCAGGGGAGGCTGTCCTGGGTCTGGGGACTAAAGCCCCTTTCCCTAGCCACCCCGATTCCCACATTCTCCCCACCATGAACCTTTGCTCTTTTTGAGTGCTTTCAACCAGTCTCCAAGTTAATGCTGGTCCCCAGACACAGGGCACTCTCTTTTTAGGGGTATTACTTTGCAATCAGTCGCCTCTGGTCGCTCTCTCCCCCTTTTGTGTATCTTCCGATATCAGTCCGATGTTCCCACTCAGCTTTACCTGCCCACTGGCGTCTTCTGCCCCTGTAGAGATCCAGACGTGTATAATTCTGATCTCAGGCTGATTTCATGGGTGATCAGAGTTCTTTGGTATGTAATCAGCTCACTTTAGGGTACAGGTTGAAACGGTGCCTCCTCCTACTTCTCCGCCATCTTGTCTCCCCATCTCACATCTTCTTAACTTTGCCAATATTTTTAAATAAATATTTGTTTCTTTAATTTTATTGTTCTTATCGTTTCTCTTGTGCATAATCTTTATAATTTTTTCTCTTTTTAGTTTAATATACTTTTATTTTCCTAATTACATAAGTGGTAAGTTACATTATTGATTTGAGATCTTTCTTCTTTTTCATGTTAAGTGTTTACATAAATAAATTTCACTGAGCTCTGCATTGCTGCTTTCCATACATTTAGTATGTTGTGATTTAGTTTTTAGTTTATCTCAATGATTTTTAAACTTTGTATGATTTCTACTTTGACCCATTATCTGCTTAAGAATGTGTTGCTTCATTCCCATATATTTGTAATTTTTTTCAGATTTTCTGTTATTGATTCTAAATTAATTATTTTGTGGTCAGAAAGATATTTTATGTAATTTCAATGTTTTTAATTTTATTAAAACTTATAAAAAGACCATATTAAAAATATATGGTCTTACCTGAAGAATGTTCTATATATAATTAAATATATTGTCTATTCTGCTGTGGTTGGGAAGATTGTTCTATATATCTCTGTTAGATGTATCCGCTCTACAGAGTTTTTCAAGTGTTTGATTTCCTTCTCTATATTTATATAATTGCTCTTTCTAATATTGAGAGTGGGATATTGAAGACTCCAACTGTTATTTTGGAATGGTTTTTCCTTGAATTATGTCAGTTTTTGTTTTGTATATTTTGTATAAAACATAATATATAGTATATGTATCATTTAACATATTTCATATATTTTATACAAAATCCTTCTTTGTTTCTTACAAGAAATTTTGTCTTGAAATCTATTTTGTCTTTAGTAGTATAGCAAGTCTAGCTCTATTTTTGTTGTTTTTGTGTGTGTGTGTGTGGAATATAATTTTCCCATTTTTTTTAAAGATTTTATTTATTTATTTGTCAGAGAGAGAGAGAGGGAGAGAGAGCAAGCACAGGCAGACAGAATGGCAGGCAGAGGCAGAGGGAGAAGCAGGCTCCCTGATGAGCAAGAAGCCCAATGTGGGACTCGATCCCAGGACGCTGGGATCATGACCTGAGCCAAAGGCAGCTGCTTAACCAACTGAGCCACCCAGGCGTCCCAATTTTCCCATTTTTTAAAAAAGATTTTATTTATTTGTTTGAGAGACAGTGAGAGAAAGCATGAGAGGGGAGGTCAAAGGACGAAACAGACTCCCCTTAGAGTTGGGAGCATGATGTGGAACTCAATCCTGGGACTTTGGGATCATGACCTGAGCCAAAGGTAGTTGCTTAACCAACTGAGCCAGCCAGGCACCTGTAATCTTCCTATCATTTTACCCTAAAACCATTGGTGTCTTTGTATTTCAATGAGTTTCTTAGAGGAAATATGTCCAAATTATGGGGTTTTTAAATCAATTTTACCTCTCTTTGCCTCTTAGTTGGAGAGTTAATCTGTTTATATTTAATAGAGCTTAATACAATGCATTTTAATTCAATGTAATGATAAGTAAGAAGTAATTGTGATTTTGCTATTTTTAGAATGTCATTTTTTCTCCTTATTTCTTTGCTACAATTGTTTTGCCTTATTTTTGTAAGATTTTATTTATTTATTTAAGAGAAAGAGAGCACAAGCAGATGAAGGACAGAGGGAGAAGCAGACTCCCCACTGAGCAGGGATTCTGACCTGGGGCTTGATCACAGGTCCCTCTGATCATGATCTGAGCCTAAGGCAGATGTTTAAATTGCTTAACTGACTAAGCAATCCAGGCAACCCTGTGTTTTGTTTTAGAAATATACTTTCTAGTGGAACATTTGTTTTTCTTCTCATTATTCTGTTTTTGTTTTTGTTTTTCTTTTTTTTATTTTTTAAAATTTATTTTCAGCATAACAGTATTCATTGTTTATTGCACCACACCCAGTGCTCCATGCAATACGTGCCCTCCATAATACCCAACACCAGGCTCCCCCACCCTCCCAGCCCCGCCCCTTCAAAACCCTCAGATTGTTTTTCAGAGTCCATAGTCTCTCATGGTTCATCTCCCCTTCCAATTTCCCTCAGCTCCCTTCTCCTCTCCATCTCCCCAAGTCCTCCATGTTATTTGTTATGCTCCACAAATCAGTGAAATCATATAATTTACTCTCTCTGCTTGACTTATTTCAAAACTCATCATAATATCTTCCAGTCCCATCCATGTTGCTACAAAAGTTGGGTATTCATCCTTTCTGATGGAGGCATAATACTCCATAGTGTATATGGACCACATCTTCCTTATCCATTCGTCCGTTGAAGGGCATCTTGGTTCTTTCCACAGTTTGGCGACCGTGGCCATTGCTGCTATAAACATTGGGGTACAGATGGCCCTTCATTTCACTACATCTGTATCTTCGGGGTAAATACCCAGTAGTGCAATGGCAGGGTCATAGGAAAGCTCTATTTTTAATTTCTTGAGGAATATCCACACTGTTCTCCAAAGTGGTTGCACCAACTTGCATTCCCACCAACAGTGGAAGAGGATTCCCCTTTCTCCACAACCTCTCCGACACATGTTGTTTCCTGTCTTGCTAATTTTGGCCATTCTAACTGGTGTAAGCTGGTATCTCAACGTGGTTTTCATTTGAATCTCGCTGATGGCTAGTGATGATGAACATTTTTTCATGTGTCTGATAGCCATTTGTATGTCTTCATTGGAGAAGTGTCTGTTCATATCTTCTGCCCATTTTTTGATATGATTGTCTGTTTTGTGTGTGTTGAGTTTCAGGAGTTCTTTATAGATCCTGGATATTAACCTTTTGTCTGTACTGTCATTTGCAAATATCTTCTCCCATTCCATGGTTTGCCTCTTTGTTTTGTTGACTGTTTCCTTTACTATGCAGAAGCTTTTGATTTTGATGAAGTCCCAAAAGTTCATTTTCGTTTTTGTTTCCTTTGCCTTTGGAGACATATCTTGAAAGAAGTTGCTGGGGCTGATATCAAAGAGGTTACTGCCTATGTTCTCCTCTAGGATTCTGATGTATTCCTGTCTCATGTTGAGGTCTTTTATCCATTTTGAGTTTACCTTTGTGTAAGGTGTAAGAGAATGGTCGAGTTTCATTCTTCTACATATAGCTGTCCAGTTTTCCCAGCACCATTTATTGAAGTGACTGTCTCTTTTCCACTGAATATTTTTTCCTGTTTTGTCGAAGGCTATTTGACCATAGAGTTGAGGGTCCATATCTAGGCTCTCTACTCTGTTCCACTGGCCTATGTGTCTGTTTTTATGCCAGTACCATGCTGTCTTGGTGATCACAGCTTTGTAGTAAAGCTTGAAATCAGGTAACGTGATGCCCCCAGTTTTATTTTTGTTTTTCAACATTTCCTTAGTGATGTGGGCTCTCTTCTGGTTCCATAGAAATTTTTGGATTATTTGCTCCAGCTCTTTGAAAAATATCGGTGGAATTTTGATCAGAATGGCATTAAAAGTATAGATTGCTCTAGGCAGTATAGACATTTTAATAATGTTTATTCTTCCAATCCAAGAGCATGAAATGGTGTTCCATCTTTTTTTCTCTTCTTCCATTTCTTTCATGAGTGTTCTGTAGTTCCTCGAGTACAGATCCTTTACCTCTTTGGTTAGGTTTATTCCTAGGTATCTTATGGTTCTTGGTGCTATAGTAAATGGAATTGATTCTCTAATTTCCCTTTCTGTATTTTCATTGTTAGTGTATAAGAAAGCCACTGATTTCTGTACATTGACTTTGTATCCTGCCATGTTGCTGAATTGCTGTATGAGTTCTAGTAATTTGGGGTGGAGTCTTTTGGGTTTTCCATATAATGAATCATGTCATCTGCGAAGAGAGAGAGTTTGACTTCTTCATTGCCAATTTGGATACCTTTCATTTATCTTTGTTGTCTGATTGCTGTTGCTAGGACTTCTAATACTATGTTGAACAAGAGCAGTGAGAGTGGGCATCCTTGTCGTGTTCCTGATCTCAACGGGGAGGCTGAGTTTTCCCATTGAGGATGATATTTGCTGTGGGTTTTTCATAGATAGATTTTATGAAGTTCAGGAATGTTCCCTCTAGCCCTATACTTTGAATCATTTTAATCAGGATCGGATGCTGGATTTTGTCAAATGCTTTTTCTGCATCAATTGAGAGGAGCCTGTGGTTCTTCTCTCTTCTCTTATTGATTTGTTCTATCACATTGATTGATTTGTGAATGTTGAACCATCCTTGTAGCCAGGGATGAATCTCACCTGGTCATGGTGGATAATCTTTTTAATGTGCTGTTGGATCCTGTTTGCTAGGATATTGTTGAGAATCTTAGCATCCAAATTCATCAGTGATATTGGTCTGAAATTCTCCTTTTTGGTGTAGTCTTTGCCTGGTTTGTGGATCAGGGTAATGCTGGCTTCATAGAAAGTGTCTGGAAGTTTTCCTTCTGCTTCAATTTTTTGAAACAGCTTCAGGAGAATAGGTATTATTTCTTCTTTGAAAGTTTGGTTCATTATTTTGTTTTTAAGACTTAATTCATTTATTTGAGAGAGAGAGAGAGAGAGAGAGAGCATGCACAAGCAGGGGAGAGAGGCAGAAGGGAGGGAAAGGCAAACTCCCCACTGATCATGGAGCCCAATCGTGCTCAGTCCCAGGAACCTAACATCATGACCTGAGCTAGAGGTAGATATTTAACCAACTGAGTCACCCAGTAACCTCTCCTCTCATTTCTTTTAATATAAGACTTTTAATTATATGTTAGCTATCCTAATGGTTCATATTAAGACTTTCATTTTAAATATGCTAGTTTTAAATAATACCAACTTAATTTCAATAGTATACTTTTTTCCCTATAAAACCACATTTCCCTTTGTGTTGTCACAAATTAAGTTTTTACATCTTTGCTCATTAATATAGATTTATAATTTTTTAAAGATTTTATTTATTTAGCTGACAGAGATCACAAGTAGGCAGAGAGGCAGGCAGAGAGAGAGGAAGGGAAGCAGGCTCCATGCCGAGCAGTGTCTGACATGGAGCTCAATCCCAGGACCCTGAGATCATGACCTGAGCCGAAGGCAGAGGCTTTAACTCACTGAGCCACCCAGGTGCCCCTAGATTTATTATTATTGTTTTAGATAACTCTCTTGAATAACACAGTAATTATAGGGGTGCTACCAATTGCAAACTTACATTCACTTTATATTTTCCTGCACATTTTCCTTTATTAGTGTTATTTTTTCTTGTGGACTTGGTTTACAGCCTAACATACTTTAATTTTAACATGAAAAACTCTATTTATTTAGCATTTCTGGTAAACGGGTCTCTAGCAATGAATTCTCCCAGGTTTTGTTTATCTGGGAATGTGTTATTTTCTCTTTAATTTTTGAAGAATAGTTTTCCAGTTTCTGATTGACAGCTTTCTTTTTCAATATTTTGTATACATCCTTCTACCACCTTGTGACTTCCAAAGCTTCTAATGAAAAATTGGTTATATATTCAGAATCTCTTGTATGTGATGACTTGCTTTAATATATTATTTTAATTTTTATTTCTTTTCAGTGTAACAATATTCATTGTTTCTGCACCACACCCAGTGCTCTATGCAATCCATGCCCTCTCTAATACCCACCACCTGGTTCCCCCAACCTCCCACCCCCCGCCCCTTCAAAACCCTCAGATTGTTTTTCAGAGACTTGCTTTAATCTTGCTGCTTTAAGTGTTGTCTTTGGCTTTCAAAAGTTTTGATATGATGTTCCTCTATCAACATCTCTCAGTTTATCTTACTTGGGGTTTATTAAGGTTGTTGGGTGTGTATTTCCATGCCTTTCATCATATTTTGAATGTTTCAGCCATTATTTCTTCACATAGACTTTCTGCCATATTCTCTCCTTTTTTTTTTTCCCTTTAGGAGATTCCTAAGATTGACTTAATTTTAGAGAGAGTGAGAGAGAGAAGGAAATAGAGAGAAAGAGATAGGGAACAGGACACAGAAAGCCAGAGAGAGAGGGAAAGAAAATCGCCAGCATACTCTGCACTGAGAGTGGAGGCTGACATGTGGATCAATCTCAGGACTCAGATCATGACCTGAGCCAAAACCAAGAGTCAGGCACTTAATTGACAATGCCACCCAGTAGCCCCTGTTCTTTGTTTATATATTTGTTTGTTAATAACCTTCATGATATACCACTGACCAGAACCTTTAGGTTCTGCCCATTTTTTTTTTTTATTTGACAGAGATCACAAGTACATTTTTTTAATGTTTTTTATTTCACTCCTCAAACTGGATTTTCTCAACTGGGATATTTTCATGTTTTATGATTCTTTATTCTGTCACCTATAATTATCTCTTGCAAACTGTGGTGTCTTTTCTTTTGTTATTTTAGTCTCCAACCCCAAAATTTTTATCCCCATCTTTTTTATACCTTTATACATAGTTAACTTATAAATACTCTATATTTGATTAGGCACTGTACTTATACTTTTAGCTCTTTGTTAATGGTTTCCTCTAGGTCCTTGAGCATATTAAAATAAGTTGACTTAATATACTTTCTAATCAGTCCAAATTATGGATTTCTGCAGGTACAATCTATAAATGTATTCCATAGAAATAATAATGCTTTCTTTTTTCATTTTCAGGTTTCTTATTATTTTGTTAAAAACTGGTTTGTTATATTATAAAGTTATAACCCTGGAAATCAGATTTTTTCAACACAAGCGTTTTTTTGTTGCTTGTCAAAGTTCTGTGTTTGATATTAAATATTTTTTAAATGTTCCCTGGGTAGCCATCTAAGCCTTGGATAGTTCTAAGTTAGCTGAAATGAGAAGAAGTGCTTTTTGATGGTCTTTTCATGGAGCCACCAGACAAGTCAAAATACACAACGACAATTACACATAAATAAAGTCTGTTTTGCTTCCTTAAGTACTCAGAATCTATGCTGGGAATGTGGACTCTTGTCTTTAAGACCACTATCAAGCTGGAGAGCAGAGAATAAGGTCAAAGTAAATTAAAAGCCAAAAAGTGTTCTTACCAGTTATAGGCTGTTATCCCTGAATTAAACATCCAAGTGATTGTTGTAAACCCTTGAATAGTTTGTATGGTTCTGACAATCTTCCTAAGTTTATTTGCTGCTTTTGTAGAGAGGTGGAATTTTGGACTGTTCTACTCTGTCATTTTTGCTAACAATACCCCCTCCAGTTCTATTTTTTAAGGACATTTTTACTAACAATATTATGTTATACCCACTGATTCAGTAGATTATTTTTCATATCACTCTCACACACACACACCCTCCTCACAAGGTGATGTGTCTTATAAACAAGCAAACAAACAGCAGAATTCCCCAAGAACCTCAGTGAAGACATTCAGACATACTTGTTGATCAAGAAAACTCCAAATGAAGTAGTTCCTTGGTTAACAAACTTCATGGCTATATATATTGGAAGATATCAAAATGCTTAAATATCATACACAAAGACAAAAGTGACATCTCACACTTCAACAGATGTCAGGGAAGGGGCAGCTCAGCCCTTCTGCAAAACTAGTGAGGATCCTGTGGGCACTGGTTTATCTAAGGTCACCTTTTACCTTACACAATAGAACATGTAATATTCCCTGAAGATTTAGGGAAAGGAATAAATATCTATGATTCTGATGTACTACTTCCCAGAATAGGCCTCAATCTAAAAGAAGATGGTTATATCAGTAGAGTCTTAAAGTAGCATTACATGATAACTTTACCCTTTACTCCCTTCTCAGCTCTTTTTTATCCAGTGGCATCACGTGTTTGAGGGGGAAAAAAACTCATTATAGAAAAACATATTCAGGGGCTCCTGGGTGGCTCAGTGGGTTAAGCCTCTGCCTTTGGCTCAGGTCATGATCTCAGGGTCCTGGGATTGAGCCCTACATTGGACTCCCTGCTTGGCAGGGAGCCTACTTTTCCCTCTCTCTCTGCTTGCCTCTCTGCCTACTTGTGATCTCTCTCTCTCTCTCCTCTCTCTCTCTCTCTCTCTCTGTCAAATAAATAAAATCTTTAAAAAAAGAAAAACATATTCAAATTAATCCAACATATTGTGCCTCATTCGTTTCTACACTTTGCCTAAAGCAACATCTGTTATGAGTATTCTTATCCTTCAATACCAATTTTCTTATATACATGTATTCAAATACTTAGAGTTTTCTAAGCATAAGAGCTAGAGAGGAGGATGATACCAGCTACAGTGAACCCAAAAACTGATAAAGCCTCAAAAATTTGAAAGTTATTTCCAGCTCACACAAAATCTGAGTCAGGTCTTTGCTATTAACTGAGTCCTCCTTTCTTCATGGTAATGAGGGTACCCAAAATATTTTTTATTGCATAGTTCTATCTCCACTCTATGAATTCCAGGCCCTACCTGCCTAAAGATTGAAGAAGATGAAAGAGTACAGAAGTGTGCCTGAGAAAGTTTCATGAGTCAGGACTGAAATTGGTTTGTATCAATTTCATTAACATTTAATTAGTCAAAATTAAGCCACAACTAACTGAAAAGATAAAAAGGACAGTCTCTTCAACAAATGGTGTTTGGAAAATTGGACACCAACATGCAGAAGAATGAAACTGGACCACTTTCTTACACCATACACAAAAATAAATTCAAAGTGGATGAAAGACCTAAAAATGAGGCAGTAGTCCATCAAAGTCTTAGAGAGGAACACAAGCAGCGACCACTTTAACCTCAGCCATGGAAACTTCTTACTAGATAGGTCTCCAGAAGCAAAGGAAACAAAAGCAAAAATGGACTATTGGGACTTCATCAATGTAAAATCTTCTGCACACGGAAGGGGGGCAATCAACCAAACTAAAATGCAACCCACAAAATGTAAGAAGATATTTGAAAACAACATATTGGATAAAGGGGAGCATTTAAAATCTATAAAGAATTTATCAAACTCAACACCCAAAAAAAAAAAAACCAACAAAAATACAGTTAAGAAATTGAGAGAATACATAAACAGACATTTCTCCAAAGAAGACATACAAATGACTAACAGACATGAAAAATTACTCCACATCACTAGCCATCAGGGAAATACAAACCAAAGCCACAATGAGATACCACCTCATACTGGTCAGATCAGTAAAATTAACTAAGGAATCAAAAGAGATGTTGGTGAGGATGAAGAGAAAGGGGAACACTTTTACACCATTCATGAAAATGAAAACTGGTGCAGTCACTTTGGAAAACGGTATGGCATTTCCTCAAAAAGTTAAAAATAGAACTATCCTATGGTCCAGCAATGGCACTACTAGCTATTTACCCAAAGGGCACAAAAACAGTGACTCGAAGGGGCACATGCCTCCCAATGATTATAGCAACAATATCCACAGACCCAAAGCATGGAAAGAGCCCAAATGTCCATCAACAGAAGAATGGATAAAGAGGAAGTTGGAGATATATACACATGTGCACACGTGAATATATGGCCATCAAAAAGAATGAAATCTTGGGAGGACAAGATGGCGGGGAAGTAGGAGGAGGAGCCTTTTCAACCGGTACCCTAAAGTGAGCTGATTACCTACCAAAGAACTCCGATCACCCATGAAATCAGCCCGAGATCAGAATTATACACGTCTGGATCTCTACAGGGGCAGAAGAAGCCAGTGGGCAGGAAAGTTGAGTCCTTTAACAAAGATATCAAGATACATCCAGGAAGAATCAAAACAACCTACCTCGTCCACACTGAGAATTTATAACCACTCTCCCATCTTTTTCTTCCACCAGTGTTTCTGTGTTTTTGTGTTTGTCCTGATAGTATATAAATCTTACACTTGGAATTCTTTTTGACAAGGTACTTCCTTTATTTACCTATACATATATATATATATATATATATATATATAATTTTTTTCTCCTGCCATATACTTTTAACAGTCTTTTCGTTTGTCTGTTTTTGTTTGTATACTTCATAAATCTTACCTTGGAGCCCATTTGGGCTGAACCTTCTCTTTTATCCTTCCTTTCTTTCCTGTCTCTCTCTCTCTCTCTTTTTTTTCTTTTTCTTTTCTTTTTTCTCTCATTTGGATGGGGAATCCTGATTGCTCAGAAGTGTTCCAGGGTGCACCTTGACTGCACCACGGTCGATACATCCAGCTACATATGTTCAGTCATCTCTCACCAAAATGACTAGGAGGAGGAATGCCCAACAGAAGAAAAATACAGAGGATGGGCCTTCTGCAACAGAGCTAATGGCTATCAACATAGACAATATGTCGGAAAGAGAATTCAGGCTAACAATTATCCAGGCAATAGCTAGGTTGGAGAAAGCCATGGATGACCAAATGGAATTGATTAAGGCCGAACTGAAAGCGACCAGGGAAGATGTTCACAATGTTAAGGCTGAGCTGAAAGCTACCAGGGAAGAGGTTCACAAAGCTCTCAATGAGTTCCAATGTAAACTAAATCCTCTCAAAGCTAGGGTAACTGAGACAGAAGATAGAATTAGTGACCTGGAGGACAAACAGATAGAGAGAAAGGATCAAGAGGAAGCCTGGAACAAACAGTTTAGAAGCCACGAAAACAGAATCAGGGAAATAAATGATGCCATGAAACATTCCAACGTCAGAATTATTGGAATCCCTGAAGGGGAGGAGAAAGAAGAAGTCTAGAAGATATAGTGGAACAAGTTCTTCTTGAAAATTTTCCCAATCTCGCGAATGGAACCAGCTTTCATGTACTAGAGGCCGAACGGTCTCCACCCAAGATTATAGATTCCAGAAAAACATCAATGAACCTGATAGTAAAATTAAGGATTCATAATTGTACATAATCTCTAGAAATCCGCTAGGACAAAAAGGCTCCTTACTTACAGTGGAAAGACTATCAGAATAATGTCAGACCTGTCCACAGAGACATGGCAAGCCAGAAAGGGCTGGCAAGATATATTCAGGGCACTAAATGAGAACAACATGCAGCCAAGAATACTTTATCCAGCAAGACTGACATTCAAAATGGATGGAGAGATAAAGAGTTTCCAAGACCGGCAAGGCTTAAAAGACTATGCAACCACAAGCCAACACTGCAGGAAATATTAAGGGGGGTTCTATAAAAGAGGAAAAATCCCAAGAATAGCATTGAACAGAAACATAGACACAATCTACAGAAAGAAAGACTTCAAAGGTAACACGATGTCAATAAAAACGCATCTATCAATAATCACTCTCAATGAGAATGAACTAAATGCACCAATAAAATGGCACAGGGTTGCAGGTTGGATAAAACGACAGGACCCATCCATATGTTGTCTACAACAGACCCACTTTAAACCTAAAGGTACACCCGGACTGAAAGTGAAGGGATGGAGAAGCATCTTACATGCCAATGGGCCTCAAAAGATGGCTGGGGTAGCGATTCTCATATCAGACAAATTAGATTTTAAACTAAAGACTGTAGTCAGAGATACAGAAGGACACTACATCATTCTCAGAGGGATTATTCAGCAAGATGATCTAACAATTGTAAATATCTATGCCCCCAATATGGGAGCAGCCAATTACATAAGAAAACTATTAATCAAGATAAAGAGTCATATAGATATGAATACATTAATAGTAGGAGATCTTAACAAGCCTCTCTCAGAAATAGACAGATCATCGAAGCAGAAAATCAATAAAGAAATGAGAGCATTGAATGACACATTGAACAAGATGGACCTCATAGATATATACAGAACATTCCACCCTAAAACAACAGAATACTCATTCTTCTCA
>NW_019154196.1:1047420-1054812 GCF_002288905.1 Enhydra lutris kenyoni
TTCTCCTCTAGGATTCTGATGGATTCCTGTCTCACGTTGAGGTCTTTTATCCATTTCAAGAGGAGAAGGGAGTTGAGGGAAATTGGAAGGGGAGATGAACCATGTGAGATTATGGAATCTGAAAAGCAATCTGAGGATTTTGAAGGGGTGGGGGGTGGGAGGTTGGGGGATCCAGGTGCTGGGTATTATGGATGGCATGTATTGCATGGAGCACCGGGTGTGGTATATAAACAATTAATTCTGTTATGCTGAAAAGAAATATATTTAAAAAATCAGTGTAGTACCAATTAACTAGAAACAGATAACTAGTTATGAGACCCTATTCAAGTCTCAGCAGTTGTACCAATAATTTGTTTTTATAGCAAAAGATGTGGTTTATAATCACACTGCACTTAGTTGTATTGCATTTATCAGTCAAGTCTCACTAGTCTATTATTTTTTTTTTCAGTTATTCATCATATAGTAGAAAGGGCACAGGCACCCCAATGTTTGTAACAGCAATGTCCACAATAGCCAAGCTGTGGAAGGAGCTGAGATACCTTTCAACAAATGAATGGATAAATAACATGTGGTACATATATACAATGGAATATTACTCAGCTATCATAAGGCATGAATACCCATCATTTGCATCGACATGGATGGAACTGGAGAGGATTATGCTAAGTGAAATAAGTCAAGAAGGGATATTGATGTTTTATTGGAGGCTTTGTCTAGTTTTCATATCAGGATAAAACTGCCCCCTTAGAGTGCATTTGGAAGTTTTCCTTCCATTTCTATTTTTTGGACTGGTTTCAAAAGAACAGGTATTACTTGCTTTTTTCAACATTTGCTAGAATTCACCTCTGAAGCCATCTGGCCCTGGACTTTTGTTTGTTGAGACTTTTTTGAATAGTGACTCAATTTCTTTCCTGGTCACTGGTCATTTCAAGTTTTCTATTTCTTCCTGTTTCAGTTTTGGTAGTTTATTTGTTTCTCAGAATTGATCCATTTCCTCCAGATTGTCAAATTTGTCAGGAGATAGTTCTTTATAATATTCCCTTATAATTGTATTTCTGTGGTGTTGGATCTTATTTCTCCTCTCCCATTTGTGATTTTACTTATTTGGATGCTTTCTCTGCTGTTTTTGATAAGTCTGGCTACACCGTTATCAAATTTATTGAGTTTTTCAAAGAACAGCTCCTGATTTTATTGATTTTTTTATTGTTTTCTCTTCTTTTAAGTTTCTATATCATTTATTTCTGCTCTAATCTTTTATTATTCCCTTCCTTCTGCTGACTTTAGGGAACTTTTGTTGCTATTTTTCTAGCTCCTTTAGGTATAAGCTAGGTTAAATTTGAGATTTCTTGCTTCTAAAGGTAGCCCTGTATTTGTACATACTTCCCTTTAAGGACCATTTTTGCTGCATCACAAAGGTTTTTGACTGCAGTGTTTCCAATTTCATTTGTTTCCATGTATTTTTTTTAATTTTTTTCTTCCTGGTTGACTCATTCAATGTTTAGTAGCCTATTGTTCAATCTCCATCTATTTGTGGTTTTTCCAAATTTTTCTTGTGTTTGACTTCAAGTTTCATAATTTTGTGGTCAGAAATGATACATAGTATGATCTCAATCTTTTTGACTTGTTAGGCCAATTCATGACCTACTATGTGATCTATTCTGGAGAATGTCCTATGTTCACTTGAAAAGAATGCATATTCTGCTATTTTAAGATGGAATGTTCTGAATCTATTAAGTCCATCTGGTCCAGTGTGTCACTGAATGCCTTTGTTTCCTTGTTAATTTTCTGCTTAGATGTATCCATTGAGGTAAGTAAGTTGTGTAAGTTCCTTACTATTATTGTATTATCATCTAGAAGTTCCTTCATGTTTACTATTAATTGCTTTACACATTTGAATTCTTCCAGATTGAGGGCATGGACATTTATAATTGTTTGATCTTCTTGTTGGATAGTCTCTTTATTATAATATAGTGCCTTTCTCATCCCTTGTTACAGTCTTTGGTTTAGAATCTAATGGGATTTTTAAAGATTTATTTATTTATTTATTTATTTGACAGAGAGAGAGCATGGTGGGGGAGGAGAAGAGGAAAAAGGAGAAAGAAACCCAAACAGACTGTGTTGAGCATGAAGTCCAACACAGAGCTTGTTCTTAACATGCTAAGATCATGACTTGAGACAAAACCAAGAGTCAGCTATTTAACTGACTGTGCCACCTAGGTTGTCTTAAAAATACATTTTTTTCCTAATGTGCGTATTGCTACTCCAATTTCTTTTGAAATCAATTTGCATGATACATATTTCTTTATCCTCTTACTTTCAATCTGCAGTTGTCTTTAAGTCTGAAATGTGTCTCATGTAGACAGTGTAGATGGATCTTGTTCTTTTATTCATTTTGACAGCCTAAGTCTTTTGATTGGAGCATTTAGTCCATTTACATTCAAAGTAATTATTGTTAGATATATATTTAGTGCCATTTGATTATGTATTTTGTCATTGTTTTTGAAGATTTTCTCTGTTCCTTTCTTGTTTTTGTCACTTTCGGTCTTTCCTTTCCACTCAAAGATCTCCATTAATATTTCTTGCAGAGCTGGTTTAGTGGTTATGAACTCCTTTAGTTTTTGTTTGTCTGGAAACTATCTCTCCTTCTATTCTGAATGATAAAATTAATCCTTAATTATCCTTTTGTGATAAAAACTCTCAACAAGTACTTGTAAAGGAAACATACTTCAAGATCATAGATGCCATATGTGAAAAAAAAAAAAACACAACTAACATCGCACTTAATGATGAAAACCTGAGAGCATTTCCCCTTAGATGAGGAACAAAACAAGCATATCCACATTCACCACTTTTATTCGATATAGTACTGGAAGTATTAGCCACAGCGATCAGACAAAGAAATAAAAACCATCCAAATTGGTAAGAAAAAGTAAAACTTTATTATTTGAAGATGACATAACACCATATTTAGACTCTACCAAAGAAGGACTAGGTCTAATAAATCAATTCAGTGATGTTGGATGATACAAGTTAATACACAAAAATTTGTTGCATTTCTACACATAAATAACAAATTAACAGGAGAAATTAAGAAAGCAATTGCATTTACAATTGCAACCAAAGGGATAAAATACCTAGGAATAAACCAAGGTGGTGAAAGATATGTACTCTGAAAACTGTAAAACTTTGATAAAAAGAAATTGAAAAGGACAAAAACAAGTAGAAAGGTATTTCATGGACTGTAAGAATTAATATTTTTGATGTCCATACTGCCAAAACAACCTACAGGTTGGATGCAATCCTTATCAAAATACCAACATCATTTTTCACAGAACCTAACTAAATAATCCTAAAATTTGTATGGAACCACAAAACACTGAATAGTCAAACAATCACAAGAAAAAAGAACAAAGCCAGAGGTATCACACACCCAGCATATTTCAAAAAATACTATAAAGCTATAGTAATCAAAATAGTGTGCTACTGGCACAAAAATAGAATGTATATTAATGGAACAAGATAGAGATCCAGAAATAAATCCATGCTTATATGGTCAATTAATCTATGACAAAGGAGGCAAGAATATACAACAGGGCAAAGATAGTCTCTTCAGTAAATAGTATTGGGCAAACTGGAAAGATATATGCAAAAGACTGAAACTGGAATTTGTTACATCACACAAAAATAAGCTCATAATCAATTATAGATGTATATGTGAAATCAAAAACCATAAAACTCCTTAAATAAAATATAGGCAATATAGGCAGTAATCTCTTGGACGTTGATCACAGCAACTTTTTTCTAGATATGACTTCTAAACGAGGGAAACAAAAGCAAAAATAAAGTATTGAGAATACACAAAACTGTAAGCATTTGCACAACAAATAATAATATCAATAAAATAACAGGTAACATATTGAATGGGAGAAGATATTTGTAAGTGATATACCTGAAATTTGTTAATATCTAAAATATATAAAGAGCTCAGATAACCCAATACCAAGAATTTTTTTATTATAAAGTGAATGAAAGACCTGAATACTTTCTTCCAAAAAATCATACAAATGGGCAACAAACATAAAAAGATGCCTAAAATCACTCATCACTGTGGAAATACAAATCAAAACCAAAATGAGATATCATTTCACAGTTGTCAGAATGACTAGCATCAGAAAGAAAAAAAATAACAAGTATTGGCAAGGATATGGAGAAAAAGGAATCTTTGTACACTATTGGTGGGAATCTAAATTGATGTACCCACTGTGGAAAACTGTAGGAAGGTACCTCAAAAAATTAAAAACAAAAGTGTTATATGATCAAGTAATTTCTCTACTGGATATTTACCTAAAAAAAATGAAAACACTAATTCTAATTTGAAAATATATATGCACCCCAATGTATTACTACATTATTTACAATAGCTAAGATATGGAAGCAGTACACACACACACACATACACATTTTGGTATATTATGGAGACATACATAAGATATTTATATAATAGAATATTAGTCAACCATTAAAAATTAAACCTTCTCATTCATGACATGAATTATTCTAAGTGAAATAAGTTAAAGAAGATTAATAATATGATTTCACTTGTATGTGAAATCTAAACAACAAACGAAAGAAGCAAAGAACAAAAGTAGACCCACAAATACAGAACAAACTGGTGATTGCCACGGAAAAGTGGGGGTGGATGAGCAAAAAATGTGGAGGCATTAAGTACAAACTACCAGTTATAAAATAAGCCATGTAAATGAGAAGTATGACAAGAGAAATAGAGTCAATTATATTGTAATATTGTTGTGTGATGACAGATTATATTAATTCTTATCCTGATGAACACTGGGTACATATAGAGTTGTTGATTCATTATGCTTTATGCCCATAACTAATGTAACATTGGGTGCCAACTATTCTTCTATAAAACATATTTAAAATAATTATTGATAGGTAATTTTTTTTTCATTTTGTTCATTCTTTTCTAATTGCTTTGTAGTTCCTTTATTTATAATTTGCTCTCTTCTTTTATAATTTGATGATTTTTTTATTGATACGTTTTCATTCATTTCTTTTTATTTTTGTGTACCTGCTATAGTATTGTTTTTCTTTCTGGGTACATATCGTTTTTACTGATTTTTTTTCAAATTTCTCACCTTTTTCTTTGACTTAATAATTTGATTATAATGTGTTTTGATGTAATTTTCCCTGGGTTAATTCTATTTGTGATTTTTGCAGCTTCATTTTATTTATTTATTTATTTTTTAAGTTTTTATTTTAATCATAGTTAGTTAATATACAGTGTTATATTAGTCTCTGGTGTACAATTTAGTGAATGAACAGTCCCATACAACACAAGGTGCTCATTAGAACAAATGTACTTCTTCCCAATGTTTATAGCAGCAATGGCCACAGTCGCCAAACTGTGGAAAGAACCAAGATGCCCTTCAACGGACGAGTGGATAAGGAATATGTGGTCCATATACACTATGGAGTATTATGCCTCTATCAGAAAGGATGAATATCCAAATTTTGTAGCAACATGGACAGAACTGGAAGAGATTATGCTGAGTGAAATAAGTCAAGCAGAGAGAGTCAATTATCATATAGTTTCACTTATTTGTGGAGCATAACAAATAACATGGAGGACATAGGGAGATAGAGAGGAGAAAGGAGCTGAGGGAAATTGGAAGGGGAGGTGAACAATGAGAGACTATGGACTCTGAAAAACAACCTGGGGGTTTTGAAGGGGCAGGGAGTAGGAGGTTGGGGGAACCAGGTGGTGGGTATCAGGGAGGACATGTATTGCATGGAGCACTGGATGTGGCGCAAAAACAATGAACACTGTTACGCTGAAAAGAAATTAAAAAAAAAAAAAGAACAAGTGTACTTCTTAATCCCCACCACCTATTTAACCCAACTCCAACATGCAGTCCTCTGGTAACCATGACTTTTTTCTTTATAATTAAGAGTTTCTTTCTTGATTTTTCTCTCCCTTTATTTTTTTCCCTTTTTTTCATTTGATTTGTTTCTTAAATTCCACATATGAGTGAATTGAACTTTTGTCTGTCTCTGACTGACTTATTTCACTTAGCATTATACTCTCTGCCTCCATCCATGTCATTGTAAATGGTAAGATTTCATTCCTTTTATGGCTGAGTAATATTCCATAGTGTATATATACCACCACTGTTTATCCATTGATCAATAAATGCACACTTGGCCTGCTTCCATATCTTGACTATGATAAATAATTGCCCTATAAACATGGGGGCTTTTGAGCTCCTTGAATTTGGATTTACATATTCCTCTCAAAATTTAGGGTATCATCTTTCTCTCTCTTTGTTTTCTCTTTTTTTATTGTGTTATGTTAGTCACTATAAAATACATCACTAATTTTTGATGCAGTGTTCCAAGATTCATCGTTTATATAAAACACCTAGTGTCCCATGCAATACATGCCCTTCTTAATACCCACCACCAGTCTCACCCATCCCCCAACCCCTCTCCCTTCTAAAACCCTCATTTTGTTTCTCAGAGTCCACAGTCTCTCACGGTTCATCTTCCCCTCCAATTTTCCCCAATTCACTTTTTCTTTCCTTGTCCTAATGTCCTTCATGTTATTCCTTATGTTCCAAGTAAGTGAAACCAGATGATAATTGATTTTCTCTGCTTGACTTATTTCCTCAGCAAAACCTCCTCCAATCCCATCCATGTTGATGGAAAATTTGCATATTCATCCTTCTTGATGGCTGGGTAATATTCCATTGTATATATAGGCCACATCTTCTTTATCCATTCATCTGTTGAAGGGCATCTTGGCTCTTTCCACAATATGGCTACTATGGGCATTATGCTATGAACACTGGGATACATATGGCCCTTCTTTTCACTACATCTTATCGTTGGGTAAATGCCCAGTAGTGCAATTGCCATTGCCGAGTAGCTCCATTTTTAATTTTTTAAGGAAATCTCCACATTGTTCTACAAATTGGCTGCAACAACTTGCATTCCCAACAACAGCGTTAAGAGGGTTCCAATTTCTCCACATCCTCTCCAACATATGTTTTTTCTTGCTTCTTTAATCTTTGCAATTCTAACGGGTATGAGGTGGTATTGATTTTTTTTTTAATTTATTTTCAGCATAACAGTATTCATTGTTTTTGTAACACACCCAGTGCTCCATGCAATCTGTGCCCTCTCTAATACCCACCACCTGGTTCCCCTAAACTCCCACCCCTCCACCTCTTCAAACCCTTCAGATTGTTTTTCAGAGTCCATAGTCTCTCATTGTTCACCTCCCCTTCCAATTTCCCCCAACTCCCTTCTCCTAACTCCCCATGTCCTCCATGCTATTTGTTATGCTCCACAAATAAGTGAAACCATATG
>NW_019154196.1:1057812-1060327 GCF_002288905.1 Enhydra lutris kenyoni
GTCTAGTTTTCCCAGCACCATTTATTGAAGAGACTGTCTTTTTTCCACTGTATATTTTTTCCTGTTTTGTCAAAGATTATTTGACCATAGAGTTGAGGGTCCATATCTGGGCTCTCTACTCTGTTCCACTGGTCTATGTGTCTGTTTTTATGCCAGTACCATGCTGTCTTGGGGATCACAGCTTTGTAGTAAAGCTTGAAATCAGGTAACGTGATGCCCCCAGTTTTATTTTTGTTTTTCAACATTTCCTTAGTGATTCGGGGTCTCTTCTGGTTCCATATAAATTTTTGGATTATTTGCTCCAGCTCTTTGAAAAATACCGGTGGAATTTTTATTGGAATGGCATTAAAAGTATAGATTGCTCTAGGCAGTATAGACATTTTAACAATGTTTATTCATCCGATCCAAGAGCATGGAATGGTCTTCCATCTTTTTGTGTCTTCTTCAATTTCTTTCATGAGTGTTCTGTAGTTCCTCCAGTACAGATCTTTTACCTCTTTGGTTAGGTTGATTCCCAGGTATCTTATGGTTCTTGGTGCTATAGTAAATGGAATCGATTCTCTAATTTCCCTTTCTGTATTTTCATTGTTAGTGTGTAAGAAAGCCACTGATTTCTGTACATTGACTTTGTATCCTGCCACATTACTGAATTGCTGTATGGGTTCTAGTAATTTGGGGGTGGAGTCTTTTGGGTTTTCCATATAAAGATTCATGTCATCGGTGAAGAGAGAGAGTTTGACTTCTTCATTGCCAATTTGGATACCTTTTATTTCTCTTTGTTGTCTGATTGCTGTTGCTAGGACATATAATACTATGTTGAACAAGAGTGATGAGAGTGGGCATCCTTGTCATGTTCCTGATCTCACCAGGAAGGCTGCAAGCTTTTTCCCATTGAGGATGATATTTGCTGTGGGTTTTTCATAGATAGATTTGATGAAGTTCAGGAATGTTCCCTCTATCCCTATACTTTGAAGCGTTTTGATAAGGAACGGATGCTGGATTTTGTCAAATGCTTTTTCTGCATCAATTGAGAGGACCATGTGTTTCTTCTCTCTTTTCTTATTGATTTGTTCTATCACATTGATTGATTTGCGAATGTTGAAGCATCCTTGTAGCCCAGGGATGAATCCCACCTGGTCATGGTAGATCATCTTTTTAATATGCTGTTGGATCCTGTTTGCTAGGATATTGTTGAGAATCTTAGCATCCATATTCATCAGTGATATTGGTCTGAAATTCTCCTTTTTGGTGTAGTCTTTGCCTGGTTTGGAAATCAGGGTAATGCTGGCTTCATAGAAAGAGTCTGGAAGTTTTCCTTCTGCTTCAATTTTTTGAAACAGCTTCAGGAGAATAGCTGTTATTTCTTCTTTGAAAGTTTGGAAGAATTCGCCAAGGAATCCGTCAGGTCCTGGGCTCTTGCTTTTTGGGAGGTTTTTGATCACTGCTTCAATCTCGTTACTAGATATTGGTCTATTTACATTGTCGATTTCTTCCTGGTTCAATTTTGGGAGTTTATAGTTTTCCAGGAATGCATCCATCATCTAGGTTGCTTAGCTTATTGGCATATAACTGTTGATAATAACTTTTGATGATTGTTTCTACTTCCTTGGTGTTAGTTGTGATCTCTCCCTTTTCATTCATAATTTTATGAATTTGGGCTTTCTCTCTTTTCTTTTTGATTAGTGTGGCCAATGGTTTATAGATCTTATTGATTCTTTCAAAAAACCAGCTTCTAGTTTCATTGATACATTCTACTGTATCTCTGGTTTCTACCTCATTGATCTCTGCTCTAATCTTGATTTCCCTTCTTATGTGTGGAGTTGGTTTGATTTGTTGTTGATTCTCCAGTTCTTTAAGGTGTAGAGAAAGCTCCTGTGCTCTGGATTTTTCAATTTTTTTGAGGGAGTTTTGGATGGCTATGTATTTCCCCCTTAGGACCGCCTTTGCTGTATCCCATATGTTTTGGACCGAAGTGTCTTCATTCTCATTGGTTTCCATGAATTGTTTCAGTTCTTCTTTGACCTCCTGGTTGATCCAAGCATTCTTAAGCAAGGTGGCCTTTAGCTTCCAGGTGTTTGAGTTCCTTCGGAACTTTTCCTTGTGATTGAGCTCCAGTTTCAAAGCATTGTGATCTGAGAATATGCAGGGAATAATCTCAGCCTTTTGGTGTCAGTTGAGTCCTGATTTGTGACCCAGTATGTGGTCTATTCTTGAGAAGGTTCCATGTGCACTTGAGAAGAATGAGTATTCTGTTGTTTTAGGGTGGAATGTTCTGTATATATCTAGGAGGTCCACCTTGTCCAATGTGTTATTCAATGCTCTTGTTTCTTTATTGATTTTCTGCTTCGATGGTCTAACTCTGAGAGAGGCATGTTAAGATCTCCTACTATTAATGTATTCATATCTATATGACTCTTTATCTTGATTAATAGTTTTCTTATGTAATTGGCTGCTCCCATATTGGTGGCATAGATATTTACAATTGTTAGATCATCTTGGTGGATAGTCCCTTTAT